>NC_073305.1:64708603-65019705 GCF_027595985.1 Sorex araneus | reverse complement strand
TTGATATGGTGTTTCTTGTTAACTAACTAAAATACATCAAACTATCATTTTGTTGATTATATATTTCTATAAAAATCATCAAAGGTATAGGTCTATGTTTTTCATTTTTCATGTCTGTCAGCTTTTAGTATTAGGGTAATGTTCACATCATAGAAACTGGGGAGAATTTTCATCAGTCTTTTTTAAAGAGATTGAAAAGGATTGGGAGTATGTCTTATTTAAAAGTACTAATAACTATTGTATTTCTGTAATATCATACTTGTGGTCTTATAGCAGCTGTAAATATTTTGCTGGTTCCTCATTACATACATAAATGTTTAGGAGTGTGACTTCTTCATGATGTATAAAGTCATTAAAAAACAGTCATCCCTGGCACACATTCAAAAGAACAAAAGCAATCAGTGCTGGTATGGATGTGGGGAAAAGGGAGTGCTCTTTCACTGTTGGTGAGAATGCTGACTGGTCCAGCCTTTCTGGAAAACAATATGGACAGTTCTTCAAACACTAGAAATTGAGCTTCCATATGACTCCACAATACCACTTCTGGGAATATAACCCCAAGGAGGCAAAAAAGCATAGTAGAAATGACATCTGTACCTATATGTTCATTGAAGCACTGTTCACAATAGCCAAAATCTGGAAACAACCTGAGTGCCCTAAAACACATGACTGGCTAAAGAAACTTTGGTACATCTACACAATGGAATACTATGCAGCTGTTAGGAGAGATGAAGTCATGAAATTTGCTTATAAGTGGATAAACATGGAGAGTATCATGCTAAGTGAAATGAGTCAGAAAGAGAGGAACAGACATAGAAGGACTGCACTCATTTGTGGAATATAGAATGACACAACATTCTATATGAATGACACCCAAAGACAGTACATACAAGGGCCAGGAGGATTGTTTCGTAGCTGGAAGCCTGCTTCATGAGTGGAAGGGAGAAGGCAGCTGGAATAGAGAGGGGATCACTAAGAAAATGATGGCTGGAGGAATCAGTTGGGATGGGAGATGTGTGCTAAAAGTAGATAATGGACCAAACATGATGACCTCTCAGTGTCTGTGTTGCAAGCCATTATGCCCAAAAGTAAAGAGAGAGAGTATGGGGAATATTGTCTGCTATGGAAGCAAAGGGAGGGTGGGAAAGGGGGGGTATACCCGGGATATTGGTGGTGGGTAATGTGCACTGATGGAGGAATGAGTGTTTGATCATTGCGTGATTGTATCCCAAACATGAAAGCTTGTAACTATCTCATTGTGATTCAATAACATTAAAAAAAAAGAAAAGAAACAGCCATCCTTGTCCTTATAATTTTTTTTGAACTTTAAGTCTATGTTGTCTGTTTTAAGAGTGGCCACAATGGCATTTTCATGGGAATTTTCTGTTTGAAATATTTTTTTCTAGACTTTGAATTTGAGCCTGTGTTTCTCCTGACTATTCGTCTTTTGTAGGCAACTGAAGGCTAGGTTCAGTTTTCTGATACATACAGCCAATCTATGTCTCTTGAGTGATATGTTTAGGCCAATAACATTAAGTGAGATTTACTGACATAAATAAGTTTTGTCATCATTCTGTAAAAGGTATGCATGTTTGTGGAGTTTGTTTTATCTGAAAAAGGCCCTTTGATTGGTCTTATAAAGTTAATTCCAAGGCTATAAAGTTCCTGAGCTGTTTCTTATTTTTCCAAGAAGCTCTCATTAGTCCTCAAATCTGAAAGTTAGTCTGCTGGATAGAATATTATTGGTGAGGTGCTTATATAATTAAATTATATTTGCTATATCCTACAGTTTTTCTTTGACGTGTAGAGTCTCAATTGATAAATCTGTGTGAATCTTAAGGAATTTCTTTTGTATGTAATTTCCTTATTAATCTTGCTGCTTTCCACATTCTATAACTTTCTTTGGCTTTTGTTATTATAATTATCAATATCATGGAGCCTGCTATTTGTCTGGAGTCTATGATAAAGTGGCAAAGTTGAAGGGACTTCCAAATTGGGGAAGTCGATATTCTTTTATCTTATTCCTCCTAATTATAGCTGAAATATCTGGCTGTACATTACACTAAAAATAAACATGGTAAGACTTTGAAATAAAAGAATGAGATCAACTCTGATCCTTAGGCCCCATGGAACAAAACAGTGGTAAGTTCTCTGGGTTTCTTTGTAAACTTTGAAATTTTGGAGTATTTTGGGTGTCATATAATTTAGAAAGAAGAAATATAAATCCAGAGCTTCTAATATTAAAATAAAATATATCTTTCTCCAGTCATAGGGAAGTCTAGCGAGACATACATTTTTTTTAAATTTACCAGTTTACTCTAGCTATGTAATATAGAAAAATATGTGGGGTCTTCCCATCTTAAGTAGCCAAGGCTGGCAGGGTACCCTAAATTTCACTTATGCTTTATTGAAAACACACTCTAGAACACATCTTTCTCTAAAACACATCTTTAGAGAAACTTCTAAAGATATACTTATCCTCACAATGAAAGTAACAAGTTCCCTTAAAAGCTAAAAGCTTAATGAAGAGATGAAATTTCTACCTTGCCTTGTAATTTCAGAGAAGGTCAGTTTAAAATGGAAATTTTCAATGAGATTCAAAACTCTCATACCATAAACCAAGTGATACAAGATTAATTTTTTAGAAAGCTGCTAATTATACTAGGTATCAGACAGATCTCAGCTTCATGCTTTAATTCAATAAACGCCAACCCTATGGTGGCATAGATGTTAGAATTAAAAGGAAAAAAAGGTTAAAGCATCACCATAAAAAAATGCAATGAAAACCAAGAATACAGTCAAGACAACTAGAAAAACACAAAGTACTATAAAGAAATAGATTCTTTCCAAAGACACAAAATATACAAAGAAGATCAGACTGAAAAATGCGAAAATAAAATTATATAATAACCAAACTGAAGCGCCTCAGTGGGTGGCCTGAAAATCAGAATGATGTGGAAAGACCAGAGTTTTGTAATAAAGCAATATAAACTACTGAATACTAAGCAAAAATGAGACAAAATGTTAAATTGAATAAATGGCATCACAAGATCTCATGGGGAAAAAAAAATCCAATTTTCCTACCATTAGAGAACTCGAACGATAAGCGAAAGAGGGCAAGACTAAGATGTCTTTCCACAAATGACATGATGGCTGAATACTTCTAGTTTAGAAAAAGACATAAGCCTGCAGGTTCATGGAACTTGATTGAATCCCAAACAGAATAAACTAAATGAAGTATAAAAAAAAGTTAATGTGCATTCACAAGTTTAGTACTGTGAGTCTTCCCTAAAAGAACACTATGCAGTGGCCAACCACATAGTGTAATCTTAAAATTTATCTTTGGGCTACACTAGCACGTGACAGGGACAAATGGAGACGTTACTGGCACCCGCTCAAGCAAATTGAGGATCAACCAGATGACAAGTGATGAATCTTAAAATTCTCATGCTAGGAATCTAAGTTAAAAGTGCTAACAGAGTGGGTTTTAAGTAAAATCTTTCTTCTTGCCTTGAAGACACTATCTTCTCACTATGTACACCTGCCTTTCCTCTGTATATGCATGAAAAGAGTAAAATCTATGATTTTTTAATCTTATCTTTTAAGGACTCTGATGGTTAGTTATAGAGTACCTACCTTACATGTGTGAGACTCTAGGTTCACTACTGGAACTATAAAATATTAATATCAATATTAATTTTACTAGAAAGAAAGCTCCAGTTGTAAAGCACATGACTTGCATATGTTGACATCTCTGAGTTTGGTTTCCACAGGAGCACTGTAGCACTGTCATTCCGTTGTTCATCGATTTGCTAAAGTGCACACCAGTAACACTTGAATACTGCTGTGTATGATACCTATTTAAAGAAGTAAATAAATACAATGTATAGAAATCTGCCCATTTGATCTTACTTAAACTTTATAGCATATTTTTAAATTTTATTTTTACTAAGACAACATTGATTTTCAAGAGTGTAAATGTTTATGTCTTGGTGGTATGCTATTTAATAGCTTATTTAAAGATACTACCTACAAATGCACCTACAGGGGAGTTAGGACTTCCACATTCTAATTTAAGAGAGAAAGAATTCCATGAATAATGCTGTATCATTGTCATCCTGTTGCTCATCGATTTGCTCGAGCAGGCACCAGTAACGTCTCCATTGTGAGACTTGTTGTTACTTTTTTTTTTTTTGGCATATGGGATACACCACTGGTAGCTTGCCAGGCTCTGCCATGCAGGCGAGATACTCCCAGTAGCTTGCCGGGCTCTTCAAGAGGGGTGGAGGAACTGAACCCAGGTCAGCTGAGTGCAAGGCAAACACCCTACTGCTGGGCTATCGCCCAGCCCATGAATAATACTAAGAAATGTAATTGTTAAACTTCTGAAAACTCGAAAATATAAAATATTTGGAAAGACCCAGTAGGGAAAGTATTTTAAAAAAGGATACCATTTGAATTATAATTTCTCACTACCAACAATGAAGTCCAATAATATCCTGAAAAAATTCTCATATGCTGAAAAAATAGAATTGTCAATTCAGAACCCTGTAATAGGGAAAATGCCCTTTATAAATATAGGAGACATTTTTCTGATGGAAGAAAAGAAAGCAGTCATTGCCTTTCACTGTCTTACCTTAAATAAATTATCCTACCCTTTAAAATTTCTAGAAACAATTAATCTATGCACAGAAATTTGTTTCATTCCAATATATATGCAACAACATTTAAGAGAAGTAAATATCCCATTAACAATCAAATCACATGCACACACACAATTGTTCAAGTATCTAGGAATCAATTTAACAAATGCAATGAAAGATCTATTTAGTGAAAACTATAAATCACTACAGAAATAAATAGAAGACACAAGGAAATAGAAAATACTCCTTTATCATGGGCTGTAGGAATCATATAGTCCACATGACCTACCAACCAGCGAAAAGCAATTTAAAGATTTAGCACAAACCCATCAAAATTCTGATGACATTTTCAAGGACCTAGAATGAATACTCCCAACATTTTTATGGAACTATAAAAGTGCTATAATACTAAAACAGTACTGGTGTTGGGAGTGAGGTCAGGGCAGGAAGGCGATGATGGAGTCCCTAACTTTTGACTATATGATAAAGCTGTAGTAGTCAAACTGTGTAGTAAACATACTAAAGACAGACTTTCAGAAGAATGTAATAGAAATAAAAGCCCAGAAGCAAATCTTAGGATAAATAAACAAAAGTGCTAAACACATGAAGTCTATAAAGGAAAGTCTCTTCACGAAATGTTGCTGGGAAAGCTGGCAGCTTCATGCAAAAAAAAAAAATTTGATAAAATTTGGCCCTTATCTCACTCTCTAGAAAAAACATTAACTAAAAGTGAAATGTACTGGTAAAAAAGTAAGCAGGAATCTCCAAAATAGTAACCTCAGTGAAGTCTTTAATAAAACAACACCCTTGTCAAAAAAATGAGCAAAAATAAATAAATTGAATTATATAAAATTTAAAAAAATATCTGTATGACCAAAGAAATGATAACCCAAGTAAAAAAGATACCCTACTGAATGGGAGAAAATATTTATACATCATCTATTATATAAGGTGCAATTTACAGGACATGAAAAAATATTAACAAAACTCAATAGCAAAAATAAAACATATGTAAAAGAAGAGAAAATGGGGAGAAGACCTTAAAGATACTTCCTCGAAGAAAATATAAAAATATGGTCAACAGGCTTACAAAAAGCATTCACAGTTATTAATTATGAACTCTATCCCTGATAATGAAATGATATGATGAATGAAATAATACAAGCACCCAGGACAGATGAGTATCTGTATCACTGTCATCCCATTGCTCATCCATTTGCTCGAGCAGGCACCAGTAATGTCTCCATTGTGAGACTTGTTACTGTTTTTGGCATATCGAATACAATTGTCATTTATATAAACACAATGGAATACTTTTCAGCAATGAGAAAAAATGAACTCATACAGTTTACTTCAACTTGGATGAGATATTTATATCCTGTTATCAATGAAGAGTTTAACAGGAAAAAAGGCAAATATGGAATTATCTAGCACATATGCAACATAAAGAAACAAAGCAAAGGAGTGAACATCCTCCTATGTAAGCAAATCCAGAGACACTGCCAACAGAATAGTCAACTGACACTGCAAAAGGATGGGAAGAGTTGAGGCCTGGGGACAGTGGGGGAGGGTTATTAATACTCTAATGATGGGAGAGGTGTAGTATCATTGCAAGTATAAGGCAATAATAAGAAAATTGTTGTAAGATGCATTACCTCAATGACATTAATAAATATCCAGGATTTAATAAAGACAGATTATGAAGTTTTTACATGTGAAATATATATGCATATGCATATAATATAGAAAGAATTATGAAGAAAATATGCTAAACAGAAAATAAATTACAAAAGAAAGAACTAACTTTACAATATTAGAAAGGATGAAAATACTAGTAAAATATGTATAAATATGACAACTTTTTTATTTCTCTTCTTTCACTTGTAACACTGGCAGATATGGTTTAAGAGGGGGATGACTTCAAGAGGAACAACATAAGAATCACTGGAGTACCAGAACCACAGGAAAGTAACCCCAATGCAAAAAACACAGTCAAATAC
Organism: Sorex araneus; assembly: GCF_027595985.1. Taxonomy (NCBI): domain Eukaryota; kingdom Metazoa; phylum Chordata; class Mammalia; order Eulipotyphla; family Soricidae; genus Sorex; species Sorex araneus. The sequence goes on along the minus strand of NC_073305.1, from coordinate 65,013,062 downwards.
ATCATTGCTAAGAAATTCCCAGAGCTGGAGAAGGCAGGCATCCAGATCCAAGGAGTCCAAAGAGTACCAGCAAAAAGAGACCCACATAAAAAGACTCCAAGGCATATCATAGTCAGAATGACGGATATTATGGATAGAGACACAATTCTGCAAGCAGCAAGGTCAAAGAAGGAAATCACATACAAAGGAGCACCCCTCAGATTTACAGCAGACCTGTCAGAGGAAACCCTCATAGCCCGAAGACAAGGGTGGGGACATAGTGAAAAAACTCAATGAAATGAATGTCTCACCAAGAACACTTTACCCGGCTAAACTTTCACTCAAACTCGAAGGAACCATACACTATTTCTCAGATAAACAACAGCTCAGGAACTTCATAGACTCAAAACCAAACTTAAAAGAAGGTCTAAAGGGGTTACTGTAAGCTAAGGAGGAACCCCATAAGAACAACTAACACCACAGAAAGATGACAAAACCCCATCACAATAATCTCTCTCAATGTCAATGGCCTAAATGCACCTATCAAGAGACACAGAGTGGCAAAATGTGTGGAGAGCCTCCACGGGACGGTGCCTCGAAAACAACACCTGTTTCCTATTATTGCACCGTGCTTCGAAAACAACTCCTAATAAGGAAACAGGATGTCCTGTCACGCCCAAGAGGTGTAACTAGCCTATCAGCTGTAGACACTTGGGCATAAACAAGCAGCGAGAGGGATATATAAGGGGGGAAGCCACCTAGCTAGTTGGTTCCCTTTCATTCCTCATTCCCCTTTTTTTCCCTTCTTCCCCAATGCATGAGACGGTCCCTGAATAAATTGCTGCAAGAAAAATCTCCAGGTTGCGTGTTTCTTCGCCGGTCCAAGTGGCGCACAACAAAAATGGATCTGGAAATTAAACCCAACATTCTGCTGCCTGCAAGAAACACACCTGAACAGAGTAAACACAGACTCAAAGTCAAAGGATGGAAAACAATCCTGCAAGCAAACAACTCCCTTAAAAAAGCTGGAGTGGCCATCCTAGTACCCGACAACATAGATTTCAGGTTGAAAAAGATTAAAAGGGACAGCGAAAGTCATTTTCTATTTATCAAGGGATAAGTACAACAGGAAGAAATCACACTCTTAAATGTATATGTTCCTAATGAACGACTGGCTAAATACTTAAAACAACTCCTAACAGGATTTAAAGAGGACATCACTAACAGCAGAATAGTAGTGGAGACTTATCACCTTATCACCTCTAGATAGATTGACAAGAACAAAACTCAGAAAGGAAACACTGACTCTGAAAGAAGAAATTGTAGAGAGAGGCCTAATAGACCTATACAGGGCCTTACATCCCGAAAAGAAAGAATACACATTCTTTTCCAGTGCACATGGAACATTTTCTAAAATAGACCAGGTACTGGGCCCCAGAACATACCTCAATAGAATCGGAAAAATAGAATTTGTATCAACCATCTTTTCAGACCACGATGCACTGAAGATAGAAATAACCACTCACCAACACAGAAAACCAAATCAAACACCTGGAAATTAAACAATTCAATGTTGAACAATGAGTGGGTCAGGAAGGAAATAAAGGAAAAAATCAAAAGATACTTAGTAACAAATTAGAATGAAGACACAAGCTACCAAAACCTATGGGATTCAGCTAAAGCCGTGTTAAGGGGAAAATTTATAGCTCTCCAAGCATTCCTCAGGAAGGAAGAAAGGGCCCACATATATCTATCACAACTCAAGACCTTAGAAAAGGACCAGAAAAAGAAACCCAAACCAGACCGAAGGAATGAAATAATAAAAATTAGAGCAGAAATTAATGACATTGAAACCAAAAAAAAAAAAAAACAATCCGAAAGATCAATGAAACAAAGAGCTGGTTTTCGAGAAAATAAATAAGATTGATAAACAGCTAGCAAGACTCACAAAAAAAGAACGAGAGAGAACCCTAATAAATCGAATCATAAATGAAAAGGGGGACATCATAACAGAAACCAGTGAGATTCAAAAGATCATTAGAGACTACTTTGAAGGGCTATACGCCACAAAACAGGTGAACCTAAAAGAAATGGATGAATTTCTTGATTCCTACAATATCCCAATACTGAAAAAAGAAGACTTGGAATACCTGAATAGACCTATCAATGTTAAGGAAATTGAATCTGTAATGAAAAATCTCCCCAAAAACAAAAGCCCAGGCCCAGATGGATTCACGGGTGAATTCTTCCAAACATTTAAAGAAGACCTGTTGCCAGTTCTTAAACTTTTCCAGGAAATTGAAAAAATAGGAACTCTCCCAAACAGTTTCTATGAAGCATACATCTCCCTAATACCAAAAGCAAACAAAGACACCATTAAGAAAGAAAATTACAGACCAATATCCCTGATGAACACCGATGCGAAGATCCACAACAAATATTAGCAAACAGGATCAAAAGACTCATCAAAAAGATCATACACCATGGCCAAGTGGGATTCAACCAGGGGATGCAAGGATGGTTTAACATTAGGAAATCAATCAACATAATCCATCATATCAACAAAAGTAAAGATAAAAAAACATACGATCATATCAATAGATGCAGAGAAAGCATTTGACAAGATCCAACATCCGTTCATGATGAAAACCCTCAGCAAAATGGGGTTTGGAGGAACTTTCCTCAAGATAGTTGAAGCCAACTTCCACAAGCCTACGGCAAGCATTAGCCTCAATGGGGAAAAATTAAGGGCCTTTCCTCTAAGACCAAGCACAAGACAAGGATGCCCAGTCTCACCACTTCTCTATATTGATAGTACTGGAAGTACTTGCCATACCTATTAGACAAGAAAAAGAGATTAATGGCATCCAGATGAGAAAGGAAGAAATCAAACTCTCACTATTTGCAGACGATATGATACTATATCTAGAGAAGCCTAAAGCCTCTACTAAGAAACTCTTAGAAACAATAGACTTATACAGTAAAGTTTCAGGCTGCAAAATCAATACCAAAAAATCCATGGCCTTCCTATACACAAACAATGAGACAGAGGAAAGGGACATGAAAAAAGCAATCCCACTCACAATCGTGCCCCAGAAAATCAAGTACCTCAGAATCAGCTTAACCAAGGAAGTAAAAGACCTCTACAAAGAAAACTATAAAACAATAATCCATGAAATAAAAGAGGACATGAGGAAATGGAAACATACACCCTGCTCATGGATAGGGAGAATCAATGTTGTCAAAATGGCAGTACTCCCCAAAGCATTATACAGATTCAAAGCGATCCCTATAAGGATACCCATGACATTCTTCAAAGAAACAGATCAAGCAATCCTAAAATTCATATGGAACAACAAACGCCCACAGATAGCTAAAACAATTCTTGGGAAAAAGACGATGGGAGGCATCACCCCTCCGAACCTCAAAATTTATTACAAAGCAGTAACAATTAAAACAGCATGGTACTGGAACAAAGGCAGAGCCACAGACCAATGGAACAGGGTGGAATATCCCTACACACAACCCCAAATGTATGACTATCTAATCTTTGATAAGGGAGCAAGAGATGTGAAGTGGAGCAAGGAAAGCCTCTTTAACAAATGGTGCTGGCACAAGTGGACAACCACATGCCAAAGAATGGGCTTAGACCTTGACCTAACACCATGCACAAAAGTCAGATCAAAATGGATTAAAGACCTCAACATCAGACCACAAACCATAAGGTTCATTGAATACGAGGTCGGCAAAACCCTCCACTATATTGAAGATAAAGGTATCTTCAAAAATGACATGCAACTGGCCAACCAAGTGGAAACAAATATCAACAAATGGGACTAGATTAAACTGAAAAGCTTCTGCACCACAAAAGATACAGTGACCAGAATACAAAGACTATCTGCAGAATGGGAAATGATATTTACACAATACCCATCAGTTGATATCAAGGGTATATAAAGCACTGGTTGAACTCTACAAGAAGAAAACATCCAACCCCATCATAAAATGGGGCGAAGATATGAACAGAAACTTTTCCAAGGGAGAGATACGAATGGCCAAAAGGCACATGATAAAGTGCTCTACATCACTAATCATCAGGGAGATGCAGATCAAAACAACCATGAGATACCACCTCACACCACAGAGAATGGCACACATCCAAAAGAACAAAAATAACCGCTGTTGGAGAGGATGTGGGGAGAAAGGGACCCTTCTACACTGCTGGTGGGAATGCCGACTGCTTCAGCCCTTTTGGAAAACAATATGGACGATTCTCAAAAAATTAGAAATTGAGCTCCCATTTGACCTAGAATACCACTGCTGGGAATATGTCCCAGAGAACCAAAAAAGTATAGTCAAAATGACATCTGTACTTATATGTTCATCGCAGCACTGTTTACAATAGCCAGAATCTGGAAAAAACCCAAGTGCCCTAGAACAGATGACTGGTTGAAGAAACTTTGGTACATCTATATAATGGAATACTATGCAGCTGTTAGAAAAAAGGAGGTCCTGAATTTTGCATATAAGTGGATCGGCATGGAAAGTATCATGCTGAGTGAAATGAGTCAGAAAGAGAGAGATAGACATAGAGAGATTCCACTCATCTGTGGAATATAGAATAACAGCGTAGGAAACTAACACCCAGAATAGGAGAATACTAGAAATAAGTACCAGAAGGTTGACTCCATGGCTTGGAAGCTGGCCTCACATTCTGGGGAGAGGGCAACTCAGAGAAGGGATCACCAAGTATAATGCGGTGGGAGGCCATTAGGTGGAAGGGTGATTTGGGCTGAATGTAGACTAGAGATTGAACACAGTGGCCCCTCAACACCTCTATTGGGAACCACAACACCTAATTAGAGAGAGAAAACAAAAGGAAATGCCCTGCCACAGTGGCAGGGTGGGGTGGGGGGAGATGGAATTGGGAAGGGTAGGAGGGATGCTGGGTTTACTGGTGGTGCAAAATAGGCACTGGTGAAGGGGTGGGTTCTTGAACTTTGTATGAGGGAAACATGAGCAAAAAAATCTATAAATCTGTAACTGTACCCTCACGGTGATTCACTAATTAAAAATAAATTTTTAAAAAAAGATATGGTTTAAGATGTACCAATAGGAATTATTTTATAGTCATTATGCAATGGGAGAGTACAAAACTATTAAATCAAATTTTGTATGCTTTGCTCTAGGTTGTAAAATGTCACCAGTAAACCATTTTGAGTTGTGTATTATAATATTTAAAGCAATGCTATAAAAGCAATATGAAGACATGAAGTCAAATATCATAATAAATCAAAAGTGAATTTTAAATATTTTCAAATAACACAGGAAACAAAAAAACTGATGAAGCATAACAAAAAATTTAAATATTGGAAGAAATAAATATGACAAAGACATAAAACAACCAGTTTAAACAATGGCATAGCAATAATTTCGTTAGATATAAATGATCTAAATATACCAATTAAAGTTTGGCATTATCCTTTTCTTAAAAATCACTTCAAATCTAACATTATAATTAGATATAAAGTAAAACTATAAAAAAATTTTCATGGAGATCTTACTCAGAAGCAAGTTATTCACATTTGGAAAAAGAAAATTAAACTCATTAACTCATATCTCAAACAAAATATTATTCATATGAATCAATATATAAATGCAGGATCTGAGGTAGTAAAAGGCTTAGAAGAAAATGGTCTTCAATTTTAGTGAGTGTACATCATTCAATGATTTCTTAGATATGACACTAAAACACAGGCAGTCAAGGAAAAATGTTCAATTGGAGTGCACACGAATTAAGAAATGTTATACTTTTCAAAGGTCAATTGCCAAATACTTAAAAGATGGCAAACAGAATAAAAGAGAGTATTTGCAAATTTTTTACCTGAAAGGAAACTAGTGGTGGGACAAGGAGGGCAAGCAGCCCATCAGATGGTGGGATGTCTAGGTAATCATGCGGACCCTGGAGGTATACTTTTGCCTCTAACAAATCCCCCTAATCTGAAACTGGCCGAAAAGAGCATGGCTGTTTCACTTTGCTCTGCAGCTGTGAGTTTATTCACCACTCTTTAACTCATCCTACACATATAAAGGCATCCTAATTTAGGCTCTTAACAACAAAAACACACAGGAAACAACCCTGAACTGCAAAGGTCCCCATGGTAAAGCAACGCATAAATCCTTCAGGCTTAGTGAGTGAAGAAATTTGCCCAGGTGAACTAACAAGTTATAATGAGTTATAGAACCTCTCTGGTAAGGAACTTAGAATGGAATTGTTAAGGATGCATAAAGAGCTCGAAGAATCAGTAGAACACTCTGCCAATATAATAGAGGAGGATATGAGAGCAGAAATGAGGAAAATGCAAATAAAAATACAAGAAGAAATGACAGATCTGAAAAACCTGGTAGATGAAATGAAAAACTCACTGGAAGGCCTCAGCAGCAGAGTAACAGCTGCTGAGGATGGAATTGATGAGCTCCAAGATGAGGTGCAGATATTACCCAGGTAACAACAGAAGATAAAAAAGACCCCCAAAATAAACCAACAGATGACAAGAGAAAATCAAGATGAAGCCAAGAGGAACAACATAAGAATCATTGGATTACCAGAGGGGTGAGAAGAAAACCCCAATGAATAAACAACCAACAAAGCTATTCTCATCATTGCTGAGAAGTTCCTGGAGTTAAAGCGTGGATACAGACAAAATCTAGGAGGCCCAAAGGATGCGATCTATGAGAAATACAAATAAAAAAAATACCCCAAGACACATCCTAATCAGAATGATAAAAACCACAGATAGAGATAGACTACTGAAAACACCAAGATTAAAGAAGGAAATTGCTCATAAAGGAGCATCCCTAAGTTTTACTGCAGACTTACCAGATGAAACCCTCTGGACAAGAAGACAGTGGTGGGATATATTGAACAAATTCAATGAAGTGAATGCCTCACCAGAAATACATTACCCAGCCAGACTCTCGTTCAGATTAGAAGGAATATACAACTTCACAGATAAGAATAACTCAGGAACTTCATAGACACAAAACCATTGCTACAAAAATAACTAAATGGACTACTTTACGATAAGAGAAATCCCATAAGTACAACAAACTTTTACATAAAGATGACACAAATTCCCATCACAATAATCGCTCTCAATGTCAATGGAGTAAATGCATCAATCAAGAGGCACAGAGTAGCAGGATGGCTTAGAAAACTGAACCCAACATTCTGCTGTCTGCAAGAAACACACCTGAACAATCAAAGCAAACACAGGTTCAAAGTCAACAGCTAGAAAACAATTCTCCAAACAAACAATCATTTCAAAAAATATGGCATGGCCATACTAGTATCAGACTACTAGTATCAGACTACATAGACGTCATGATGAAGAAGGTTAGCACTGTAGCACTGTCCTCCCATTGTACATCAATTTGCTGAGTAGGTATCAGTAATGTCTCCATTGTGAGACTTGTTACTATTTTTGGCATATCAAATATGCCACAGGTAGCTTGCCAGGCTCTGGCATGCAGACGGGATACTCTCAATAACTTGCCAGGCTCTCCAAGAGGGACAGAGGGAGCAAACCTGGGTCAGCTGAGTGCAAGGCAAACGCTCTACCCACTGAAGAAGGTTATAAAAGAAAATTAGGGCCAGTGTGATAGTATGGCATGTAGGGTGTTTGTCTTGCACAGAGCTGACCCAGGTTCAATCCTGGGGCACCCCATATGATTCCCGCAGAACTCCCAGGAGTAATTCTTGAGTGGAGAGCCAGGAAGAACCCCTGAGCATTGCTGGGTGTGACCCCCCATTAAAAAAAGCAGATAAATAGATAAATGGAAAGAAAAATTAAAGTTTTTTATTAATGATCAAGATATCAGTACATAAGGAAAACACATTCCTAAATGTATACGCACTTAAAGCGGGACCAGCAAAATATATGAAACAACTGCTACCAGACTTGAAGAAAGTCATTGATAGAAACACAATAGTAGTTTGAGACTTCAAATTGCTTTGTCACCTCTCGATAGATCAACCAGACTAATGATCAATAAGGAGATACCTTATTTGAGGGAAGAAATGGAAAAGAGGAGGGGTAGTGTGTATATATATGTATATAGGACTTTTCATACCCAAAATGTTGAATACATATTCTTCTCCAGTGTACATGGCACATTCTCCAAGATTCACTGCATCCTGTGCCACAAAACATACCTCCATAAAATTAAGAGGATGAAAATTATATCAGCTATCTTATCAGACTATGATGTATTGAAAATAAAAGTGAATCAGATAAAGAAACAGAGAATCAAATCAAGCACCTGAAAACTAGCAAGCTCACTACTGAACAACCAGTGGGTTAGAGAGGAAATAAAAATAATTCTGAAAAACAAATGGAATGATGATAAGAGCTACCAGAACTTGTGGGACACAGCAAAAGCAGTGTTCAGAGGAAAGTTTACAGTTCTGCAAGCATTCATCAGGAACAAAGAAAAGGCCCACATCAATAACTTAACCTCACAGCTTGGAAAATTAACAGCAAAAGGAGCCCAAACCAGGCAGAAGGAAGTAAATAATAAAACTTACAGCAGAAATCAATGAGCTGGATTTAAAAAAAAAAAACAGTTCAAAAGATCAATGAAACTAAGGGCTGGTTTTTGAGAAAATAAACAAGATCGATAAACGACTAGCGAGACTCAAAGAAACAGAGAGAAATCTAATAAACTGTACCAGAAATGCAACAGGGTACATCACAAAAGAAACTGCATGAATCCATAGGATCATCAGAGATTACTTTGAATATCTTTACAGCATGAAACAAAAGAAACTTGAAGAAATTGATAAACTCCTGGATTCCTATAAATCCCCAAGACTGAACCAAAAAGATTTGAAATACCTGAACAAACCTATCACCATTGAGGAAATGGTAATCAAAAATCTTCCAAAAATCAAAATCCCAGGACCTGAGGAATTCACTATTGAATGCTTTCAAACTTTTGAAGACCTACTTCCAATCCTTTTCAGGTTTTTCAGAAAAATTGAAGAAACAGAAACACTCCCAAACAGTTTCTATGAAGTTAGAAAAACAGTACCATTCACAAACATGCCTCAGAAAATTAAGTGCCTTAGATTTAGTTTAACAAAATAGATGAAGCACCTCTACAAAGAAAACTACAAAACACTACTTCAAGAAATAAAACAGGACAAGAGAAAATGTATACACATCCTCTGTTCATGGATTGGGAGGATTAAGATCATCAAAATGGCAATACTCCACAAAACATTATGCAGATTCAGTGCAGTTCCTTGAAGAATACCCATGACATTTTTTAAAGAAATAGATCAAAACCTCCTGAATTTTATATAGAACAAACAAAACCCTGAGTATCTAAAGCTATCCTTGGAAATAATAAGATGGGAGGCATTATATTTTCTGACCTCAAACTGTACTACAAAGCAGCAGTAATTAAAACAGCATGGTATTTGACTACAAACAGAACCTCAGACCAATGGAACAGCATTGAATATTCTGTCACAGATTTTCAAATATATGATCATTTAATCTTTGATAATGTAGTAAGAAATGTGAAGTGGAGCAAGGAAAGCCACCTCAGTAAGTGACGCTGGGAAAACTAGACAGCTGCTTGCAAAAAAAAAAAAAAAAAAAAAAAACAAGATCTCAGACCTCTGTTTAGTGCCAGGCACAAAAATCAAATTAAAGTGACTTAAAGACCTCAATATCAGGCCTGAATCCAGAAGGTACATAGAGAAAAATGTAACAGAACTCTCCATGACACTGAAGCTTGAAAGGATGAAACATCACTGACCAAGTAAGTGAAAGCAAAGATAAACAAACGGGACCACATTTAGCTAAAAAGCTTCTGTACCTCAAAAATAAAACAGTGGCCAAGATATAGAGACAGCCCACAGAATGGGAAAAATATTTCTCAATACACATCTGATAAGGGTTTAATATTCAAGATATATAAGGCACTGGTAGAACTTTACAAGAAAAATAATCCAACCCTGTTAAAAAGTGGGAAGAAGAAATCAACGGAAACTTTCTCAAAGAAGAAGTTCAAATGGCCAAAAGACACATGAAAATAATATTCTACATTGCTAATCATCAGGGAGACACAAATCAAAACCAACAATGGATGTCATCTCACACCACAGAGACTGGCATACATCAAAAAGAACAAGAGCAACCAATGCTGGCACAGATGTGCAGTGAAAGGGACTTCTTCATTGTTGGTGGAAATCTGAGTGGTCTAGTCTTTTTGGAAAACAACATGGGCATTCCTCAAAAAAGCTAGAAATGGAGCTTCCATGTGATCCAGGGATACCACTTCTGGGAATATGCCCCCAGGGACCCAAACGCAGCAGAAATGCTATCTGCACTTCTATGTTCATTGGAGCACTGTTCACAATAGCTGGAATCTGGAAACAACTTGATTGGCTGAGAATAGATGACTGGTTAAATAAACTATGGTACATCTACATAATGAAATACTATTCAGCTGCTAGGAAAAAAGAAGTGATAAAAAGTTTTTATATGGGTAGGCATGGAGAATGTCATAGTGAGTGAAATGAATCAAAGGATAGGGATAGACACAGAATTATTGGACTCTTTTGTGGGATATAAAAGAAAATCATATGAGATCAGTATCCAAGGACAGTAGAGACTAGGGCCAGGAAGACTGGCCTGTGATCAATTGGCCCATGATGCTACCTCAAAAGCTGAGGGAGAGTCAGTAGGAATAGAGAAGGGACCACCATGACAAAGATAGTTGAAAATGATCACTCTGGATAAAAACTGTGTACTGGAATAAGGAACAAACATAACTTTTTTTGTACCTGAATTGCAAACTACAATGCCCCAAAGTGATGAGAGAGACATAGAGAGAGGGAGATAGAGAGACAGAGAGGGATCGAGAAAGAAGTTAAGTACCTGCCATGCCTCATGGGGTAGGGGAGGAGCCAGTCCCTCTCCTTACCCACTCCCCAGTGGGACTCTGAGATGATGTCCACAAACTGACCCTGGCAGCTTATTAAGCTCCTAAACAGCCATGATCCAGAGACACACAAACGAATCTGGGAACCAAGTAGCTCACTGCAGAAATCTCTCCAGACCCTAATTATTAAAAATTTAGAATTCCAGGAGTATGCTGCCACAAGAGCACCCACATGGTGTTATATGCTATTTATAAAAGCAATACAAAACAAATTGTCTAGCATTGCCTTTTCAGCAGGTTTAAGTGGTGGTGGGAAAATTCCAAATAATAATGGTGGGACTGGTGTTAAAATATTGAATGTGATCAAAATAGAGAGAGAGTATTGTGGAAATTGTCTGCCACACAGACAGGGGTAGGGTTGGGATGGAAGGGGGTGTCAAAATGGGGATTTTGGTGGTCAAAAATGTGCACTGGTGGAGGGATGGATATTTGATCATTGTGTGACCAAAACTCAAACATGAAAGCTTTATAACTGTATCTCACAGTGATTCAATAAAAATAAATAAAAACAAGTATCTGCCATGGAGACAAGCTGTGGGGAGGGTGGTGGGAGGGAAACTGGGGACATTGGTGATGCGAAATGTACACTGCTGAAGGGATGGGTATTGTAACACTGTGTGACTAAAATTTAACCTTTCAGCTTTGTAACTCTTATCTCACAGTGACTTAAAAAATAAAATTAAAATAAAAATAAAAGAAGTAACTTTAGTAGCCAGAATATGTTGAAATATTTGTACACCTTACCAATGTCACAATTACACAGTGTACAAAAACGTGAATAGACATTTTTCCAAGGAAATATATGGACAGAAGCACACGATAAGATGTTCAACATCATAAGTAATTAAGGAAACTCATATAAAAACCACAAATGAACTATGACTTATACCCGCTATATAGATCATAATTAAAAACACAGACAATAAGTACTGGTAAGGATGCAGAGAGATTATAATTCTAATACATTGCAATTGAGAATATAAAATAGTACAGACATTTTAGAAAGCATGTTGGCACTTTCTCAAATAGTTAAATATAATAATTCTGTTTTGAGGCATATACCCAAGAAAATTTAAAGATATTTCAATATATGAAAGTTCAGATTACATTATTTTTAAGCATCAAAAACAGAAATGACTCAAATGTTCAATAGCAGATAAATAAATGAGCACAATGTATTGTATCTAGCAATATAATCGAAATGAACTTATCAATAAAAGACTGACGTATTAATTTAATATATTAAAATGTAGACTGGCCTTAAAGTCATTATGCTTTGTGAGAGAGGTAAGACACAAATAAGTAACATATAATTTCTTTTGTAGTAAATCGCCCTAATAAAGTCATGGTGAGAGAGAAGAGATTCGAGAATGTCTTGGGCTAGAGGAAGGGAAAAATGGCTGCTTATGAATATAAAGGCACTGGAGTAGTGAAAATATTCTAAAATAATGGTATATTTTAGAACTTTTTATACGTTTGCTTATAACTTTATTAAGTAATTAAATTGTGTATTGTAAGAAGGTGAACTTTATGGTAGATAAACTATGTCTTATGTTTCCAAATGATATTGCATTATCATCAAGTAATTATAGACTTCAACAGTAAGGTTATGAGGAACAGATAAGGATCTTAAATAAATAAAGGATCAACATGCCAAATTTATGTCATTTCAAAATGGGTAGGTGTAGGATAACATAGCCTCAGGTAGTTTAGGTTTATTGGGTTACTCCCACCACAGTGCTCCCATTCCTCTGTGTTTATTTGTAGCTTCTTTCTTAGTGTTCTGTTGACTTGTAAATATTGTTTTTCTCTTCTCCTTGAGTCCTTTGCATAGTTTATTCAGAGCCATGTCCTTTTTGTATGGACACAGGAAGACTTAGCAAATGCCATGCTTTTGTAACCTGGAAGTCATTTGACTCTACATGATATTTTCCTCCTGGGCATCTGTTCTCTTGACCTAAGCCTCAGCTGCCCTTACTTCCTAGCACCCCCAAAAGCAGGGTCCCGCCAAGGGACGAGACAGACCCAGGGCAAGCGGTGAGTTGTGTGCTACCCTGGCATCGAGATGGGCCTGGCCAAAGTGCCTAATGCTTAACTATAAGTTAAGAGCTTGGTCGTGGACAAATGCTGTCATGATCCAAACAGTGATAACTAGATTTGGACCCTGCTAGGGTGAGGAATGATTAGTGGTCTGAGTCTGTGGCAAGAGGTTGCCAGGAGAGCTGCCTTGCAAGCCTCAATGTATCTCTTGCTATGTCCATATAAAATAACTAGTATTAAGATGTTGATAAGTCTTTGGACTAAGGAAAGGAGAAAAACACCTTAAGAGTCAGGAAGGGCTTTCTTATGATGATTTTGCTACCTGGCTGAGTGTAGCCTAGGGGTTAGGGGGAGAGAGAAAGAGGGAGGAGAGAGACAGGAGAGGCCAGAGGGGGCTGCAGTAGATCCAGAGAGAGTACGGAGCTGGGGATGTGGGAGATGAGAAAGATGGAAGATTGAATAAACGGTAACTAATCAGCAACCAGCTTGGTCCTCGTTCTTCCTTCACCTGTCCTTGGCCAATGGCCGTCCCGATCCAGTCCACACACTGCGGTTCCAGAGCACCGAACATGGGCAGTGAGACAGAGCCGCCCAGAGAGCCTGTGAGTGCACACGACCCTCAGCGTGCATTAGTTTTTTACAGATAGGCACTATGATTACAAATTATGAATAGCCAGATCTGATTTAAAAAGAAATTTAAAAAAAGACAAATGTGAAACTGTTGTTGGATATTTATCCATCCTCTTTCAAAATTGATAGAAAAACCAGGTTGAAAATCGACAAGGATATAAAAGTACAAAAAACTCTATCAGTGAATAGGTTCTAATAAACAATTATAGGACACTATAGCCAACTGCAAAATACACATTTGTATCATGTCCATGCAGTAGACATGAAAATGACAACATATTGAGTCATAAAACAAACTCATGGATGAGAGACACACCAGCATCAGTGTGCTTGCCTTGCATGCAGGTGACCCAGGTTCCATCTCCTGTGTCCCATATGTCCCCAGAGCACCCCCAGAAGTGATCTCTGAACAGTCAGTAGTAAGCCCTGAGCACTGGTGGTTTTGCTCCCAATCTCTGCAAAAATAAAACAAACTCTAACAAATTTAGAACAATTGAGGGTCCAAGGAAAAAAGTACAAGGTTTATTTTCTGGAAATAATCACTCTGAATAAGAACTGATTGCTGCAAGGTACGTAAAGGGATATACATGATAAGCTTTGAGCATCTGTATGGCAAAACATAATGCCTAAAGTGATAGAGAGAAGAGAAAGAGAGAGAGAGAGAAAGAGAGAGAGAGAAGAGAGAGGTGCCAGCCATAGAGGCAGGCTGGGGTGAGGAGTTATTTGCCGGGATTGTAAGGAAACTGGGGACATTTGTGCTAGGAAATTACACTGGTGGAGTTATGGGTGTTGTATGACTGAAGTCTAATCATGAACATCTTCATTATGCTCTATCTCATGGTGATTCAATAAAAAATTTTTAATAATATTTTAAAAATAATAAAAATTTAAAGCATAAATAAAAGAATAATGCTTGCCTTGCATGCAGCCTGCCTCAGTTTGATTCCTGACATTACCTATGGTCCCCTGAGCATTGGCTGGACTGACTTTTCAGTACAGAGCCAAGAATAAACTCTGAGAAACACCAGATTTCCCCAATCCCATCAAAGAATAGAAATCATGCAGTTTTGGCTGATCAGGATCCTGCCTACCAACCCGCAGGACACTCTCCCAATGGCTCCCGGGCAGCGGGGCCTCCCCTTGAACCCCCCAACACCCTGCGCTTCGTGGACATGCCTCTCTGCTCCTCTGTAAGGCCCAAACTGTCCATCACATACTCACTCAGAGGATTGGGACACAGCCTACCGCGCCCTGTGCCCCAAGAGATTACTGGGGGCGTGGTCTGTATTTCAGGGGGCGTGGCCTGAAATACACAGCCACAGTTGTAATTTTTCTTACATTATACTCTCTTTAACCTATTTCTTCGAAAATCACCCTGGCCATCTCAACCATTCTTTGCCAAATAGTCCTTTAGCTGACTCGAACTTCACAAAAGCTGTCAGTGAACAATAATATCTGCTCAAACTCCTCATAAAGACAGCATAGCCTTAAATCATCACTAGAGGCCCCACAAAAAACAAGAGGAGCGCCTGAGAGTAAGGAAGTATTCTAGAATTGGAACAAGGCTACGATCATCAACTTAGCACAAACAGAATCCCTGCTGCAGAAAGAGGGAATAGGGATAGATAACTAGAAGGCTCCAACTCTAGACTTCCATAACAGTATGAAGAAACAGTCAAAATCCCCTCCACGAAGAGAAGATGAAGAAAAGATTCCAGAAATCTCCACAGAGTCTACCCACATATAGGATCTCTCATAAAAAGAACTCAGAGATGAAATCTTGAAGAGAGTCGAGGTACTCAAAACAACCATGGAACAGACATCCTATAAATTAAGGGAGGAGAGGAATGATGCTTTGGAACGGTCAACCAACAAAATGCAGGAAGAAATGAGATCAGAAATTTCAAAGCTATGAACAGATGTCACAAAGCTACGAACAGAAGTCACACAAATAAAGGATTCGGTACATGAATTAAAAATCTCAGTAAGTGCCCTCAACAGTAGAACAACTACAGCAAAAGACAGAATCAGTGAGCTTGAAGATGAGCTTCAGAAAGCTTACAGACAACAACAAATAATGGCAAAAGACCTCAAAATGGCTATAGAGCGAATCATAGTCCTTGGGGATGACTTCAAGAGGAACAACATAAGAATCATTGGAGTACCAGAAGCACAGGGAAGAAATCCCAATGAAAAAAACACAGTCAAAGACATCATTGCTAAGAAATTCCCAGAGCTGGAGAAGGCAGGCATCCAGATACAAGGAGTTCAAAGAGTACTGGCAAAAAAGAGATTGAATAAAAAGACTCCAAGGCATATCATAGTCAGAATGATGGATGCTGTGGATAGAGACACAATTCTGCAAGCAGCAAGGTCAAAGAAGGAAATCACATAAAGGAAAACTCCTCAGATTTACAGCAGACCTATCAGAGGAAACCCTTCTAGCCCAAAGACAATGGTGGGACATAGTGAAAAAACTCAACTAAAATGAATGCCTCACCAAGAATACTTTACCCGGCTAAACTTTCACTCAAACTCGAAGGAACCATACACTATTTCTTGGATAAACAACAGCTCAGGAACTTCATAGACTCAAAACCAAACTTAAAAAAAAGGACTAAACGGGCTACTGTAAGTCAAGGAAGAACCCCACAAGAACAACAAACCCCATGAAACAATGACACAAAACCACAAGACAATAATCTCTCTCAATATCAATGGCCTAAATGCACCAATTAAAAGACATTGAGTGCCAAAATGGATTCGGAAACTAAACCCAACCTTCTGCTGCCTGCAAGAAACACACCTGAACAGTCAAAGCAAACACAGACTCAAAATCAAAGGGTGGAAAACAATCCTGCAAGCAAACAACTCCATCAAAAAAGCTGGGGTGGCAATACTAGTATCTGACAACACAGATTTCAGGTTGAAAAAGATTAGAAGGGACAGTGAAGGTCACTTCCTATTTCTCAAGGGATATGTGCAACAGAAGAAATCACACTCTTAAACGTATATGCACCTAATGAGCGACCAGCTAAATACTTAAAACAACTCCTAACA
This sequence comes from Sorex araneus, assembly GCF_027595985.1. Lineage (NCBI taxonomy): Eukaryota > Metazoa > Chordata > Mammalia > Eulipotyphla > Soricidae > Sorex > Sorex araneus. Next base: position 64,996,337 of record NC_073305.1, on the reverse strand, counting down.
GACTTTAAGGAGAAAATCCCTAACAGCACAATAGTAGACAGAGACTTCAACACTGCTCTATAACCTCTGGACAGATTGTCAAGAACAAAATTCAGCAAGGAAACATGGACTCTGAAGGAAGAAATAGAAGAGAGAGGCCTAATAGGCCTATACAGGGCTTTACACTCAAAAAAGAAAGAATACAGATTCTTTTACAGTGCACACAGAACATTTTCCAAAATAGACCATGTACTGGGCCACAAAACATGCCTCAATAAAATCAGAAAAATATAAATTGTATCAATATCTTCTCAGACCACGATGTGCTAAAGATAGAAGCAAATCACAAACAGATGCAAAAAATCAAAACAAACACCTGGAAATTAAACAGCTAAGTGTTGAACAATGAGTGGGTCAGGAAGGAAATCAAGGAAGAAATCAAGAGATACCTCGAAACAAATGAGAATGAAGACACAAGCTACCAAAACCTATCGTATGCAGCTTAGGCTGTGTTAACGGGAAAATTTATAGCTCTGCAAGCATTCCTACATAGATAGCTTGACCTCACAGCTCAAGGACTTAGAAAAGGACCAGAAAAAGGAACCCAAACCTGACCAAAGGAAAAAAATAATAAAACTTAGAGCAGAAATTAATGACGTGGAAAGCCAGAAAACAATCCAAAAGGTCAATGAAACCGAGAGCTGGTTCTTTGAGAAAATAAACAAGATTGATAAACCACTAGAAGGACTCACAAAGAAAGAGAGAACCCTAATAAACCGAATCAGGGATAAAAAGGGGGACATCACAACAGAAACCAACAAAATTCAAAAGACTGTCTGAGACTACTTCAAAAGTCTGTATGCCACGAAATAAGAGAACCTACAAGAAATGGATGAATTCTTTGATTCCTACAATCTCCCAAGAGTGAACCATGAAGACTTGGAATACATGAATAGACCCGTTTATATGAAGGAAATTGGAACTGTAATCAAAAATCTCACAAGAAACAAAAGCCCAGGTCCAGATGGATTCACTGGCAAATTCTTCCAAGCATTTAAAGAAGACTTGTTGACAGTTCTCCTCAAGCTTTTCCAGAAAATTGAAAAAACAGGAACTCTCCCAAACAGTTTCTATGAAGCAAACATCTCCCTAATACCAAAAGCAAACAAAGACAGTGCTAAGAGAGAAAATTATAGACCAATATCCCTGATGAACACCGATGTGAAGATCCTCAACAAAATATTAGCAAACAGGATCCAACGACTCATCAAAAAGATCATATACAATGAACAAGTGCCATTAATCTTGCAAGACATACAAGGATGCAAGGATGGTTTAACATTCGGAAATCAATCAACATAATAGGATGCAAGGATGCAAGGATGGTTTAACATTCGGAAATCAATCAACATAATCCATCATATCAACAAAAGTAAAGATAAAAAACATATGATGATATCAATAGATACAGAGAAAGCCTTTGACAAGATCCAACATCCGTTCATGATAAAAACCATCACCAAAATGGGTTTTGGAGGAACTTTCCTCAAGATAGTCGAAGCCATCTACCACAAGCCTACGGCAAGCACTATCCACAATGGAGAAAAACTAAGGGCCATTCGTCTAAGATCAGGCACAGGACAAGGATGCCCACTGTCACCACTTCTCTTCAATATAGTACTGGAAATACTTGCGACAGCTGTTAGACAAAAAAAAGAGATTAAGGGCATCCAGATAAGAAAGGAAGAAATCAAACTCTCACTATTTGCAGATGATATGATACTATATCTAGTGAAGCCTATAGCCTCTGCTAAGAAACTCTTAGAAAAAATAGACTTATACAGTAAAGTTTCAGGCTGCAAAATCAATACCCAAAAATCCATGGCCTTCCTATACACAAACAATGAGGCAGAGGATAGGGACATGAAAAAAGCAATCCCACTCACAATCGTGCCGCAGAAAATCAAGTACCTCAGAATCAGCTTACCCAAGGAAGTAAAAGACCTTTTCAAAGAAAACTATAAAACGCTAGTCCATGAAATAAAAGAGGACATGAGGAAATGGAAACATATAGCCTGCTCATGGATAGGGAGAATCAATGTTGTCAAAATGGCAATACTCCCCAAAGCATTATACAGATTCAAAGCGATCCCTATAAGGATACCCATGACATTCTTCAAAGAAACGGATCAAGCAATTCTAAAATTCATATGGAACAACAAACGCCCATGGATAGCTAAAACAATTCTTGGGAAAAAAGATGATGGGAGGCATCACCCTCCCCAACCTTAAACTTTACTACAAGGCGGTAACAATTAAAACAGAATGGTACTGGAACAAAGGCAGAGCCACAGACCAATAGAACAGGGTGGAATATCCCTACACACAACCCCAAATGTATGATCATCTAATCTTTGATAAGGGAGTAAGAGATGTGAAGTGGAGCAAGGAAAGCCTCTTTAACAAATGGTGCTGGCACAAGTGGACAACCACATGCAAAAGAATGGGCTTAGACCTCGACCTGACACCATGCACAAAAGTCAGATCAAAATAGATTAAAGACCTCAACATCAGACCACAACCATAAGGTTCATTGAAGACAAGGTCAGCAAAAACCTCCACGGTATTGAAGATAAAGATATCTTCAAAGATGACATGCAACTGGCCAACCAAGTGGAAACAAAGATCAACAAATGGGACTACATTAAACTAAAAAGCTTCTGCACCACAAAAGATACAGTGACCAGAATAGAAAGACAATCTACAGAATTGGAAAGGATATTCACCCAAAACCCATCCAATAAGGCGTTGATATTAAGGGTATATAAGGCACTGGTTGAACTTTACAAGAAGAAAACATCCAACCCCATCAGAAAATGGGGTGAAGATATGAACACAAAATTTCCCAAGAAAGAGATACGAATGGACAAAAGGCACATGAAAAAGTGCTCTACATCACTAATCATCAGGGAGATGCAGATCAAAACAACCATGAGTTACCACCTCACACCACAGAGAATGGCACACATCCAAAAGAACAAAAATAACCGCTGTTGGAGAGGATTTGGGGAGAAAGGGACCCTTCTACACTGCTGGTGGGAATGCCGACTGCTTCAGCCCTTTTGGAAAACAATATGGATAATTCTCAAAAAATTAGAAATTGAGCTCCCTTTGACCCAGCAATACCACTGCTGGGAATATATCCCAGAGAACCAAAAAAGTATAGTCGAAATGACATCTGCACTTATATGTTCCTGGCAGCACTGTTTACAATAGCCAGAATCTGGAAAAATCCCGATTGCCCTAGAACAGATGATTGGTTGAAGACTTTAGTACATCTATGCAATGGAATACTATGCAGCTTTTAGAAAAAGTGAAGTAATGAACTTTGCATATAACTGGATCAACATGAAAATTATCATGCTAAGTGAAATGAGTCAGAAAGAAAGAGACAGACATAGAAAGATTGCACTCATCTCTGGAATATAAAATAACAGAGTAGGAGACTAACACCCAAGAATAGTAGAAATAAGTACCAGGAGGTTGACTCCATGGCTTGGAAGCTGGCCTCACATTCTGGGGAAAAGGCAGCTCAGATAGAGATGGGAACACCAAGTAAAATGTGGTTGGAGGCTATTTGGGGGAAAGGTGATGCCTGCTGAATGTAGACTAGAGATTTAACATGATGGCCACTCCACACCCCTATTGTAAACCACAACACCCAATTGGAGTGAGAGAACCACTGAGGCAGGGTGGGGTGGGGGATGATGGGACTGGGGGGTGGGAGGGATGCTGGGTTTATTGGTGGTGGAGAATGGGCACTGGTGAATGGATGGGTTCTCGAACATTTTATGAGGGAAACATGAGCACGAAAATGTATAAATCCATAACTCTACCCTTACCGTGATTCACTAATTAAAAAACAAATTTAAAAAAAATCATGCAGTTTTTCAACCACAATAAAATCAAATGAAAAGTCACCAATAGAGATAACAAAAAAATCCACACTTGAAAATCAAATAACATTTATTAAAAATGAATTGATTAGTATCAAGTTTCAAGTAAAAATAAAAACAATACATTAAATTTTGTTAAGATGAAAACGCAGTGACCCATACTTATCTGGCAGGGGAGATACCATGCTCATGAAGATGCTTCTTCCTGGCTTATCCATTGCACTCTAATGTGCTAACCCCTGTGATTTTCCCCAGATGTGTGAAACTCCTCTGCATAATATGCACAGACCTTTGTCATATTGACTCACCCACTGATTCTTGGTCTACTTGTTCCTGACTAAATTTTTAAGGTATGCACACCAAGAAGCTAAAATTCATGATAACACCATTCCCTGTGACCAAATACATTGGAGCATCCCCTGGTGGTGGGCAGGCTGAGTACCTACCCTGCCAAATCCACAGCATCCTTTCCCATCCCCAGCACTGCAGCCCGCCAAGGACTCAACTCCACTGCTTCACAAATATCTGCAGAGACACAAAATTGAGAATGATTTCAGGTACCCCAGTGCACAAGCTGAGAACACTACTGTTTCTTGGAGTCAGGGTGGGCAGCTTCCACCCTTCATCTGTCCTCCCTTAATTCCAGAAGTCCTAGAAGCCACCTTTCACAACTGAAGCCAAGTTGACTCACCCACTGGCCCCGCTCTACCGACTCACAACTAAATCTTCAAGGAGATACATGCCAACCAGTTAAAATCCATGGAAACATAGGTTTCCATGGCTGAAAATTCTGGGACACCTTCAGGAAGTGAGCAAGCTGAGTACCCAACCTCCTGAAACTCTGGCAACTGCACCCAGTCCATTGCTGTTGACAGAACAAGGGCTGAAATGCACTGCTTCACAAATATTCTCTGTTGAGATGCCAAACTGCATAATTTCAAGAACCCTGGTGCCCAAACTGAGAGCTCTTCTCAGAGACGGGTTTGGCAGCCAGTCTCTCCCCACTCCCCCTCATTCTTCTGGAAGCCTTGACAGCCAAGATCACCTCCCATATCCACCACCACATCAAATCTTTGGCCCAGACTATAGATCCTGAAGTCTCTGGATGATGCCACATGCCCTGATTTCTCAATACTGAATTCCCATAGGAGCACCCCAAATTTCGTGGGAAAGTAATATAGAAGCCAATTGAACTTAACAAACACAAACAATAACAAAAAAGGCCCAACAAGCAGCAAACAGCTTAATAAAATTTTAGACAAGAACTTAACACCCCATAATCAAATATACAATTTACAGATTAAAAAATTGATTTTTACATATATTGATTTTTATATTGGAGCTTTGCTATCTAATCAATTCCAATTCTAGAGTTGCATCAACAGTTGTAGTCTTGTGAAAATTAAAATTAATTAAAAATTTTAAAAACTATGAGTTGTCTTTTATCTTGATCATCATTTCTTTTGAGGTACAGAAATTTCTTAATTTATTGTAGTCCCATGTGTTCATCTTTCCACATGTTTAGTAAATGGTGCCTCATCCTTGAAGACACCTGCAGATTCAATGTCATAAAGAGATCTGCCTACATTTTGCTCTATGTATCTTATGCATTTGGGTCTTATATCAAGGTATTTAACTTATTTTGATTTGACTTTTGTGTATTGCATTAGAAATAGGTCTGAGTTCATTTTTTGCATGTAGCTGGAAAGTTTTCCTAACACAATTGTTGAAGAGTATTTCCTTGCTCCACTTCATGTATTTTGCTCCTTTATCAAAGGTTAACTGATCATATACTTGAGAATCTGTCTCAGGATATTTGACTCTTTTTCATTAGTATGAGGTTATATCTTAATCCAGCACTATTCTGTTTCAATTAGTACCACTTTGTGGTAGAGTTTGAAGTTGGGAAAAGTCATGTCCCACATCTTTTTCCTAAAGATTGCTTTAATTTTACTGAGGGGTGGGTTATTGAACCATATGAGTTTCAGGAGTCTTTGATCTAGTTCTTTGAAAAATTTTCAGGTAATCTTATAGGAACTTAGAAACTGCATTGAATCTGTACAGTGCTTTGAAGAGTATCGTAATTTTGGAAATGTGTTTATGACAAGTTGTTTTTGGAAGAGTCTATTTTTTTTATTAGCGCCCTGTCAGTGATTCTTGAAGGATTGGTTTAGTTGTAAATGCTGCAAACTCTTGTTTGTCTGAAAAGATTTTTATTCCTCCCTCAAGTCTAAATGATAGCTTTACAAGATAGTGGACTCTAGACTGAAGGTTTTCTTAAGTCAGTAATTTGAATATGAGCTCGAGAGTTTCCAAAGACAGGTGTCTGTTTGTGGCTTTCTCAGTCTCGGCATTCTTTGCACAGACATGGAGGTGCTGAACCAGTCGATCATATTCCTTGTTGATGTTGTCAAAGACGGCATCTTCCCATGTTGCTGCAATAGTGCCAAAGAGCTCCCAATTGGTGGTCATTCTGGGAGTTGACTTCTTAGACTTAAATTTTGCAGACTTTTCTCCCTGCTCTGTGAAGTAGAATTGCACACAAAGGAGACGGTGGTCTGATCCCATTTGGAATTTTGGGACAACAGCGACATCAGTCAGGCAAAACCTTCGATTGAATATGATGTGGTCAATTTCATTGTGGAACTGTGCACTGGGAGACTCCAATGTCAAGCGTTTCGATTCGGCCTTCTGGAACTGTGAGTTACCATGAATGGTCTTGGTCGACATGATGAATTCAGACAGTCTCTCACCCTGATCGTTCCATTCTAGGCCATGTGTCCCAATGTGGAGTTCTTCGGGCGACCTTCTCGGACCTATCTTGGCATTAAAATCACCAACAATGATCTTGTAGAAGGTGTGCCATGTAGAATGTCTCAATTTCTTCTTCATCATAGTTGGAAGTTGGTGTGTAGACGATGAAGATAGAAACAGCAGGCAGTGAGCCACATTTATTCAAGCGTAATCATCCAATTCAGGTTGTTAGGTGTAGGATAACATAGCCTCAGGTAGTTTAGGTTTATTGGGTTACTCCCGTTACAGTGCTCCTATTCCTCTTTGTTTATTTGTAGCTTCTTTCTTAGTGTTCTGTTGTCTTGTAAATAATGTTTTTCTCTTCTCCTTGAGTCCTTTGCATAGTTTATTCAGAGCAAGTCCTTTTTGTATGGACACAGGAAGACTTAACAAATGTTATGCTTTTGTAACCTGGGAGTCATTTGATTCTACATGATATTTTCCTCCAGGGCATCTGTTCTCTTGACCTAAGCCTCAGCTGCCCTTACTTCCTAGCATCCCCAAAGCAGGGTCCCGACAACGTGGGACAAGAAGGACCTAGGGCAAGCGGTGAGTTGTGTGCTACCCTGGCATCGAGATGGGCCTGGCCAAAGTGCCTAATGCTTAAGTATAAGTTAAGAGCTTGATCATGGACAAATGCTGTCATGATCCAAACAGTGATAACTAGATTTGGAAACTGCTAGGGTGAGGAATGATTAATCTGGCCTGAGTGCTGTGGTCTGAGCCTGTGGTAAGATGTTGCCAGGATAGCTGCCTTGCAAGCCTCAATGAATCCCTTGCTATGTCCATACAAAAATAACTAGTATTAAGATGTTAATAAGTTCCTGGACTAAGGAAAAGAAAAAAACCTTAAGAGTGAGGAAGGGCTTTAAAACGCCCCTAGGTTATGTTCCCTTAAAACCTGACAGCCCTCAGGAAGGGCTTTATTATGTTGATTTTGCTACCTGGCTGGGTGTAACCTAGGGGCAAGGGCAAGAGAGGAAAAGGAGACAGAGAAGCCAGAAAGAGGCAGCAGTTGAGCAGTTGATCCAGAGAGAGGCTGGAGCTGGGAGTGCGGGAGATGAGAAAGATGGAAGATTGAATAAACGGTAACTAATCAGCAACTAGCTTGGTCCTCGTTCTTCCTTCGCCTGTCCTTGACCACCGGCCGTCCCAATCCAGCCCATACACTGCGGTTCCAGGGCACCGAACACGGGCGGTTAGACAGAGCCGCCTAGAGAGCCCGCGAGTGCACTCGCCCCTCGGCGTTCTTTAGTTTTTTACAATTAGGCATTCGAATGAATTGACGCTCATGGCCAAGTTCGTGTTGACAAGGACACCAACAACACAAATGCATCTGTTGTAGAATCTTCCAAAGAACAATTCTTCTCCAGTGTCGAAAATGGCGTGATGTGATTGATGTCTCCTCGTTTCAGTCAGAACAATGATGTCGGATGAACCGGGAGCCGCGCCACGAGAAGCAAACCCTCCGCGCCTATTGACTGTGATCCTGAGGTCTCCTAACCCATTTGGCACCAGAGCGGATGCTTGAGCCATGCATTTTGACTGTGAACTGAGCTACAACCTCGTGCAGCCCGGGGAGGGATTTTTTTTCCCTCTCCACCCCATTTTTCTGAGCGAAAATGGCAGCGGCAGCAGCCACGCGGTGAGAGCCACCCTCTAAGACCCCTCCACCAGGAGGTAGGACTTTCTTTAGTGACGTAGCCTGTAGGTGGTCCTGGGAGGGGGGGCGTTCCCGGCTCGCCTTCCGCCCAGAGATGAACCGGGAGCCGCGCCAGGAGAAGCAAACCCTCCGCGCCTATTGACTGTGATCCTGAGGTCTCCTAACCCATTTTGGCACCAGAGCGGATTCTTGCAGCCATCCATTTTGACTGTGAACTGAGCTAAAATATTAGAAACCCAAAACCGCGCGGCCGCTATTGCGGCCGCGTGGACTCAAAGTCTTCACTCTTAGCAATGAAGAGAAATTATTAGATGATGCCTATTCAGCAGGCCTGATTGTTGGGGAAAATTTCCAATCAATAATAGTGAGTTCTGTATGGAAATATGGAATGTACTCAATATATAGAGAGAATAATGGGATATCATTAGCTACTTAGATGGGGGGTGCGGTGGGAGGGGGGTGTATTGGGGTTCTTGGTGGTGAAACGGGTGCACTGGTGAAGGGATGGTGGTTTAATCAGTATTTGACTGTGACTTAAACCTGAAAGCTTTGTATTTTTTTCTTGTTTTTACGGTGGTTCAATAAAATATTTCTTTAAAGAAAAATAAATAAATAAATAAATAAAATAATTAAAAATTTAAAAAAAAAGAGCAATGATGTCATACTTGATCCTCTGTGCTTGCATCATCAGGTCCTTGATGGATGCTTCTGATGCCAGTTTCCGTGTGTTGAAAGTAAAGACAATCATTTTAGTCTTTCTTCATTTTGGCAGTCTAGATTGTCCCCGAGATTTTTGCAGCCTCTCCTTGCTCATTTTTCTTAACGCTGCTTATTGGGGGCTCTTTCGGTGACAGGTGAATGAGGCCAATTGTTGTTACTGTTGTTGGCATATTGAATATGACACGGGTAGCTTGCTAGGCTCTGCAGTGCGGGCAGGATACTCTCGGTAGCTTGCCGGGTTCTCTGAGAGGGATGGAGGCTTTTCTCGAGCTCATTCATCAACGTGGTTTGGCACGAGCCTCAGACAACTACAAGCTAATGTCCGAGCTCACAAACCTGTGCAGAGATGCGATAAAGGAAGAGCTCAAAGAGAGAAGAGCAGCAGTGTTGGCCAGTGCAGCAGAAGCCGGGAAAAGTATTCGCAACGCTTGCCTGTCCTTCGCCAACTACAAGACCAAAATGACTGCCCTCCGACATCACGATGGATCTATGACATCCTCCAGAAAGGCAATGGAGAAAATTATTCACGACTTCTACTCGGATCTCTTTGACAGCCATGTCCACCTACCCACATACCAAATTCTGCAGGATGGATATGTGGTTCCCAACATTCTCCCTTCTGAAATCCAACACACCATTTTGTTGGTAAAGACACGAACAGCACCTGGTTCGGACAAGGTCAGACCCGAACACCTGAAGAATCTGCTGCCAGTACTCATCAGTGCACTGGCCCGACACTTCACATGCTACCTATCTGAATGCAAGGTTCAGTTTAAAACCAGTGGGACCGTTCTGTTGTACAAAAAGGGAGACATCCACGACATCGGCAACCATTGCCCAATCTGCCTGCTGTCTGTCGTCTACAAGTTGTTCACTCGTGTCATCCTGAATAGAACACTAGATGAAGGACAACCATGTGAGCAATCCGGGTTCCGAAGGAGATTTAGCACAATAGACCATACCCACACACTGACCAAACTCATTGAAGTTTCACAAGATTTCAAGATGCAGCTCTGTCTAACATTCATTGACTTAAAGAAGGCCTTCAATTCTGTTGAGACTGAGGCAGTCATCGAAGCCCCGGCCCAACAGGGCATTCAAACTCAGTATATCAAAATCTTCCTCCAGCTGTATTGTGGATTCACCAACATGATCTCACCATTCTACAAGGAAATGATCATTGATGTAAAGAGAGGAGTGCAGCAGGGTGATACCATTTCACCGAAACTCTTCAGTGCCGCCCTTGAGAACATCATTCGACAACTGGAATCGGAAGGAATGGGAGTGAAGATAGATGGTCGGTTGGCAATTGCACCACCTTCGCTTCGCTGATGACATCGTTCTCATAACGCCAAACATTAGCCAAGCGGCACTAATGTTGGCCTACTTCGACCACGAGTGTGGAAAGGTCGGATTGCAGCTGAATCTCAACAAGACGATGTTCATGAAAAACGAACTGGTCCCTGAAGCTCCATTTGCTCTCAATGGAACGAACATCTCCGAATGCAGCAGCTATGTGTACCTGGGTCGAGAAATCAACATGAGGAATGACTTGGTGCCAGAACTGCACAGGAGGAAGTGAGCAGCATGGAATGCATTCAAGAGCATTGAAGAAGTGGTTAAGAGAACGAAGAACTTCTGACTCTGAGCACATCTTTTCAATTCCACTGTTCTTCCTGCACTAACATATGCCTCAGAGACCTGGGCCCTACGCAAATAGGATGAGAATGCTATTAGGGTACCCCAAAGAGGAATCGAAAGTGCTATATTGGGCATATCATGTCTCACTCAAGTGAGAGAAGGAATCCGGAGTTCTGACGTCCGTTGAAGGTCAAGAATCAGGGACGCTGTCTCATTTGCCAAGGCATCAAAAATCAGATGGGCCGGTCATGAAATGCTATTCAGAGACAAGCACTGGACTAGAGCTGTTACCGACTGGATTCCACAGGACATCAGAAGACCTGGTGGCCGCCCACCAATTAGATGGTCAGATTTCTTTGTCAAATCCCTGAATGAACGATTTGAGGCTCTTCCTGTTCCTGGAGCAAGTAGATATCATTGAGCTGTACTAGCACGCAACAGGGACAAATGGAGACGGTAACGATTTGCTCCCGCTTGAGCAAATCGAAGATCAATGGGACTACAAGTGATAGAAGTGATACAATTTGAGTATGTAATATCAGTCTTTCTTGCCTTTTAAGATGTAGTATGGAATGTCTGTTGCAATTCTTATGTTGCTCCCCTTATATTTGAGATTTTTCATCTCTCTTACTGCTTTAACCAATGTGTGTTTGTCTTTACATTTTACCATTTTGATGACTGTGTCTCTTGGCATTCTTCTACTTGAGTCTATTTTGTTTGGAACTCTTGAATGTGTGAAGAGCCGTCACTCTTAAGACATCAAGTTAGTTCTCAGTTATTATTTCTTTGACAAGCTGTTCTTCCTCTTTACCTTTTTCCTTTCCTTGTGACATTCCTATGTCTCAAAGATTATTTCTCTTGCTACTGACCTATCAAAAATCGTACAATACTCTCCTTTCATTTTTTTTCACTTTTAGTAATGGTGATTCATGAATATCACTGATACTGTCCACCGCATGTTAAATTCTGTTGCTATGAAAACAGAATTACTATTGCAATTTTTAACTTTTTCATTTTCATTTGTTTAAACTGTTTGGTATACTGGATCAGTTCATCTTTAAGTTGGTTAAATTTTTCTTCCAGTGATTGTATTAGGTCTATGGCCATTTTATGGAGCATTGACTAAAGTTTTTCATCAATGAATCTTGAGGGTTTATTTTGAGCTCAGTGATTTTCCAAGTCCTCTGTCCTGTCTGCTAAAGAAAGTAGAATCCTAATATTGTTATTTTGCTGAAAAGAATCCTCCCAATCAATAAGCAGGAGATGTGTTGCCATTTTCTCATGTTCTCTCTAATTTCTTAAAATTGAAATTGTGTTTTTGTAGTTTTCTTTGTGTAGGTATTTACCTCTTTAGTTAAGCTGATTCAGAGGTACCTGATTATCTGAGGCACATTTGAGAATGGGTTTTTGTTTAAATACCTCTCTCTTCTCTTATAGGAAAACCATGTACTTTTGTGTATTTAATTTTGTAGCCTGCCACTTTATTATACAAATCTATCGTCTTTAGGAGCTTTTTTGTAGAGTCTTTAGGATTTACTAAATGATAGTATCATTCCATCTTCAAATAGGGAGAGCTTGACTTCTTCCAATCTGGATGGACTTGTATCTTTTCCTTGCTATGGAAGTACCTCCAGTTGCCTTTTCGTTGCTATGGCAAATATTTACAGTACTTCCTTGCTGTGGCAAGTACTTCTACGTTGCACCGAAATGGTGAGAATGGACAGCCTTGTCTTGTCTCATCTTAGAGGGAAAGCTTTCAGCTTTTTCCCATTGTGTATAATGTTTGCTGTGGACTTGCGGAAATGGCTTTGTCTATGATGATTAAAGTTCCTTCAATCCCCATTTCACTAAAAGTTTGTATTATGAATGGCTACTACCATCTTCATTCACTAAGGCTGCTGCAGTTCTGCCTTGCTTTCCCATTTTGACTTTTATGCTCTGAAGTTGATTTTTGTTTGTTTTGTGAGATGAGGTGACTACAGTTAGGATGTCTTTGTATGCTCACAGTGAGATATGAAAAGGTGAGGAAATGCACAGAGGCAAAGTGGTCATAGACTTAGCGGGCAAGGAGAATCCTGAATGGGGTAAAATGGCATTGATGAGTAACAAGCGGGGCCTCTGACACTACTGCACTCCCTCAGTTTACTGGGACCCAGACTGGATGAAGCAGCATGGGGGTGATTAACAGCCTTCCTCTCCTTCTCAAATTCACAAGTGGGAAGAATCCAGACCTGGGGGTAAAAATGGTGATCCTGATTAATAAGCAACTTTCTAGTCATTTTGTTAAATGCCATTCTCACTGTCGTGTAATCTATTGTTTTGATTTGAATTTCCCTAATAATAATGCCTATGACACTTCTTCATATACCTATGAGCTATATGTATATATTCTTTGGAGAAAGGTGAATTAATCTCCTCTATCCATTTTTTTTGTTCAGATTACTGCATATTTTTGAGTATTGAGCTTTGTGAATCCTTTATAAGTCTTGGATATTAATCCCATTAAGTTATGGATTGCATAAAAATATTTCTCCCACTCAGTAAGGTGTTTTTCTTTGTCTTGAGTTTCTTTTGCCATGAAAACACTTTTTTATCCATGTAGCACCATGTGTTTATTTTTGTTTTTCAGATTTGGTCTCTGAAGTCAATTCATTTAAGACACCACTGGAGAGTTCTGCCTGTTTCCTTCAATTTTGAAGACTTAAATCCACTTTGACTAACTTTTGTCAATGGTGTAAACTATGGTTCCAATTTAATATTTTTATATTCACCCATTCCAATACCATTTGTTAGACTGTTCTTACTCCACTTCATGTACCTAGCACTTTTGTACCTTAATTGTCCATAAATACAAGACTTATCTCAACTTTCTAAATTCATTGAGAGATATTTCAAAGAAAATATCTTTATTTTAACACCACAGTTTTTATTACTACAGCTTTATCATACAATTTAAGTCAGGAAATGAAGTACCTCCCATCATGTTTTCACTTAGAATTTTTTTATTTGAGTTAGTACGGCAAGTAAGATGCTTGCTTTGCATGAAGCCAACTTGCATTTCATTTTAAGGAAATAATACATAAACATGGAATTTTTTTCCATGTCTTGGTGCTCTCTCATATTTACTTGACTAGTGACTTAAAATTTTGTAATGTATCATTGTTTCACACAATTTGATAATTTTATTTATAGGTATTTGATATTTTATTTCTTTCTCTTCAAATATTCATATGGGGCTATAGATTTTCAGTGTTGATTTGTATCCTGTTACCTTGTTTTATTAGCTTACTGTTTCTAACAGATTTTTTGGTGAGTCTCTGAAGTTTTTTTATATATATTTTATGGTATATGCAAATAGTTTAAGTTCCTTTCCAATTTGGACTTCTTTGATTTATTTTTCTTGTCTGATTACTATAGTAAGAACTTTTAAAACTATGTTGATTAAAGTGGAGGGTGTCAGCATGCTTGTGTTGTACCTGACCCCAAGTGGAAGGCATTGTTTCTCTCCACTGTTTGTTTTAGATGGTCATAACTATCTTGAGATATGTGTCCTCTATCCCTGTTTTGTGAAGGTTTTACTTCTCGTGAATGAGTGAACAACTTTGTTAAAAGTCTTCTCTGCAGCAGTTGATAATTGTCATATGTCTTTATCTTTTTCTTTATCGATTTGGGTTCATTGCATTGATTTGTGTATATTTAACCATCCTTGTAGGTACCCCTGGGATAAAATCCAACAGATTTTTGGTATGTTTTTGGACTCAGTTCACTAAAATTTTGTTGAGGTTCTTTGCACTGATAATCATCAGAAATTTAAATTTGTAATTTTATTTTTAGTAATATTTCTGCTTAACTTTTGTATTCATGCAATGTTGGTATCATAGAAGCTGCAAAGAAGGATTCCTTTTCTTCAATATTTTATAAGATCTTGTTATTTCTTAAAATCACATGTAAATCTGTCTTTTGAAATCATCACAATAATTCCAAATATTTTTTTTTCTGGGCAATTAAAAGGTTTTATTTTCTCTTATTTCATAAACCCATGCCTTTCACTAAATATACAAATGAATGGTTTTTACTGTATTATATTTTCATTTCTGGATAACATATTAACACAAGTTTAGAATGAAAGCAACTCAATTTTTGTAGGTCATGAGTGAGGGTATACGTTTGTAAACTCTGCTTAGCACTGCTCTGTGATGGAATTTATTTTATTATTATTTTTTTATGTTTTCTGTCATTTTTTTTCTTTTTTTAATTTCTTTTATTAATTCACCATGTGGAAAGTTACAAAGCACTCATATGTGGAATATAAAGTAGCTGAAAGGTACAAGCTTACAATGTTGTGATTCCTGGCAGACATTTCACTAGACTTAATTCCAAATATTTTTACAAATAAGTTAGCATTTTAATTAAAAAGTTTTTATGAATATAAATGTAACTCTTTTCTGCTTATGATAAGAGTGTCTACAAGGTCTGTGCCTAGCTATACTTAAAATTCTAGAACAAAATTTATATAATTAATATTACATTAATATAAAGAATATTAATATTTGTCTTAACCCATTCTATGTTTAAATTCTGAAGGTTTTGGTTACATCTTCAAGAATCTTTAGGTATTTATTTGAAATATCTGAATCTATACATATTCATCTAAATGTACTAAAATGGTTTAATTAAGTCTTAGACCACCTCTCTCTTTCTTTGTTAAATTACTATGGGAAAAATATCTATATTCTAAATGACCTGTCAAAACTACATGTGCATTATATATTACATAGTTTCCCTATAATTAGAATAGCTATGAAAAACATGTTTCTTTGACAAAACCTCAAAATTACTAATACTGATATTAAGTCATAAGGTTGATTTATGAGGCCCTGTAAGGCAGAATCCTTAGGGAATAATAGAAGTTTTCTCAAATATTCCCATTGCCTGATCCAATGAGATGGGATAAGAAGGATGTGGATTTGGAGAAAAGCCACATGCTACTATCTTAATTCCTAACTATTCCTCCCCTTTAATCACTTCCAAATCTCCTTTTAATACTGAAATTGGCCATAGTAATGGCAGCTAATACCTTCTTAGTATTCACTATGTGCAACCACTATGTTAGAAACATATTTATGTTAACAATAACCACATGGGTTGGTTTTGTGTTTTGTGTGTGTGTGTGTGTGTGTGTGTGTATTTTTGTGGTACCATGTCCAGTGGTGCTCAGGGCTCAGTCCTAGTTTTGTGTTCAGGTATCACTCCTGGTGGTACTCAGAGGACTATATGGAATCTTGAGGATCAAACCCAAGTTTTTACTTGCATGCAAGTGCCTTACCTGTTGTATTATCAATGTCACTAAGGTACTTTTATTAATGTTCCTGCTGTTGGATTGTGTTGTTCATATGTTTTGTTATCACTTATCTGCTGTCTAAGATCAGTCTCAAGTGTTCTTTTTTCCATGCCACAACCACTGCCATGTACAACTACTTTAGAGGTAGAGTGAGGAAACTTCTTTTTAAAAAAAATTATTATTATTATCATTATTATTGAATCACCATGAGATACAGTCACAAAGCTTTCATGTTTGAGTTTCAATCATATAATGATCAAACACCCATCCCTCCACCAGTACACATTCTCCACTACCAATGTCCCCAGTATCCCCCCTTTTACAGCCCTTCCCCTACCTCCATTGCAGAAAACTTCCCCCAAAAACTCTCTCTACTTTCGGGCATTATGGTATGCAACACAGATACTGAGAGATTATCACGATTGATTCTTTATCTACTTTCAGCACAGCTCTCCCATTCCGAACAATTCCTCTGAGGATCATCTGGAAACTTCTTACCACAAACCTAGACAGAAAAACTGAACTGAGATTCTGAATCCTAATGGTTCTTGTTGTTTTCCCACACCATCACTATAGGAACAGGCACTTATATCTTGTGTCACTACTCTGACAAGACAAAATTAGAAAGTTACAATGCAGTCTGGGTGACCGGTATGCGCTTCTCACATTTGAACATATCCCTCCCTTGGAGGAATTAAAAGCAACTTTTAAAATTTCGATTAGTATCATTCTACACCTCATCAGCAGCAAGAAATTTTCCAACTATTATTTTATTTACCTAAAATAAAAGAAAGAGAGAATAGAAGGGAAATTTGGAGAGGCCAAATAACTAGCTCAAAGTCATATAATCAAGTGATAAGGGTAGAGTTTGAAATAAGAGCTGTCTGAACTGAAAGTTGCAGCCTTTAATCAACCTTCCAGAAGTTCTCAAACTTTGATATATTTTTGAATTAAATTTTGGTAAATATTTAAAAACTTTTAGCTAACCCTAATGATGAGTGAAATGGAGAACACATTTGACAATCATTATATATTATCTAGGCTTTTGATTAAAACTCAGGCAACCTTCCTTTATCAATCTACAATCACAAAACGCCACCTGTTCCATGTTCAAGGTTCTGAGTAGACTCCATCCCACTGAATCCCCTCGGTCTATATACTGACCCATGATAATTTGATTAAAGTTTCTATTATGCACTTTTCACTGGGGTTTAGACTAATGAAAGCTCAACTCCCTTCCTTCCTGATTAATGATTCAGATTGAGGTCTTTGATGACTCATCGGAGAGCAATATGCAAATTTAAACATGTGAAACCCTAAAGCTTTTCTGAAGGCAACTTCAAAGCAGATTAAGCAACAGAACTACTAAGTAGATGTGAGTCCCTTTAACGAGAAATGGATAGTAAGGTTGGGATATATAAATCGGGTCTCCACCACATGTACTACTGGGTTTTCTATATGAACACATTAGCATAATTTCTGCGTGAATTTTGTATCTGTTCAACGCTTTAAGTTGGATGAAGACCTGAAATAGGACGAATGAGGCTTGCAAAGTCTAAAAAGCACTAGTACACAACTAGTTCAGAGTGACACTCAGAGCATGCTGATGGGTGTAGTTGCTGTGAGGATGAATGGGAGAATTCATGATGGGGTGTTTTTTTCCAAAATATTTTTGTTATTTGTACTTACATATGATATCAACAAATATCACTTGGGCCATTAGTTCATTTTTCTTCATCAACATGTTATCAGACATTAGAAAAGTGGGGGGTACAGATGGGAAACTGATGGGTACAAAGGTCTGTAGACAGAGGAAAGAAAAATCAAGATGGGAAAGTGTATGTAAACTCCAAAACATCAAAGTATATGTATATGACCCAAAATAAGTTGACTTATTTGAAAGAAGTAGAACTTAGCTACAGTTATATTTAGGTTCAAACTTAAAAGCAAAGTCAACTGGAAAACACGCAGAATACAAATGAATCTAACTGTTGTGGTTATCTCATCCTATCTGAAATTCATAAATTGAGCAGAGAATTGGAAAACGTTGATGTCTGAACTTTAAGGTAAAAGTCACTCATGGCAAATAATCTTTCAAACATCACACTTTAAGATTTAACTTATCTGGGTTTGCACTCCAGTTTTCCTTCTCTTAGGAAGTAAGAACATTTCCTTATTTAAATTTCTGAGAATAATGCTCTTGAGTTGTTTTTCCTTTAAATTTGAGTAAAGGTGAAGTCCTATAAAGGTGTCTGCCTCCACATGACTGCATTTCCCAGGGCTGATGAGGAAACACTGCCTCTCTCAATCACCTGGAAATAAATGGTGTGGAGGGCAAGCAAAGACATAAAAAGAGGCAGGCCTACTTGCTAAATAGTCTGTTACTGTGGGACCTAGGGCCGAAAAAGTGCGCATCAGAAGTAGATCTAGGGCATATGTCTATTCTTTTCATGCATTTCTGGCACACCATGTGCCAAAGAAACAAAGCTGCAGTGAACTGCTTCTTAGGTAACTAACTCCCCAAGCACTTATCCAGTGTGCTCATGAAGAAAACATTAATTCCACCTCATCCTCTTTATCTCTCCCTCCAATGGGTAGTTACTATCTGCTTCAAGCATGACCAGTTTCTAGAAAGGCGAGGGAATAAATGTTCATAATGTAAGGCTCTGGTAAACCCCATCCCCACTCAAAACCTTCTGTTTACAAACTAAAATCCTCAAAATGTCTTTCTCTACCTCACTTTGTATTGACTTTGCAACAACAGTGCTTTCTTTTATTGCAGTAGAAAGAGTCATCTTAGTTCTGTAAAACAGGTCAAGAATTGAAAATCTCAACTATGAGAATAATTGTTTAAATCTCCCCTTTGACCCACAGTTTCTATAAAATGACAAATTATTTTAGTCAAACACCTACTGGAAGACAAAAAAATGTTACAGTTAGCCTATTCAAGATAGTACTGCAACTAACTGCAACTTCAGCTGCTGCACTAAATGATCTTACTCTAAAGTATGCATTGAATTAGATTTATAAATTGAGAAGATTCAAATTGCCCAATTTTTTCATGTAATTATTGAGGCTGGAGTAATATGACAGGTGGTAGGGCTTTTGCCTTGCACATGGCCGACCCGTGTTTGATTCCTCCGCCCCTCTCGGAGAGCCCGGCAAGCTATGGAGAGTAGACCACCTGCACAGCAGATCCTGGCAAGCTACTTGTAGCATATTCGATATGCCAAAAACAGTAACAACAAGTCTCACAATGGAGACATTACTGGTGTCCACTCGAGCAAATTGACGAACAATAGGATGACAGTGCTACAGAATTAAATTTGA
This sequence comes from Sorex araneus, assembly GCF_027595985.1. Lineage (NCBI taxonomy): Eukaryota > Metazoa > Chordata > Mammalia > Eulipotyphla > Soricidae > Sorex > Sorex araneus. Next base: position 64,976,914 of record NC_073305.1, on the reverse strand, counting down.
GGGAGGTAATTTCTGGCAATGTTGGTTCAGGGGATAATGTGGTAGTAGGTGTTAGTTCCAGCCCTTTGACCTGTCTCCTTGGCCCATTCTGCTGTTTCTTTGGAAGTTCTAGCAGGAGAGTGAAGTTATTATATACCCTGAACTGAAGAACAGTCTGTCTCTACTTCAGGAAGATCATTTTCTATTATCCTGTAGCTCCTGGAAGAACTCACTTAGAGCAATCAGGGAGGAAAGGGACAGTTCCCTCACCACTCAAATCAACCAAAACAACCCTTGTGGTCAATGAGATGACAAATGCCCTCATATTATGCCCAATCAATTGACAAATGCCCTCATTTCTGGTCATGTAATTTTCAGTGTCCATCCCACCATCGCTTGAACTGAGAACTTGCAATGTTGCTTAGTCTCTGTTTTCTACAAGTGATGTGGGAAGATTTCTCCAGGTCCCATCCTCATGAGATTATATTCTCTGATCTCTCCAAATGCTAACTTAATGTTTCCATGTCTTCAAGCTATTATCTAATATTCTGAGACTCCTTGATTGTTAATTTATGAAAAATTAAAGTATTAAACTGTCTTTTCTATACCATTGTCAAAAGCAGATACCACTGTGATTCATGGTACTTACTTTTATGACACCTATTCGAAATAAAGTCTGTATGTGTGCAGAGAGCCTCAGGAAGCTCTTTATTGCTACTCTTAGGATCTGAAAATAATAATGCCACTTAGTGATAATTATACATGATATTTAGTCTTTAAAACAGGTCTACTTTTAGTAGAGGTGGGGCTCGGGCCGCTCCGGGTTGTTGGATATTAACCCTAAGGGCTTTAGTTTTCATCAGTGAACTGCCCCCATACCTCCCCACAGAGAAGCTTACAGTGTTCTAATCTCCTGAGTTTATCTTTAACCTTTCCTTTGTATTTTGCCTCTCATTGTTACATTCTCCAAGTCAGTCTTTGTTACTTATATGTCAAAACTTCTGGTGATTCTGGACTTTGTATTTGCAGTGAATTATTTGCTTTTCTGTTTCCCCTATAGCTTTTTCATATTTTACTATAGAACAATGTTCTTTGCTTAAATGCAGAAAGACTATTGATGCTGTGCTCCTAATATTTGGGAGTTGATAGACTCTGAAATATATCTACTCCTGGACATCCATCATAATACTTGACTAAAAAAGTTTTGGTTACAGTAGTTCTTAACACCCCGCAAAGGGAGGTCCTGCCATTGGACTGGGATGGACACTTGGAAAGCGGCAAATCTACTCCAGCATCAAAATGGGACAATCTAGAAAGCAAAAAAGCATTGTCTTGACACCAGTCATTATAACTTAAGAGACAGGAACCCATGGGGAAGGAAGAGCTAAACAGGCCTGAGGACCTAGTCTGGGATATACAGTAAAAGATTTGCTTGCCCTTGGAACCCAGAGAGCTAAGTTTTGGAATCTATCTCTTACTGTGTTTATCCAAATAACTGCAAGTATTAATAAGAAGTAAAAAACTTAATTGTTTAATATGTACAACTAAAGGGAAAGAGAAAAGCATATAAGTGTCCCTGGGAGACAGAGTGTCTCCTTGAGTTAATCCCCCCAAGAGAATTGCCTCCACCAAAATGTTTTGCCTCTATAAATGATCACACCTACATTCAGTCCTACACCTCGATCTCTCAGATGTGCTAAAGTATGTCAACAGTTCTGCATTAAATGGGCCACTTTGACTATCAATCTGTGGTCCCTAGACTCTTGGTTCCTTTGCTGGGGAGACCAGGGAGATGGTACTCAGCCATCAAATACACACATAGAACACTGACCCTTTCTAAAATTTTTAAAAAAATTTTTTTTGTATAACCATGAGATACAGTTACAAAGCTATTATGTTTGAGTTTCAGTCATACAATGATCAAACACCCATCCCTCCACCAGTACACACTTTCCACCACCAATGTCCCCAATATCTGCCCTCCATGCCACCCTTCCCCCTGCCTTTATGGCAGACAATTTCCTCCATACTCTCTCTATACTTTGGGGCATTATGGTTTGCAATCCAGATACTGAGAGACTATCATGTTTGGTCCTTTATCTACTTTCAGCACCAATCCCCCATCCCAAAAGATCCCTCCAACCATCTTTGACTTAGTGATCCGTTCTCTATTCTAGCTGCCTTCTCCCCCAGCTCATGAGTAGGCATCCAACCTTGGAGCAGACTTCCTGGCCCTTGTATCTACTGCCCTTGTCCCCACACATTTGAAGTCATTCAGATGGATGCTCCACCTCTTTGCAGAGCCAACTGAACAGTTTGGTACTCTGTCCAGGTACACAGCTCAGCTTTACATAGAAGTTACAGGAACACAGGTAATGGTGCTCAGATGACCAGACATTTACCAATGCTAAGGATCAAACTCAAGGCCTAAAATATATCAGGCACATGCTTCACTTCATGAGTTTTCTCCTTGATCCTATACTTGGAATTTTAATACAATTATAGTGTCATAACATTAAATAATCCAGGCCTCTCTCAGAATGTACCTTCTCTTTCAGAGTTTGTTTAGAATCTTCATCTTAATTTAGCATATTTTCTCTACCTAATACTGTCTCACTCTAAGTTACAGTGGCACAGTGGCAATGATTGAGACAGTATTTTCAGTATGTAAGAAAACGATCCTAACATGCATGATTTACCTCTTAATGATGATTAATGCTGGTGGTCTGATGCTCAATTAAATTTATGAATTTTAATGTTTGATTTTAATTCAAATTGTCTCAGAGACCACCATTGTAAAATAAAGGCCACGCAATTAGTCCTGGAAATGGAAGAGCGTTTGTATGTAGATGATCGAGTGTTCAATAGGTTTAAAACTTTGGAGTGGAACAATACAAATTCCAAAATTCTGACTTAAATATATGAAAGTGAAGAACCTGCTTATTTATCTCAAAGTAGAGGCTTTTGATTGAATAAACATATACAATAGAAAATTCCCTCATGTTCATATCAAGTTAGACTTTCCTAAGATAATTTTCCATTCATTTTCCATAAGAATTATGTCCTTACAGTTCAGAATACAAACTCATGGAGACTTTGGAACCCAGCCAACCCTTGTAATGAAAATCACTATATTTTTTCAAAGTCTAGAGTATTTTAGTCCTTGCATTCTAATGAGTAATTAGTACTACTATCAACCCATTAATCACACATATGGCTGCTTTAATAAGTAATTTTTCTGTGAATATTGCTTAAAGATTATGATTAAAATGAAAATTCCCTTGCTTTATCAGCTTATTGATATTCTTGATGAATTAATTCAAGCCTCGTGTTTTCATGTATTTGGAATTGGTTTCACAAAATAAATTATGTCATTTTTCATAAATGTTCATACTCCTAATGTTCAATATTCAATCTGATCAAGCATTACGGTGTGAAATATTAAGATCCAGTGAAAAGTCTGGCTGTCAATTTGTAATAAGATAACTCATTTTAGAAATATTCGTCTTTATTTTTTTGGAAAGGATGCTTGTTGATTTACAAATAAGACTTTAGACAGAGAGCATTTTTTGATATTAAATATTTACATGCATCTATTTCCCTCAACTACAGAAATCCTGGCCTGTCAGCCTTCGGTTGTTTTTAGCTTCCAGCTGGGGCATATGACTATCAAGAGAATCAAGTTCTACGCTTTATTCTTCCCTTTTAAATTGTAGATCTAAGCACAACTTTTCCTCAGAGCTAATATTTGTCTGCCAAACCACAATCCACAGGAGGGCGAGGAATTGTTTTCAAAATAAATAACTTTCTAATTGCAACTATTATACCAATGCTTTTATTTTTCCAAATGATAATTCTAAGTGACTATTTTTAATCTATTGATTTTTAAATTTTAAGTGATATCTAAAGAAGTTAAACTTTGAACAACATAGACTAAAAAATCCATAAAATAAATATGTGAAAATCTATTTTTACATACTTCTTCCCCTACTTCATGAAGTTAGTCCTTATTGTTTTTAAAGCTTTCAGACACTTTAAAGTCCATTTTTGAATTTTAAAAATATATAGAAATGTTCATATATTCTTACATATATATGCATATATGTGTTTATATACAAATGCAGTTTCTAATACCAGCAAATTATTGTCCATTTTAGTATTGTAGAATTTTTAGTATTAGCAAAAGTGTTGGGGAAAAATACATATTATTAGGGTACCAACAAATGATCCATCCATTTATGTAATTTTCTAATACAAAAAGAGAAAAGTTTAGAAATTATTACATGTAATGATTAATAGATTTAAAAGTTATACTGTCAATGGTCAAATTATAAAAAAAAGTATTGTAGGCATACTTTTAAAATTTTCTTGGTTTGTGGCCAAACTTGTACATGAAAATTTCCCTTAGAAAAGCAAACCTGATAATCTTAAAGAAAGAGAATTCAATGACTAGGGGAAAGGCAGGAGTCACATCAGAGTTCATCTTGTATTTTTATTTTAATGAAGTTTAACATATTCTGTGAGATTAATATTTTATGTGAACAGAAATTTCGCTGTTAAGTTTTTTTCTGTGATGTTTTGAATTAACAAATTTTGCTATCTGGCTGATTCTTCAGTGAACCTTGCAACAGCAATGTGTTATAGTTACACTATACAGCACGGTGATCATAGTTAGCAAGACTGCATTAGATCCTGACAGCTTCTAAGAGTAAATCTCAGTTTATTCTCACCACAAATGAAGTGATAGTTATTTGGCATGATGAAGGTTTTATCTAATGATATAGTAGCAATTATTTTGTTTTATATATATGTATATGAATATCACGGTATATGTACATGTATATATGTATGTATATGTATATCACTGTATCACTGTCATCTCGTTGTTCATCGATTCGCTCAAGCAGGCACCAATAACATCTCCATTTGTCCCTGTCACGTGCTAGTATAGCCCGATGGCATATTGGGGGCTCTTTCAGGATCAGGGGAATGAGGACCATTGGTGTTACTGTTTTTGGCATATCAAGTACACCATGGGTAGCTCGCCAGTCTCTGCCCTGCGGGTGGGATACTCTCAGTAGCTTGTCGGGCTCTCCGAGAGGGACGGAGGCTTTGGGGGTGGCCTCTAATCACTTTTACAGGTGTTCCCAGTCTACCGAATGTAAGCTTTTGGTTGACTGGCATGTCGTTATGATCTGCACACTGACACACACCTGCCTGCATTTCTGGGCAGCACTTGGGACTTCTGTGGCCTCAGGTTGATCTCCTTGAGGTTGATAGAGTGCATCCAGAGGTTGTTGAGCAGCTGGCAGAGCAGGACCCTATGGAGAAGGGTCTGTGCCAGGTCAAACACCTGCGCTGAGTCCTAGGTCACCCGATGGTTGGCTGACAGCACTCCACAGTGGATGACTCACTGCACACTGCCGCCATGGCTCTATGTCCAACTGCACTGTGACTTAGCCAGGCCAGGGCAGGGGGCAACGCTTCAGCCACCATCAGAGTTTCTCTGTGTCTCGCCGACACCATTCTGTTTGAATCTTGCAAAACAGCTGGAAATGTCCATCAGGAATCACATGTAGTGCTTCAGCAGGGATCACACGTAGAGTTCCAAGCCTGCCGTGCTAGGCCACCCATTGTCTAAGGCAAGATGGTGAGCTGGGTTCAGGTGAGCACAAGGGGTTTGGGTGGTGTCAGCACCATCTTGCCTCCAGTCAAATATGATGTGGTAATTACGGAAAATGAGTAGGGAGTGTCTTATGATGTGTTGGTTTACGAATATGTTTACTCATACGTGAAGCTCCGCCCGAGCATATGGAAAGCGGCATGGAGTGTGGTGGCAGTTTGGTTGTGGAGGTTGGCTGCCACGGCTGGAGCTGTAGTAGATGTATATATAACATATATTATATACATGTATATCGGAAAACAGAAACGAGCTGGAAGGCAGAAGAGAGATTGTGAGAAGCTAAAGTCTCCACCCCCCCCCCCCCCCACTGAGCCATACTCCCTTCCACCTCCTTTCTAGAGTGCTGAGATGGTGGGGACACGCGAGTACCCCTCAGGTGTAATTTGGGAGCACTGCCTGTTTGATTGCATAAGGAAGCTAGATTTCCAGGACCACACTGAGTAATCTTCTAAATTTTTCTCTGCAAAGGGGGTGATGGTAGAGCAGGTAATTCTGGGAGCCTTTGAGTTTGAGGGATGGAGTGGGACAGTGTTGCTTCAAAGGTCTTATGGCCAAACTTGCGGTCCTGTCCTTATCTGATTCATGTGTGAAGCCCGCATCCCAGTATGGTGGAATGTGACTGTACTCGGATAACCCAAGAGTAATTAAATTAAAACGAGGCCATTACAGTTGCACAAATTTTGACTGACCAGTATCCTTACAAGAAAGGAAATTTGAAAACCTGGGTGCCAGGGTTGTATGCATACAGAGGAGAGGACCCTCGTGACGCACAGTGACACAAAGAGAAAAGGGAAAGACTATGGGAACTTGAAAGGTCTCCTGGAGTTAGCAGAGAGGGCAAAGAGGAGGAACACCAGATTTTGAGTGTAGGGCAGTGAAAGCAGCCTGTCTGATGTTATGTGGGTAGCTATCTACCACGGACAGCCCTTAAGGGCCCTCAGATGTAAACCGTCAAGATTGAACCCTAATGTGGACCCTGGCCTTTGGGTGATATTGATGTGCCCTGTAGATTGATTGATTGATTGATTGATTGATTGATTGATTGATTAATTGATTGATTGGAACAACTGTACCAGTGTTGTGGGATGTTGGTTGTTGTGGGAGGCTGTCTACACAGGGAAAGAGGTAGAAAGTAACGCCGTACTTTTGGGCTTAGTTTTCCCACAAATTGAAAAATGCTCTGAAAACTAAGACCTATTAACAGCGTCCATGTAAAGCTAATCTGTATGCATCTGTTTCAGGGTCTAACTATTATACATATATTCTTCATGATGCTTGGATAGATGGAAAAAGAAATTTCTCAGAAAACTAAAGTATTATAGATAGTACTAATAAAAAAGGATTACTGGGGTGGGGACATAGCTCAACAAATAGGAGCCCTTGCCTTGCATTCATAGACACTAGGTCTGTTTCCAGCACTGTAGGGTACCAAGCCTGAAGCAGACTCCTCACCCCTATGTCCAGCTCTGCAGAGTATGACACTTACCCCCCCAACACCAAAACAAAACAAAAACAGCTATTGGTTAATAAGAAATGACATCGTGTCAGAGGCTTTCTTATATTAGCTCAATTAATTCTCCTAACATAACTAAAAAAGGAGATGTTCTGTTTTTCTATTTTAGCTAATTAAGAAAGTCCCACTCAGCAGAGCCTGGCAAGCTACCCATGGCATATTCGATATGACAAAAACAGTAACAAATCTCACAATAGAGACATTACTGGTGCTTGCTTGACCAAAATCAATGAACAACGGGATGACAGTGCTAGAGTGACGGTGCGTTATTGTGTATATATGCATATTATATACATGTATATATAAATCCATGTATTTATAATGTATCAAATCATTCCACTATATACCTTAAAACTATGCAATATTACCTAAGAATTATGTATCAGAGATAAATATATGTTTTAAAAAATGGAGTGAATTTCAGTTGCAAAAGTAGACAAAGAATCCAACTCTAAAAACTGGACTTAGGAATTCATTACCTTTCTCTTGATATAGCTAAATGACAACACTGCCTACTGTCTTGAAATACCTGTAACTACTCTATAAAAGTAAAAGGCAATTCTTAGAACTTCAGAATATTAGGTGTGCATATTTGTACCATTATGGTTGCTTGTAAATACAACTTGACAAATGAAAAACTGGATGAATAAGTGAAACTTAAGGCAACTGTGAAAAATACCGAATGAAAAAGTCTATGTCTCAAAGTAGTGGATATAATCGTTATTTCTGTAATGCTTTTTTTATAATATGTAAAGTCTTAACAGGATTCTCCCTCACCACAAACCCGAAATCGTGTTCAGAAGAGAACATTTTTCACACAAGTGTGTTACTTGTGTATATACACTTCTCCCCATGGTCTCTGTGTTACTTGTGTACATACACTTCTCCCCATGGTCTGTGTGTGATATTTTTGAAGAAACACAGCTTTGTGTTCAACATTTTCTAAGAATTTTAATTGCTGCCTTGTGGTTATTATTTTAATGTGGGTATTTTAAAATATTACAAAGTAATTTTTATAAACTGGAGTCCTATCTTCACAATATATTTTATAGTGGATATAAAACAACTTATAAATAATAGAGACCATGGGATCAAAAGCATAAATAGCTATTATACAGGTATTCCACAGAATCCAAATGTGTTCCTGAGTTAGAGAAAGTTAATACAGTAAAATCCAGTAGAAAAGAATTTTACTTTATTTAAAATATTTTTGTACATCAGCAGCTTGATGGTGCCTCCAGGCTTCCTGATACCTCAAAATTGCTGCTGTACCTATGGCCAGACCCCAACATCTTGGGACCAAGTTTACCAAGAAATTAAACAGCCAAAAGTTAGGTATGTGGGAGGCATGCCCACAAACCACCTCTGGCTCAGCTATACAAGCTGATTTGGACTGATTTTAAAGACCTATAGATAAATCTCAAAAGAGATCCAAAGCCACAGTTAATCTTGGACCTACACATGGTTAAACAGATAGGGGTACGTCGAGAGGGGGTGGGTTAACATGTGCGTGCCCAAGCAGAGTCCCCGGCAGCTGCTTGCTTCCACAATCCAAAAATCAAGGCCATACCGCCAGCCTGACTCCACCATCTCAGGACAGACCTCACCAAGATATAATCTGATGAAAATTTTGTAATGTGGACCTGAGCACACCAATAACCCTGACCCAGAGACACAGAAGGAAGTCCCAGAAGACACCACAGCACCAGAGATCTCTCTAAGCTCCATACCAAGCCAGTTTCACTGGGACACCCCAGACGGAGCAAGTGTGCTCTCCCCACCTATTCCAGATGAAATCCCAGTGACCAAGAGCTTCCACAAGCAAGGCCCAGGTATGTGGGTTCCAGGACTAAATCTCCAGGCTGATTGACAGCAGAGGACCTGAACTGTTCCTTCCCGGGTCCGCACCCACTCAGAAGACTGCCTGTCATGCCCATAGTTTGCCTATGGGCTCCATCTTAGTGCACCAACAACCCTCCTGGCCAAAAGATTCCCAATTGAATCCCAAAATGTATTAGTGACATACAAAGATGTCTCTGGAACCCAATCATTTACAATCTAGAAGTTTACATTTACAATTATGGCTGTGTGAGCTCTCATGACACTCAAAATGAGCAATGGAAAATAAATTATCTAGCATTTACCCTTGGCAGGTAGGTTTGAATGGTGGTGGGAAATTTTGAGCAAAACATAATGCCCAAAATTAGAGAGACAATATTGGGGAAATCATCTGCCATAGAGGCAGGGTCAGGACTGGGATGTGGGTGGTGGAAAATGTGCATTGGTGGAGGGATGGGTGTTCCATCATTGTATGGCTGAATCTCAAACATGAAAGCTTTGTAACCCTATCTCACAGTGATACAATTTAAAAAAATTAAAAGTAATGTGGAGTTCATGCCCAATTCAATCAGCTTAATCAATGGCTGAACAAATAACAGTGCTCCTACATTATTAAAAATAATAATATTTTTATAGACTTATTTAAATAGTAACAAAATTATCAGAAAATTTATACAAATGGTTGGATGACACTACAATTCTAGTGGTAGGTGCAGTGAATCCTGTACAATATAGAGTCTATATTGTATAGCTATGCCTTGGAGATTATAAAATCTTGCAAAGTAGTCTTAACATGTTTTTAAAACATAAAAAATCGTGTAAGAGAATGAACAGAGAATTAATAAACCATTTGTGTCCTGACTTCAACCGTGGTCAAACTCAAAGTTTAATTCAAGAATGAATGGTGGTGATGATCTCTCAGTATCTACCATAATACACCAAAGTAGAGAGAGAGTAAGACGGAAATTGTCTGCCATAAAAGCAGGGCAGATGGTGGCTCTGGAGTGACAGGAGGGATACTGGGGACATTGGTGGTGGAAAATGTACATTGGTGGAGGGATGGGTTTGGGATAATTGAATAACTGAAACTCAATTATGAAAACTTTGTAACTGTATCTCACAGTGATTCAATTAGAAAAAAAAATGAATATGAGGGACAGGGAGAAAATAGAGCTGGTAAGGTTGCTGCCTTGCATGCTGACAACTGGTGTTTGATCCTGGACATCCCATATGATCTCCTGAGCCTGTCAGGAGTGATTCCAGAATGGAGATCCAGGAGTATCCCCTGAGCACTGACCAGGTGCAGTCAGAAAACAAACAAAAAGAGAATGGATGTTATTTCTTAATCATCAACAATCAGGATGAGATTGAAAGTGATCAGGTGATTTCTTTTCTTCTCTACTCCCACAGTCAGTAAATTTCCTAATCATTTTTGAGTGATTAATTTTGTTTCAATAAAATAATTTACTAGATGGATCACATTTCAAGATTTTTTTAAATTTTTAAATAAATATTTTAATTAGTATCTGAGATATTCTCTGACCATTGAATTTTTCCTTACTTGAGATAAAAAGCATTAACTAATAAGAGACATGTTTTTGATCAAAATAAGATTTGAAGGGACAGAGAGATAATATAGTGGGTAAGATACTTGCTTCATGTACAGCCAAGCTGGATTTGATTCCTGACACTCTATATACCAGAGTGATCCCTGGTACAGAGCCAGAAATAAGCCCTGAGCACAGCCATGCGTGCTCACCCCTTAAAAAAAAACAAAACCTTTTTATGCCGCTTGAACAAGGAAGAAATATTAGTTTTATATAAATTTTACTTCTAACTATCCTGAAACCATTCTGCATTGCCCTGAATAAAATTAATCATTTTTACATACTATAGTCAACCAATAAATTTCTCAAAGTAAAAAGAATCAGTAATGAAATGGGAAGTAAGATTATTTTTCTCATAATGACTGTGTTTTTAAATCAGGTCACTGTGAATTCGATAAAACCAATCTATTTTTGCTCTGTCTCCCATGTTGAGATCAATTCTTCAATTATAAAAGCAATAAAAGAAACCCCACATTTAAATGTCTGAATTAAAATCAATATAATTTATTCTAAATTCACTCCCATTTTCTAGAACTGATGTTCTTTGGAGAATCTCTACATGTCAATTTATGTGAATATAAAAACCTTATCCTAAATACAGTAATGTAAGTACAGCAGTGGTAAAAACAATGAGTCATTTATTGAGTGTTCATGATCTAAAAGGTATCATTAAAGGCAGTAAAAATGCAAATTCTCAGGTCTAAAAGTATGAGATATGAATCCTGTGTGCCAAAAGTTTAAACTCTTAACTAGGTCAGATGAAGTGCACACACACACACTATATCATTTGGAGCATATTATTATAATAATGAAATAATGACCCCTTTAATCATAATTTATGGTCACTCCTCCTATCAAGAAGTCAAATCTATTTTTCTCTTCAACTAAATTTTTACTGGCTTTGGAGCATAATTTAGTGGAGAGAATATGATAAAAGGGACTTTGTGCATATTCAAAAAATTGACAGCTCTTATAATCACTTTTTCAAACCCTGAGAATAGTAGATGAATAAATAAAAAGTAATTCCAATGAAAAATATGTGAAGAGGGACTGTTAGCTTCCCTACTCCAGCCTCATCCAGGTCTGGTCAACCATGAACCTAAACATGAAATAAGTAAGTTTTCAGCTGCTTTGTTTGGGGGAATTTTGTTTTGTCTTATGGATTAATTCATTTGATAAGTATGCACTGGCCATGAACTATATTCCAGTCACTGACACTGGGAAAACAGTAGTGAACATCAACAGTGCTCCATTTTTCCATAGAGTTTATATTCTAATATACAAAGGTAAGAAAATGTGAGGCTGATAAATAAAACTCATAAGTAACTGCTTCACATGCAAAGACGTTTGAATTCTGTAACTTAAACAAACAAACAAACAAAAATAAACAAAAGTACAGAGGGTGACGAGGTGGGTAGATTAGGGTAGGATAAAGATAGAAATAAGAGGACCAGAGAGGGCAAAGTCAAAAAGGGAACTGCACTCTCTGAGTCAAAAGGAGAAATAAAAATACTGGATGAGCTCAATCCTATGTGGAAGAAGCAAAGCATGTAGACCAAATCAACTGAAACAAATCCAAACCACTAGGCTCAAACCAGAGCTGTAATCACCAGAAGGTGGTGGGTAGAGGAAGGATGAGCAGATAATGAAAGGGAACGGTGGTTTTATGGTGTTGTGGTAGCATATAATTTGAAGGGGTGTGAAATTCTACTTCTAATACAGACACATGGAGTCATGTAAATTCAGGATATTTAATGAAAATTACTAAATGTAAATATGAAGTGAAATCATAAGATAATAAGGTCACCATTAAGATGCTAAATTCAGTGTAAATGAAATTGAGGTTCAAGAAGCAGGAACTGAAAAAATATAGGACTTTGTGTACTTTAGTGAGAAGCTATAATATAGTTGAAATAGGTAAGATTTTCTTCAATTTTTGCATTTATTTATTCAGAAAGACAATGCATAATATAAAACGTTTAAATGATTCAGCAATAACTCTTTCCCCTTGTTCCAAAAAGGTCAGATTTAAAACAAAATGTGCATCTTAGTGAGTGTTGGAAATAGTTTCATGCATGATCTCCACTTGATGAGCAAACACTCACCAGTAGTAGGTGTATTTTCAAAGAAACTGTCTTTACCTCTGGAATCTCTGACACAGTCGGGAAACAAATTCAATTTGAACTTGGGTACACGATTCAGGGCTTAGAAAACAGGCATATTGAAAATAGTTGTGTAAATGAAGATGCAGTCATTGGGCAGAAACTCAGAGAAATTTAGGCTAGCCACGGCAGCCTTTCCTAACTCCATACACAAAGTTGAAGAAGCAGTTAATTTTATGACTAATATGGCATTAAACTTATTCTCTTAAACTGTCCATATTGTAAATAATTGTAAATTGGATTTGCTAAAATAATAACTTAAGGAGGCAAGACTAGGATGTTGTTGGAGCAAATCAAATGATGATGTGGAATTTAGAAAGCCACTGGAACAAGTGTCTTTGAGTACTTTATTGATCTGCCAGAAGAACTCTCGTGGCCCCCAAGCTTTGCTTGGTAAATGGAATTATTGCACATTGATTATTCATCATAGAATCAGGTTGTAAGATTGCTCCAGGTGAATTGGTCATTTTCTTTTCTACCCTTTGACTCAATAAGAATAACTGACTTTGGAAGAAGCAGGTAGTATATCCCTTGGATTCAGAGATTGTTGTGACACATTTTTCAGGAGGAAAAGTGCATGGGAAGCAACTGAATACTTTTAATTTTGCTGTTTAAAGAATGCAGCTATAAAGGTGATTGTGTGTCTTCTTTCACTGGAGCTGTCATAACAAATTTCAACAAACTGGATGGCTTATCCAATAGAGATATGCTGTCTCATGGTTCTTTTGGGGACAGGTCAATATAGTTGAGGTTGGTAATTAGGACGAATTTAACCTAATCTATGGCAGAGAATCTGTTTAAGGCCTCCCTCCTAACTTCTGGTGGATGTTTGACAATCTTTGCCAATCCACAGTTCATAAATCCATCACTTCAATCACTGACTTCCTCTTCACACGGTATTCTTCTATATGGGTGTATCTGCAAATACTCTGCTTTAGGGGGGCAGAAATTAAGGCGTTAATGAACACGCCTTGCATATGGCCAACCCTTATGTGCTCTCCAGAACCATATGGTTCCCTAAGCATAGTTGAGTGTGGTACTGGAGGGCACCAAGCATTTCTGGTGTGACCTTGGAGATCCCCAACCCCACCAGCATGAATCAGGTGACACCTAGCACTGAAGAGCACTTAGGCCCCATTTTAACCCATTTTTATAAATACCTTTCTCCAAATAAGATATAAGGTCATGGTTTGAGGTACTAGAGCTAGGAAACCAATACATGATGCAGTGAAAAGATAACTTTTCAGCCATTAATGCAAATACATTAAAATATTAGGGGATGACTTTGTATTTAAGTCTTATTTGTGCATTATAATCTCACAGAAGCTTTGATAAAAAGATATTACCTGAGTTTCACTCATAATGATTTTGATTTAATTTGTTTGCATCGGGTACCATGCATAACTATTTCATGAAACCTTTGTCTAAACTGCTACCAGAAATAAAAAAGCACTCATTAATAAAATTAATAAAATATTTAAAATTAGAGTTTGATATTACTCGAAGGGGCAATGTAAGATAAACCTATTTTTTTACACACCAGTACAGCAAAGACTATATTATGCATTGATGTATTGTGTTTTGATCACTAGTGTATTTTGAAAATTTAACAACAATTATACTAAGTTAGCTGTATCCTAAAGATTTATGTGTATATATGAATAAAAATAAACATTCATTAAATGTCTATATGTTAAACATTTTAAGCATTAGATAATATAATTTTAAGTGAATGGATAAATAAATCAAAAAATGATTTCATATCAATATCCTCTTCTGGTTTAATTACAAAGTAAAATGTTGCAACAAACAATTCTGTGTTTTCAGTATATTGGAACAAGTCAACACTAGCTTAAAAAATTATTTTATACCAAAAAGCAGCCTGTTTTTGTCAAATTTTTTTCTAATTTAAATGGTTCTTCTATAACTAGGGCTTCGGGTTATGCTCATTGGTTATAGACACATAATAACCCATGGAAGTTTGGTTGACACAGCTCAGCATCCCTTTGCCATAATTCTGTGGGAGAAAAACAGACAATAGACACAAAATTATCACAAGAATGCTGGCATTTAAAATAACACCAAATGTCATTGTCAATGAAATAATTCAACTCATTGGCCAATATAGATGTCTGGAGTTTAAATAAAGAAATTAATTCTTAGCTTCTGAATTTGGTAAGTTTTAATAGCTGCTTAAAATTTTGCCCGGTTACAATGTCTTTTTATTTTTATAATCATTTTAGGGCATTGCTATTCACTTGCTTGTCCATAAATCCACCCAGGTCAACTATTAGCCAATACACCAAAGAAAGTTATACAAAGGGGTCCTCTACCTTCAATAGAGTTGACAAATTATAAAATCAATACCCATTTTAGAATTAATAGAGTTCTATAGCAGAGTATGCATTATGGCAAGCTAGATTTCATGTTTTTCATGTTACATTTGAAATAAAATATTTATTTTTAGGAAATATGAAATAGGAGAAAGAAGAGAGAAGAAAAACAGTTTCAAGAGATAGTACAGGCTTCTCCAGAGACAGAGAAAGAGAGGCCAAGTTAGATTTAGGTATACTGTCTCTTAGCTATATGTGTTATTTAAAAGGTGGCTCATTGTAGAAGCCATCTTTGCATCCAATAAACTTTTATGAGGTACCTCAGACCTCTGAATGTCAGGGGTATGTTGTATTCCTGGAGATATAAAAATGTATGAGGTTGGGGCTGGAGCAATAGCATAGTGAGTAGAGCGTTAGCCTTGCACATGGCTGATCTGGGTTCAATTCCCAGCATCCCATATGGATCCCTGAGCACCGCCAGGGGTAATTCCTGAGTGCATAGCCAGGAGTAACCCCTGTGCATCTCCAGGTGTGACCTAGAAAGCAAAAAAAAACGTGTATGAGGTACTGTCTGTCCTCATGAGACCTACTATAAATTTGGGCTGATCCCAAGCCAATATAATAACTGTAGGGTAATGTAACCTGGGTTTCTCTGTGGGTTCCTTCATGTGTGAGGCTCATCCGAGTGTATGGAGAGTGTCAGTCGACCAAAAGTTTGCATTCGGTAGACTGGGAGCACCTCTAAGGGTGATTAGAGGCCGCCCCCAAAGCCTTCATCCCTCTCAGAGAGCCCGGCAAGTTACAGAAGGTATCCCGCCCACACAGTAGAGCCTGGCAAGCTAGCCATGGCATACTCGATATGCCCAAAACAGTAACAATAATAAGCCTCATTCCCCTGACCCTGGAAGAGCCCCCAATATGGCAGTGTTGGGAAGGATGGGTTAGGAGTGGCTGATAAAAGCATGTGATAGGGACAAATGGAGATATTACTGGCACCTACTCCAGCAAATCAATGATCAACGCATGGACAGTTGATACAGGTGATACAGGATAATGTAAACAACAAAGGCAAAAGAGTCTGTAAAGACAGTCACCATCTTATAAAAAAGGAATAGGGCCAGAGTGATAGTACAGCAGGTAGGGCACTTGTCTTGCACATGGTCAACCTGGTTCCATCCTTGGCATCCGGAGCACTGCCAGGAGTAATACTGAGTACAAACCTAGGAGTAGAATCACTGATGTGGCCCACAAACAAAAGAATAAAAAATAAATAAAGGAAGAAACATTAGGTGTTGAATAACATTAGTTTGTTCTTGGTCCTCCTGCAGGGAGCTTAAGTTTATTGAGTTTCTCCTACAACAGTGCACCCTAGGCACAATCCAATACCATCAGACACTAATAATCCTATATTGCTTTTCTCTTTCTTCTATTTCCTTCTCATGGTTTAGCAACATCCTTTTTGTATAAACACGGGAAGACAATTGATGCGATGAGTTTGTAACATAGGAGTTAACTCCGAATAATATTTGTTCCGACATGCATCGTATTTACTTGACATAAGCCTCAGTTGCCCTTGTTTCCTAACAGCCCCAAAAGGAGGAACCCAGCAAGGGACAACGATGAACCCAGGGCAAGCCATAAGCTACCCTGGCATCAAAAAGGGATAGGCTAAGCGCCATCAGAAATATAATAAGTTAGGAGCACAATCTTGGAACAAATTCTGTCATGATCCAAAACTAAGTAAATAAATAAGGACCATGTTGGGGTTAGGAGAAACAAACATGGCCTGAGATATATAGTGAGATGTCCCCAGGAAGAGCTACTTTTTTATATTAAATCACCATAAGCTACAGTTATAAAGCTTTAATGTTTAAGTTTCAGTCACACAATGATTAAAGAACCCATCACTTCACCAGTGTACGTTTTCCACCACCAATGTTCCCAGTATCCTTCACCCCATCCCCAGTCCACCCTTACTCCTGCTTCTATGGCAGACAATTTCCCTCTTACTCTCTCTCCGCTTATGGGCATTATAGTTTGCAATACAATTGAGAGGCATCATGTTTGGTCATCAATCTACTTTCAGACACATCTCCCATTCCAGGCGATTCCTCCAACCATCATTGACTTATTGATACGTTCTCTATCCAAGCTACCATCTTCCCCAGCTCATAAGGCAGGCTTTCAGCCATGGAACAATCTTCCTGGCCCTTGTGCCTACTGTCTTTGGGTGATAGTCTCATAGTATGATATTTTATATTCCATAAGTGAGTGCAGTCATTCTGTCTGTCCCTCTCTTTGACTCATTTCACTTAGCGTGATACTCTCTACATCCATCCACTTATAAACAAATGCTATGACTTTATCTTTCCTAACAGTTGCATAGTATTCCACCGTGTAGCTGTACCAAAGATTTTTTTAACCAGTCGTCTGTCCTTGGGTGCTCAAGTTGTTTCCAGATTCTGATTATTGTGAACAGTACTGCAGTGAACATACAGGTGCAGATGTCATTTCTACTGTGCTTTTCTGCACCCCCAGAATATAGTACCAGAAATGGTATTGCTGGATCATATGGAAGCTCAATTTCTAGTTTTTGAAGAAATGTCCACATTGCTTTCCAAAAAGTCTGGGCCAGTTGGCATTCCCACCAACAATGAAAGAGTCCCTTCTCCCCACATCCACCCAGCACTGGTTGTTCTTGTACTTTCTGATGTGTACCAGTCTCTTTGATGTGAGATATTTCATGTTATTTTGATTTGCATCTCCCTGATGATTAGTGATGTAGAGCATTTTTCATGTGCCTTTTGGTAATTTGCATTTCTTTTTTGAAGCTTTTTTGAAGTATCTGTTCATTTCCTTTCCCCATTTTTAAATGGAGTTGGAGGTTTTTTTCTTGAACAATTCTACTAATGTCTTGAATATCCTGGATATAAACCCTTTATCTGATGGATAGTGGGTAAATATTTTTTTATTCTGTGGGCTCTCTGCATTTTGGTCATTTTTTCTTTAGAGGTGCAGAAGCCTCTTATACTACAAATGTCCCAGTTGTTTATGTTTGGTTCCAATTGCTTGGTCAGTGGTGCTTCATCCTTAAAGATGCCTTTAGCTTCAGTGTCGTGAAGAATTCTGCCTACATTTTCCTGTATGTATCTTATGGACTCAGGTCTAATATTGAGGTCTTTAATCCACTTTGATCTGATTTTTGTGCCTGGCATTATACAGAGGTCAGAGTTTATTTTTTATGCAGGTAGCTGTCCAGTTTTTCCCAGCACCACTTGTTAAAGAGACCTTCCCTGTTCCACTTCACATTTAAGAGTCACTCTTTAAGTTTAACATATATCTTACTGTGTTTATACAAAATGACTAGAAATAATAAGAAGTAAATTTACTATTATCGTTTAAATGGATTATTAGCTGAGGAAAGGAGAAAGCAATATGCCCTACGTGGGATCCTACCCTTGAGTAAATCTTGTAATAATCAAGAGTGCTGAACTCTCAGAAGACATTTTGTCCCTGAGTTAATCTAGAAGAACTTCTCTTGAAGGAGTGGCTTTACCTCTGTTTGTTGTTATGATATTGTTCAACTCCACCTATATGTAATTTACACCTCTGTGTATTTACCCTTCACGATTTCTATATAACTATGCTGTAAGGAGGGAGAAAGGAAAAGGGGGAAATAACTAGGTTATAAGGGAGAGTAGGGAGATGAGAGAAGGAGAATAAACCATCCCTGACTACCAACCAGCCTGTGGCCCCATTTATTCCTTTGTTGTCACCTTTGGCCAGCCTGGGGAGGCGGTTCTTGGTTAATGAATGCAGGCATCCTGCACACTAACACTTTTTGAACTCATAATTAGGAAAATTCTACTCAAGCATAAGTAGAATTTTATTACAAAAAAAAAACAACCCACCACAACCAAAAAACATAATGGAATTTGTAATGCCAGTGTTTGATCACATCACAGCAAGATAAGACCATCAGGTAATACTGCCTACAGAGCCAGAAACAACAATGAGCACAATAGAACGATCGGGACAATGCGTTTGTAAATGTTTATGGCCATTGGAGGTAGAATACTTAGATTATCTAGATGATGGATAGGTATAGATAATACATTAAAGATAGGAGAAAATATTTGGAAATCAAGAATCAGGGTGATGTTAGACATCAAGACTTAGTAATCATTTAAAAAATATGTTCTTTAAAGTAAATCCCCAAAAAGAAGAATCTCCAGGACTAAGCTTTTCGTCCCTTAATGCACTTTTTACAGATCACTTCCATCAATCACTTGGGTCATCAGCAAAATGAATTTCTCAATTTTCCACGTTGTAATGCACTTAGGCTGCTTTCAGTAAAGGGAAATGGAGTCATCTACCTATGTTGGTTATGTCATGTTAGCTTTAGCTTTTTAACTCAGTGGATAACTTTTCAACTGCCTCCTTTTTATAGACAGAAACACTATCATCATGTGATAAGTTTAAGTCAGCTGAAGAGATATGTAGATTATTTGGAAGAATACTTATCACAGGGCTTCTTACCTCTGAGTGTGGGTATATTCTCTAGTCAAAGGAATATGTTCACCTACCATTAATTTAAATATTAAATAGTTTAGTTTGTAGGCACCATTGGATGCTTATGAATGTCTGAATACTTCTACCTGAGGAAGCAAAGAAGCTGTTGATACTGGGGTAATAAAATAGCTTTTTCATGAATAGCAACTTGTTATTAGTAAAGGTGGAAAAACTCTTCTGAGCTTTTCTTTTATGACCTTCTTTTGTTTTTCATTGCTGTTTGACATCTGCAGAGCTGTATGATATTAAAATAATTAATAAACCCAGTTTTAGATTATTGCTTTGATATTATGTTATTGTAACAATTAGTGACTTCCCAATTTCCATAAAATTTAAAAATTGATCACAGTTTGATGTCTATTTTCTTTATTTTCTCAGTACCTTATTTTCCCCAGTGTTTTATATTTTCCCAGTTCCTACTCAGCTAAAACAACATGGAATCTAATTTGAAAAATGCAGTGGAGTTTAACTATAAATTATTCTGTATTATACTCAAAGGCTAGAGGTTTAGAAATTGATCATATCAGCAATATTTAGCTCTAATTGCATTAGGTTATTTGATAATGTTCTAATATACAATTTTCACAGTGTTGCTTGAAAGATAATTCTTCAAAATGAATGGACATGTCAGACATTGAAATCAAAAGGAAGCTGTCAGATTTGAATTTATACAAAGGGCCAAATAAAATGCGCTGTCGGGAAATATAATTGACATATATCACTGCAACTATGTGAGTTGGGAGACTAAGCATGAATCATTTTTAAAATAATTCTGCATTCCTATCAAAAATATTTTTGTAATATTTGTGAACTCCCTGAGGATAAATTAAATAGGAATTACCTTTGCATCCCTACTGCTTGGTCTGTATTTGCATCTATCAAGATTTTTTAAAAAATTTTAGTTTAATGTAGTCCCATTTGTTGATCTCTGTTTTTACTAGATTGCTTAGTTCCGTGTCACGTTTGAAGATACCTTTATCTTCAATATCGTGGAGGGTTTCGCCGACCTTGTCTTCAATGTACCTTATGGTTTGTGGTCTAATGTTGAGGTCTTTAATCCATTTTGATCTGACTTTTGTGCATGGTGTCAGGTCAAGGTCTAAACCCATTTTTTTGCATGTGGTTGTCCAGTTGTGCCAGCACCATTTGTTAAAGAGGCTTTCCTTGCTCCACTTCACATCTCTTGCTCCCTTATCAAAGATTAGATGGTCATACATTTGGGGTTGTGTGTAGGGATATTCCACCCTGTTCCATTGGTCTACGGCTCTGCCTTTGTTCCAGTACCATGCTGTTTTAATTGTTACTGCTTTGTAGTAAAGTTTGAGGTTGGGGATGGTGATACAGTGACCAGAATCCAAAGACTATCCACAGAATGGGAAAGGATATTTACACAATACCCAGCAGATAAGGGGTTGATATCAATGGTATATAAAGCACTGGTTGAACTCTACAAGAAGAAAACATCCAACCCCATCAAAAAATGGGGCGAAGAAATGAACAGAAACTTTACCAAGGAAGAAATACGAATGGCCAAAAGGCACATGAAAAAGTGCTCTGCATCACTAATCATCAGAGAGATGCAGATCAAAACAACTTTGAGATACCACCTCACACCACAGAGACTAGCACACATCCAAAAGAACAAAAGCAACCGCTGTTGGAGAGGATGTGGGGAGAAAGGGACCCTTCTTCACTGCTGGTGGGAATGCCGACTGGTTCAGCCCTTCTGGAAAACAATATGGACGATTCTCAAAAAATTAGATATTGAATTCCCATTTGACCCAGCAATACCACTGCTGGGAATATATCCCAGAGAGGCAAAAAAGTACAATCGAAACAACATCTGCACATGTATGTTCATCGCAGCACTGTTTACAATAGCCAGAATCTGGAAAAAACCCGAATGCCCCAGAACGGATGACTGGTTGAGGAAACTTTGGTACATCTATACAATGGAATACTATGCAGCTGTTAGAAAAAAGGAGGTCAAGAATTTTGTAGTCAAGTGGATGGGCATGAAAAGTTTCATGCTGAGTGAAATGAGTCAGAAAGAGAGAGACAGACATAGAAAGATTGCACTCATCTAGGGTATATAGAATAACAGAGTGGGAGACTAACACCCAAGAACTGTAGAAATAAGTACCAGGAGGTTGACTCCATGGCTTCGAGGCTGGCCTCACGTTCCGGGGAAAGGTCAACTCAGAGAAGCGATCACCAACTACATTGTAGTCGAAGGCCATGTGGGGGAAGGGAGTTGCAGGCTGAATGAGGGCTAGAGACTGAGCACAGTGGCCACTCAACACCTTTATTGCAAACCACAACAGCTAATTAGAGAGAGAAAACAGAAGGGAATGCCTTGCCACAGTGGCAGGGTGGGGTGGCGGGGAGATGGGATTGGGGAGGGTGGGAGGGACACTGGGTTTACGGGTGGTGGAGAATGGGCACTGGTGAAGGGATGGGTTCCAAACTTTGTATGAGGGAAGTATAAGCACAAAAGTGTATAAATCTGTAACTGTACCCTCACGGTGATTCTCTAATTAAAAATAAATAAATTAAAAAAAAATAAATAAAAGTATAAGAACTCTGAACACAAAAGAGCTAGACTTTGGAGATATTATTGAGGACTAAACTTAATGGTGAAAAATTATATGTTCTAATATGGAAAATTCTACTTTGTAAAAAATGTTAATTCTCCCCCAATTTAATCTGCTTATGAATGTAATTCCTCCTCAGCAATAAAGTTAGAAAAGTTTTAAAAAAAAAGATTTTTTAAAAAATTTTAACAAATAATCATGATGATCACACTTTCCTATATATCAAACTACATGAAAAAATGTTTTATGTTAATTTTAACACTCAGCCTTCAAAGTCTCATAATGGAAGTTATTACCATTTGTTAACTTTACAGACGCTCTGACAGTATAGTCACACAGCTGGTGAAGGGTAAAGAGCACGTTTTGGTAACTATGTGATCCAAATTTCCAGTGACTGTGTAATTCTGGGCAAATACACAAAAGGTTTAAGCCTATAGTGACTTACATGTGTGTGTCATTTTTGACCAGTGTTACCCCATTGTGACCAATACAACCTTTCTTGTAGAAATATTCCTTGTGTGTCTTGTTCACCAATTTTTGTATTCTACGTCTGCTATTTAAAAATAGATACATCTGTATCTATACATTTAGGTGGGTAAGTTAAAACACATTTACAGTTATTATTCTGTTTATTATAGTAAACAGAATGTTTAAAATACTTTGAGAAATATCCAGAAATTAGCTATTTTTAACAGAAAAATAAGAAAATCAGTTTTGCTGAACTCTAGACCCTAAAATAAAAATAAAAACATAACTATTTCTACATAATTTAATCAATATTTATTTTAATTGATACAAAATAAATATTGAGGAATTGCATATGATATCTATGATATGTTGGCACACTGATTAATAACAGTTAATGACTTATGGTTAAATTGTTTAAGACATGGAGATATCATGTTGAAACTGATGGCGTCAGCATGAACTCAGGATTTTTCTTTTTTATTCCCATTTAGGTAAATCTGGGATCTTTGGGATAAAATTAACAGTGGAGGTGGGTTCCAATACCAAAAGAAAAAGCATGCAGGGACTTTACAGAAAGGGGCGGAGACCAACAGAGTTCTGCTTACTAGCCATGCTGAGCTGTTCATGTCGGCAGACAAAATGGGCTGTGTTGCATGATAAAAAGTGTTAAGAATCAGAAAGTAAGTAACTGGTAGGTTAACTGGTCTATATCTATAGATAATTTGATGGATATTCTGAAGTCAGGTGGCATAGGAGGGAAGACACTCTCCTCTCCCTATGATATAAGGAAATCCTCTCTAAGATATAAGATATAAAGTATATCCTAAGATATAAGATATAAAATGTTATATCTTATATGCTGAGATATAAGGAAATACTCTCCGTAAGATATATATCCCTAAGATATAAGGAAAACCAATTAACTTTCTAAGGCTAAGGGCTGTAGATCCCTAGAATTAAAATTTATACCATTTAGTTTCATTTATAAATATAATTCTTATAAATATTAATATTTACATATTCACTAATTTAATAAAAATTAGGGTTAAAAATTGCGCCAAAGTATTGGCAATAATATTACTATTTTATTTAAAAGTGCTCAGATAAATGAATGCTCAAGGCCACCCTCCACACGTTCAGACGAGCCTCATGCATGAAGGAACTGGCAGAGGAACCTAGGTGTGCGGGACCTGGGGCCGAGATCTCCAAGGCTGCTCTGATGGGGACTGGGCCTTCTTCCACCCAGGTCCCACATTTTCCAGTAGCTAGGCAATCATACCCAGAAACTGCCCCCGGCGCCATGTAATCCCATCAACAGCCAATATCCAGAGACTGTAAAACCAAGCTCCCGGCCATTGGACATCTGATAGCCTAGTTCTCCCTCTTGGAGAACCTGGCAAGCTACCAAGAGTCTCCTGTCCACATGGGAGAGAGTTTGGCAAGCTCCCCATGGTGTATTCATATGCCAAATACAGTAACAGTGATGATTCTTATTCCCCTGACCCTGAAGAGCCTCTAATGTGGCACCATTGGGAAGAACAAGTAAAGAGAGGCTGCTAAAATCTCAGGGCTAGGACAAATGGAGATGTTACGGGGCCTGCTTGAGCAAACTGATGATCAGTGGGATGACAGTGACAGTGTCTCTTGATCACAATCAGAATTCTTAATAGCCAGTGCTATTAAGCTGTTATTCATGCCAATCAATTATCTGTGAAATTATGGTGTGACTTATGATTCAATTCCTTTCTGATAGAATACACATTTTGTGCAGGTCCCACAAATTAAGGGCTCCATTACTCAAAACCTCATACAGGCTTACCTCGGTTGCAACTTGCAGATTGTTACCTGTATTTTTGATAAACAAATGTTTTTATTTGTTTTGTTTTTGTTTTAATTTGGGGCCATGTTGTTCAGGGACTACTCATGGTTCTGTGCTCAGGGATCATTTCTAATGGTTGCTCAGTATTGCTCAAGGATTACTCATGGTTCTGGGCTCAGGGATCATTTTTCTAATTTTTTAAAATTTTTTGATGAATCACCATGATGTATAGTTACAGACTTACAAATTTTCGTGATTACGTTTCAGTCATAAAATGATCAAGTACCCATCCCTCCACCAGTGCACATTTTCCACCACCATTTTTCACCACCGATGTTCCCAATATTCCTCCCGACACTCCCACCCATCCCCCCAACCTGCCTCTGTGGCAGGCACATTCCCCTTTACCCTCTCTCTCCTTTTGGGTGTTATGGTTTGCAATGCAGGTAGTAAGCAGCCAATATATTTGGTCTATAGTCTACTTTCAGCATGCATCTCCCATCCCGAGCAAGCCCTCCAAGAATCCTTAGTAGTCCCTTCTCTTTCCCAGCTGCCTTTTCCCCAGCATGTGAGACCAGCTTCCAAGCCATGGAGTGATCCTCCTGGCCCTTATCTCTATTACCCTGAGTGTTCGTTTCCCATTCTGTTTCTTTATATTCCACAAACGAGTGCAGTCATTCAATGTCTGTCCCTCTCTGACACATTTCACTTAGAATGATACTCTCTATGTTGATCTACTTATATGCATATTTCATGATTTCATCTTTTCTAACAGCTGCATAGTATTTCATTGTGTATTGCCAAAGTTTCTTTAACTAGTCATCTGTTCTCAGGCACTAGGGTTTTTTTTTTCAGATTCTGGCTATTGTAAATAGTGCTGCAATAAACATACAAGTGCAGATGTCACTTCTACAGTAGTTCTTTGCATCTTTGGGATATATTCTCAGAAGTGGTATTGCTGGGTCAAATAGGAACTCAATGTCTAGTTTTTTGAGAAAAAGGCTAAACCATTTGGCATTCCCACCAGCAGTGAAGGAGAGTCCCCTTTTACTCACATCAACGCCAACACTAGTTGCTTCTGTTCTTCTGGATGTGGGCCAGTGACTGTGTTGTGAGATGATATCTCACCGTTGTTTGATCTGCATCTCCCTGATGATTAGTTGTGAAAACAAATCCCGCGCCTTCGAGGGGCTGTGAAAATTCCCACCTGACTGGGCTGTGTAAGCCACTCACGCATGTGGGGATTACACGTGAAAGGATGTTCACGGGTTCGTTGGGGAGCTCACTCTCACCACCCATGTTCGGTGCTCTTGAGCCGCTTCTCCATCTGGGAAGGCTTTTGCCTTGGACAGACGAAGGAAGAACAAGGGCCAAGCTGGTTTCTGATTAGTTGCCATTTATTCTGTCTCTCATCTCTCCCAGCTCTCTCCAACCCTTTCTCTCTATATCTCTCACTCTCTCTCTCTCTGTGTCTCTGCCTAACCACACAATTCTTTCTTCCTGCTGTATCCGTCTCCTTTCTCTTTCTCTCTCTCTCTCTGCTATCTCTGTTTCAATCAATCCAACCAACAATCGAACTATCCCATCAATCCAATCCTAACAATTCCCTTGTCTCAACAATCCCCTCCTTGCTCCTCTCACCACGCATCCACAATCACACCTCCCCAAGGGAAGCGTGATCAAAACTGTTTTTCCAGACTTCTCAACCGCCTGCAGCCCATGAGGGCAAAACAGCCTTTAGGTGTGTTTCGCCTCTCCTTAGACTTACAACTTAATTATCATTTTTAATTTTCCTAATATTTACTCTGGGCTAGAGTGATAGCACAGAGGGTAGGGTGTTTGCCTTGCACACAGCCGACCCAGATACAATCCCCTCACGCCCCTTTTGGAGAGACCAGCAAGCTATCAAGAGTAACCATCTGCACGGCAGAGCATGGCAAACTACCCGTGGCATATTCAATATGCCAAAAACAGTAACAAAAATGGACATCATCCCCTTGGCCCTGGAAGAGCCCCAATATGTCAAAGACAAGCAAGGAGAGGCTGCTAAAATCTCAGGGCCAAACTAGGCTGCCAATACAAAGCAGAATTAAAATGACTGTCTGCACTTTAACACACTTTGGCTGGCATCAGAAGCATCCATTGAAGACCTGATGATGCAAGCACAGAAGATCAAGTATGATGTCATTGGATTGACCGAGATGAGAAGGCATCAATCACATCACTCCATTTTTGACACTGGAGAAGAACTGTTCCTCAGAACATGTGACAGTAGAGGTCTCAGGTGTCCATAGTGTCGATGTCCTCATCAACACAAACTTGGCCATGAGTATTGATTCATTCAAATGCCTAACAACTCAAATAGGACACTACGTTTGATAGATGTGGCTCATTGCCGGCAGTTTCCATCTTTGTCGTCTATGCACCAACATCCAACTATGATGAAGATGATGAAGAAGAAATTGAGAATTTCTACATGGAACTGGAGAAGTTCTATGAAGGAGACTGCACCTTCTACAAGGTTATTGTCGGTGATTTTGATACCAAAATAGGACCAAAAAGGTCACCCAAAGAACTCCACATCAGGACCCAGGGCCTAGAATGGAACAAACAGGGTGAGAGACTGAGTTTATCATGCTGGCATGCGGCCAAGACCATCCATGGTTACTTGCAGTTCCAGAAGGTCGAATCTAAACATTGGACATGGGAGTCTCCCTGTGGACAGGCCACATCATACTCAATAAATGGTTTTGCATGGCAAATGTTACTATTGTCCCCGAATTCCAAATGGGATCAGACCACCGTCTCCTTCATGCGAAATTCTACTTCACGGAGAGAGGAGAAAGGGCTGCAAAGTTTAAGAAGAGAACTCCCAGAACGAACACCAACTGGGAACTCTTTGGCACTATTGCATCAATATGGGAAGATGCAGTCGTTGACAACATCGACGAGGTATAATACAACCAACTGGTTCAGCACCTCCATGATTCTGCAAGGAAGGCCAAGAGAGAAAAAGACACAAAATGACACCTGTCCCAAAAGACACATGAAAAAATGCTCTTCATCACTAATCACCAGGAAGATATAGATCAAAACAACAATGAGATATCACCTCAGACCACAGAGACTGAACCACGTCCAAAAGAACATAACCAACTGCTGTTGGAGCAGATGTGGGGAGGAAGGGACACTCTTTCACTTCTGGTGGGAATACTGACTGGTTCAGCCCTTTTGGAAAACAGTATGTACATTTCTCAAAATATTAGAAATTGAGCTCCCATTTGACCCAGCAATACCACTCCTAGGATATATCCCAGAGAGACAAAAAAGCATAGTCGAAATGACATCTGCACTTGTATGTCATTGTAGCACTGTTTACAATAGCCAGAATCTGGAAAAAAACCTGTGTGCCCAGAAACAGATGACTGGTTAAAGAAACTTTGGGTAAGTCTACACAATAGAATAATATGCAGCTGATAGAAAAGATGAAGTCATGAAATTTGCATATAAGTGGATCAACATGGAAAGTATCATGTTAAGTGAAATGAGGCAAAAGAGAGGGACAGCTATAGACAAATTGCACTCATTTATGGAATATTAAGTTACATAAAGGGAGACTAACAGCCAAGAATAGTAAATATAAGCGCCAGGAGGATTGCCCCATGACTTGGAAGCCGGCCTCATATGCTGGGGCAAAAGGGAGTTCAGATAGGTAAGGGATCATCAAGTGAAGGGTGCTTGGAGGGCCTGCTTGGGATGGGATATGCATCCTGAAAAAAGACTTATAGACCAAACACAATGGTCACTCAATACCTCTATTGCAAACCACAATATCCAAAATGAGAGAGAGAAAGAGAGAACAAAAGGATATGTTCTGCCACAGAAGTGGGGTGAGGTGGGGGGGATGAGAAGGGTGTGGAGGCACACTGGGATCATTGGTGGTGGAGAATGGGCACTGGTGGAGGGATGATACTGAGCATTGTATAAATGAAACGCAAGCATGAAAGTTTGTGAGTCTAACTGTACCTCATGGTGATTCACTAAAAAAAATGTTTTTTTTAAAAAGGCACCTGCCTTCAGAAACTCTCGAGCTTATTCGCCAACATGGTTTAGGGCAAGCCTCAGGTATTCACAGGCTAATGTCAGAGCTCACAAAGCTATGTAGAGAAGCGATAAAGGAAGACCTCAAAGAGAGAAGAGCAGCAGTGTTGTCCAATCAGGTGGAATCCGGGAAAAGTAATCCTAACGCCTGCCTGTCCTTCGCCAACTATGTCCAAGATGACTGCCCTCCGACGTACTGATGGATCTATTACATCATCCAGAAGGGCAATGGAAAAGGTTATCCACGACTTCTACTCATATCTCTTCGATAGCCATGTCCACCTGCCCACATACCAAATTCCGCAGGATGGAAATGTCATTCCCAGCATTCTCCCTTCCAAAATCCAACATGCCATTCATCAGTATAGAAGTGTACAGCACCCAGTCCAGACAAGGTCAGAACTGAACACCTGAAGAATCTGCTGCCAGTACTCGTCAATACACTGGCTCAGCTCTTCACACACTACCTGTCTGAATGCAAGGTTCTGTCCCAGTGGAAAACCAGCAGGACCATTCTGTTGTACAAGAAGGAGACATACATGACATCAGCAACTATTGCCAATCTGCCTGTTTTCCATCGTCTACAAGTTATTCACTCGAGTCGTCCTGATTAGGATTGGCAGAATACTAGATGAAGGACAACTATAACAGCAAGCCAGGTACTGAAAAGGATTCAGCACAATCGACCATATCCACATGGTGACCAAGCTCATTGAGGTTTCATGAGAGTTCAAGATGTCACTCTATCTAATGTTCATTGATTTAAAGAATGCCTTTGATTCTGTTGAGACTGAAGCAGTCACCGAAGCCCTAGCCAAACAGGGTGTTCAAACTCAATACATCAGGATCCTCTTCAAGCTGTATTATGGATTCACCACCAGGATCTCACCATTCTACAAGGAAGTGATCATCGATGTAAAGAGAGGGGCTCAGCAGGGCGATATCATTTCACTGAAACTCTTCAGTGCCACCCTTGACAATGTCATGAGATAACTGGAATGGGAGTCGGCAACTACACCACCTCCATTTCACCAAGCGACATGAATTAGCCAAGCAGCATGAATGCTGGCCAACTTCGACTGTTAGCGTGGAAAGGTCAGAGTGCAGCTGAATCTCATGAAGACAATGTAAATGAGAAATGGACTAGTTCCTGATATTCCATTTGCTTTCAATGAAACAAACATCTCGAATGCAGCAGTTATGTGTACTTAGGTCAAGAACTTAACATGACAAACCTGAACTGTGCAGGAGGAAGAGAGCGGCCTGGAATGCCTTCAAGAGCATCAAAGAAGTGGTTAAGAGGACGAAGAACCTCCAGCTTCGGGCACATCTTTATGACTCCACCGTTGTTCTTACACCAACATATGCCTCAGAGACCTGGGCCCTATGAAAACAGGATAAGAACGCTATTTGGGTCTCCCAAAGAGGAATCAAAAAAGCTATGTTTGGAATATCACGTTTCACTCAAGTGAGAGAAGGAATCCAAAGTTCTGGCCTCCATTGATGATTGAGAATCAGGGATACTATCTCATTTGCCAAGGCATCAAAAATCAAATGGACTGGACATGTAATGCCTTCCACCTAAAAGATGGTCAGAGTTCTTCATCAAGATCCTGAGTGAACGGATTGAGGCTCTTCATGTTCCTGCAGTGAGCAGATGCCATTGGGCTACACTAACAAGCAATAGGGTTGAATTCAGACATTACTGGCACCTGCTCAAGCAAATCGATGAGCAATGAGATTACAAGTGAATTAGAAATTATATTGGTTTACTTAATTAGTTAATTATATAATAAAATACTAAAATCCTACAGATTAATTCAGATTAATAGATACACATATTATCTATAAGTAATCACAGGAATATAGCAAACCAAGATTTTGGGTGCACATTTTCTAGTTATAGGAATGTGTTCATAAACTTTGATACTCTTTAAATTTCATAATCTTTGTACTTTATTGGAAGATTTATCACATAGATATGTTCAATTGTTAACTCAATCACTACCCCATATCCCATTCCTAGAAAATAAGAAGGTAGGTTTAAAATCCCTACCTTTCTAATCAGGGTTTTAAATTTCTGGTAACCAGTACCAATTATTTAGTCTATCCAGATTATCTCACTAGAAAAATTTTTGTTCCTATCACCCTGGAAATTCAAGGGTTTTGGAACCTATGTGCCAAAAAACTAAGATGGATAACAACATATGTTTACGTATATATTACCATTATTTTTTGGGCCCATATTATCTCCCTCACCAACTACTCATAGGTTATAATGAAATGCTGTGTGTAGAAATACCATTAAAAAGATATCTGGTACAGGGACACAAAATATACTTGTCCAATTCATGAAATCATAAGGTTTTCTTAAGCCTGGTACAGGTGGAGTAACTTTTATTTATTTATTTATTTTTGCTTTTTGGGTCACACCTGGCAATGCATATGGGTCACTCCTGGCTTTGCACTCAGGAATTACACTTGGCGGTGCTCATTGGACCATATGGGATGCTGGAAATCAAACCCAGTTAGGTCATGTGCAAGGAAATGCCCTACCCGCTGTGCTATTGCTCCAGCACCAGGTGGAGTAACTTAATTACCTTGTTTACTGACTATTGATGGCATAACTATGAGAGTTATTAAGGGTAACTATTGAAGGCATAGGGAAATCCATCTTTTACTCCATAAATAATAATCATGCAAAATTGTGGATTTTTCCCAATGCATGTTTTTTTTTAATTTTTTTTTATTTCATTGAATCACTATGAGATAGTTACAAGCTTTCATGTTTGGGTTACAAACACAATGATCAAACACCCATCCCTCCACCAGTACACATTCCCCACCACCAATATCCCGGGTATACCAGTACACATTCCCCACCACCAATATCCCGGGTATACCCCCCTTTCCCACCCTCCCCCTAACTCCATGGCAGACAATATTCCCCATACTCTCTCTCTACTTTATGGGCATTATGGCTTGCAACACAGACACTGAGAGGTCATCATATTTGGTCCGTTATCTACTTTCAGCATGCATCTCCCATCCCGACTGATTCCTCCAGCCATCATATTCTTAGTGATCCCTTCTCTATTTTATCTCCCTTCTCCCCTCCGCTCGTGCATCAGGCTTCCAGATATAGGGCAATCCTCCTGGCCCTTGTATCTACCATCCTTGGGTGTCAGCCTCATGTTATGCTATTCTATACTCCATAAATGAGTACAATCCCTCTATGTCTGTCCTTCTCTTTCTGATTCATTTCATTTAGCATGATACTCTCCATATCTATCCATTTATAAGCAAATTTCACGACTTCATCTCTCCTAACAGCTGCATAGTATTCCACTGTGTAGATGTACCAAAGTTTCTTTATTTTTGTTGTTGTTATCCTTCAAAATTTTTATTTTATTTTTTTATTTTTTAATTGAGTTACCATGAGTACAGTTACAGGTCTTTTAGGATTGAGTCTCAGTCATACTGTGCTCAAACACCCATCCCTTCAGCAGTGCACATGTTTCACCACCAATTACCCTAGTGTACCCCCCCTTCCACTCCTCCTCTACTTGTGTGGCAGATGATTTTCACTTTACTCTTTCCTTACTTTGATTACATTCAATTTTTGACAGGAAACTCACTATTATTATTTGGAGTTTTTCCCTCAACAGTCAGACCTGTCGGAATGGCATCATTAAATCGTATGTTTTCTATTGTTGGTAACAAAGACCATATGATTTGGACAGTCACGAAAGTGGCTGCCCAGATTTGGAATTTTGGTATTAAGTCCAGAGGTATTTCTGCCAACAGCCGCTGCATTCCGAGATTGGTTTCTGTGGCACTGGGATCATGGCTGTTCAGGAGCGGAGGAGCTGTTTATGGGCGACCACTCGGGGTCTCATTTGGGCAGGAGGCAGGGCCGATTCTGCCTCCCCCATAGCAAGATTCCCCATGCATCCCGTCCCATCGCTGCAAACTCCTACCTCTCTGTCCAATTGGTACTGAACGGTGGCAGTCACCATGCTGTCCGGGGGAGGGGGTGGGGAAGGTCAAGGGACAGAAACCCTTCCCCTCCCGGGGCTGCATGGGGCCATAGCTTAGTTCAGAGTCCAGGTGTATATCTGCCAGCAGCCACTGCATTCTGACATTGGTTTATATGCCTCTGGGATAATGGATGTTCAGGGTGGCAGAGACATTCCTGAGCATATATTTTGTATTTTGTATATCAGGAAAGGTCACATGGCCACATAAGCGGCCGCACAGTTGGGAGATGTCCCAGTCCTGCATACCGAAGCCGTATTAGTAGAAGTTCAGTGTTGCCAGGGCTCCATCTGGAGAAGGCGTGCTGGCTGTATCTTCTCCGTCTGGCACCCCGGTGTTGTTGGCCCAGTCTGGGGTCAGGAGCAATCTCCAGCTTGCGGTGCTGCTGGAAAGACCCAGATTCTTCACTATTGGTTGTCCCCAATGCATGTTTTGTTTAAATAAGCAATACCTTAGAAAGGTATTGTTATAATTCACATTTTTCAGAACATAGAAAGATAGCATAAAGTTTCTAATTATAATCAGCTACCAAAATATAAATGATTCAACTATTATTCCTTAGAAAAAAAACCCTAGAAGTAAAACTTATGACACACACAAAAACAATATCTGCATAAGAAAATTGGGATTTATTTTTAGATTTATATAACTATATAGATATGACATATGGATACAATGATAATAAATATA
The DNA here is from genome assembly GCF_027595985.1 of Sorex araneus. NCBI lineage: Eukaryota > Metazoa > Chordata > Mammalia > Eulipotyphla > Soricidae > Sorex > Sorex araneus. Next base: position 64,943,516 of record NC_073305.1, on the reverse strand, counting down.
TATGATAGAATGACACTTATTAGGAATTCTAATATTTTCTGAGAACAGTAATTCTGATTTATTAATAATTCTGACAACTTAGTCTCAAATACAGTAATAATTTATGTGAAGTGAAGTAGTGAACAAGGTCATTACCGTGCAATAAATAGATGTGTGTGTTAACCTAGGCTCTGCCACCTCCTACATGCATGCTCGTATTTTCTCAGTTGGTTCATTATAAAAAATGTGACAATTTCATTGTCAATATCACAGGTGACTCTAAAAATAATTAAAAAGCAATTATTTATTAACACTAATAGTAAATCCAATAACCATATAACTACTTCACTGCTAAAACACACACTATTATTATAATACCTATGTTGAGAATCAGAAAAATTATAACTTACCCAATGTCACACTATAGGAAGTGATTGAACTGTGATTTCAAATCAAGCTATCAACTTTGTAAGATATTTTAAATAGTTTTATCTATTTAAAGAACTGTGATTTGCAAAGTAATTGATAGCTGATTTTTGACATATAACTTTCTGGCACCAATTTCACTACTAGTGTCAACTTCTCTACACTGGTGTTCCCGAGTTCCTTCCCAGTCTGCCATACCAGCACCCGCACCCTCAACCTGCAATTTTGACAGGAGTATTTTAAAGTTTGGTGGTTATAATTTGGATCTCATGTTTTCAGTGTGGTTTAAATACATAGCTACACAACCATCCACATTACCAATATACCCAAGGCTCCTGACTTTTATTCCTGTTACCTCCCTTTCTCATATTCTTTCTTTCCCTCTCTATTTGTTTCTATTTCCGTTCTTCTCACTATCTTGTGGAATCAAGGGCTTTTTAATGTATATATTTTACACTTTAAAAGGTAGAATGAAAAAAACAGGTAGAATGAACAAAAAAAGGAAGACATACAATAAGAAACATTATGCTATAAAAGGAAATAAAAGAGATGGGAGGAAAGAAGGATAAAAGACAAGCAGGAGGGGGCTGGAGAGATAGTACAGCGGGGAGGGCGTTTGCCTTGCACACGGCACACCTAGTTTCGATCCTCGGCATACCATATGGTCCCCCGAGCTCCACCAGGAGTGATTCCTGAGTGCAGAGCCAAGAGTAACCCCTGAGCATCGCTGGATGTGACCCAAAATAGCGGAAAGAAAGAAAGAAAGAAAGAAAGAAAGAAAGAAAGAAAGAAAGAAAGAAAGAAAGAAAGAAAGAAAGAAAGAAAGAAAGAAAGAAAGAAAGAAAGAAAGAAAGAAAGAAAGAAAGAAAGAAAGAAAGAAAGAAAGAAAGAAAGAAAGAAAGAGACAAGCAGGAAAGGTGAAAGGAGAAAAAAGGAAGAGGAGATAAATGGAGGGAAGAGAAGGAAAGGAGAGAAGAGAGGAAATTCCACAGGGTTGTGGTGAGGTCTAAATGAAATATAGTTATAAAACCACATTGTGATCTATAAAGCAAATTAAATTTGCAAGATATTATCAGGTAATAGAATTGGTACACATCAGTAAGCTTTGGGAATTAACTGTCAATACCAATGGAGGAAACTACTGTAAATAAGGCACCTAAAAGCAAAGCAAATTAAAAAGAATGACTTGACTAGTTATTTACCAAAATTATAGGTAAAATGCACTCCACTTGCCCTGACAGCTAACCCAATCAACTCAATAGTCCTCCTTCTTCTCCCCCCCCCCCACCTGTTTGGTCCGTTAATCATGGAGGATAAATTTACTCTAACAGGGGAAATGTTTCTCTCTGCTTCAGTTGCAGCCCAGAGTGACAGCACAGAGGGCCTGACTTAAATCTGTTGACATCTAACAGATCTAAGTACTCTTTGGCAAATAGCCAAAGAAGACAGCAATTTGATCAGGTTTACCAGGCTGTTCATATAACACTGGGGAAACCTAAAACAGTCCTCCTATCTCCTATCAGTCACAATAAAGAAAAGAAAGAATTAGTTTTCAAGAAGTTTATTGGAAGTAAAGTCTGTGACTACAGGTAAATAAGTATGTTTCCCATAAAATGATTAACTGCTTCCCCTTAACTTCAACACAGGGGAATGGCCTTCTGGAAGTAGTACATGCTGAAAGTCATACAGTCACTGTCACTGTCACTGTCATCCCGTTGCTCATTGATTTGCTTGAGCAGGCACCAGAAACGCCTATATTGTGAGACTTGTTGCTACTCTTTTTGGCATATTGAACACGCCACAAGGGGCTTGCCAGGCTCTGCCATGCGGGCTGGATACTCTCGGTAGCTTGCTGGGCTCTCCGAGATGGATAGAGGAATCGAACCTGGGTCAGCTGCATGCAAAACAAATATACCTTACCGCTGTACTATCGCTCCAGCCCAAACAAACACAACCAGCAAAAACTGAATAAAAATTTAGCACCCAATACAGCCCTAGAAAGATAAGAATGAGAAGTTTAGTGTCTGCTTGATGTCTATGCTGAACTTGATACCTGAACTGTGCGAATATTCACCAAAGTATCTAAAGAATCTTGATGAAAAACATCTGAAAGACTTTCATGGTCCATTACAGCTTAAAAACCACATTCTGAGAAGTCTTTTTTGCTATTCTTCTGGGCCTAGGACCTCTGCATATACTCTCACAACACCTCTACTTCAGCCTTTTTAGTAGTTTAACTTTTTAATTCTATGTTATAAAAAAAATTTAAAAGAATCAAGAATGTTCTCTTATATGCTAAATATTTAAATTCAACAGTCATCTAATTGTGTCACAATTTGGTTTATTTACCTCATCCTTATTTTTTTATAAAATAAGAAAATAAAAGCCACTTTCTTTACCCATTCATGCTTTTATGTCTTGGCTACTGTGATTAGTACTGCATTGAAGATTGAGGTGCACATATATTTTTAATATTTCCTCTAAGTTTTTGGATAAATATCTAGAAACAAAATCGGTAGATCTTATTCTCTATTTTAGTTATTTTCACAAACCTCCATACTGTTTTCCAAGGGGCAGCTCCAATTTACATTTCTACCACAATGCACAAGAGTTCCTTACTCTATTTTTGCCTACACTTATAATTTTTTGTCTCTTTGATGTTTGAAATTATAACAGATGTGGAGTTTATCTCATTTTTGTTTTGATACAGCTGCCAAGTGATTAAGAGTGTTGAATATATTTAAGGTAACTTTTCATCTTCTGTATATTTTCTTTAGAAAAAAATGTTATTTCAAATCTGCCCATTTTTAAGTCATAGTTGTTATATTCTTCCATTACTGAGTTATCTATTTTCTTTATGAATCTATTATCAGATAGTTTGTGAACATTTCCCCCCATTCAGTTAGTTTCTGTTTTCTTTGTTGTTGTTGATGATGGTTTCCTCTGCTTTATAGAAGCTTTTAAATATCATAGTCCCTCTTATATTTATTTTGCCTTTTGTGAAATATTTAAAAATCAATTGCCAGGGCTGGAGCGATAGCACAGCGGGTAGGGCATTTGCCTTGCACACGGCCATCCCGGGTCCAATTCCTAGCATCCCATATGGTCCCCTGAGCACCGAGAGGAGTAATTCCTGAGTTCTGAGAAGGGAGTGACCGCTATGCATCGCCGGGTGTGACCCAAAAACAAAAAGAAAAAAGAAATCAATTGCCTAAACAAATGTCAGGAGCTTATTGTATATTCACCTAAAAGTCTAATGGTTTAAGTTCTTATGTTTAAGTAAGTATTTAATCTATTTTAATTTTCATGTAAGTTCTAAGTCCACTGGATAGAATTCCAGTTTCAATCTTTTACATATCTCTATTCAGTTTTCCCATTAACACTCATTAAATTGTCTAATTTTTACATGTTATATTCTTGGCTCCTTTGTAATTTCTTTTGATCAATATTATACTGGCCAAAAAATCCCATATACGCATTAGTTTATTTTGTATTTTCCAGTTTGTCCAATTATATATGCATCTGTTTATATGCCCTTATCATACTGTTTACAATATCTCTATAATATACTTTTAAATAAGGGAGCACACTTTCTCAAGGTTTGCTTTTCCATAAGATTGTTTCAGGTGTCCTTGTAGTTCTGCAAAAAAGTATAGAGTGTGTGCTGTTTCTGTAAGAATCTCAGTGGAATATTCATATTCACTGCATTGACTCTATTGGTTACTTGGAAAGGCATGGACATGTTAACCTAATTAATTCTTCCAATCCATCAGCACAGAGTATCTTTCAATGTTAATTTTTCTTCACTTCTATTGCTTTCATTAATATCTTATAAGTTTCAGTATATAAGTTTTTCACCTTTTTAGCTAAAATTATTCCTAGCTACATATTTTGATTTTTTAGAGGGCCTCTCCCAGCAGTGGTTTTTCCTAGTAGTCTATTTCTGACTGTCTAACGCTTAGGGACTACTGGGCAAATATTGTAGTGATGTCGTCACACACACAGCAATTCTAGGACAGCAACCAGAAGGGAAAAGAGGAAATAGATGAATTCCCCACTACTATTATGGAAGGAAAGCAACACTTACGGATTTGGAACTTCTTGCCACCAGAATGTTAATACAATAAATTTCAGGTAAGAAGATCCCTGAGAGACAGAAAAGTTGATGAGGTGATGACATTGCTCATGGCTAACTTCAGGTAAATCTCCCCTGCATATGGTCCCACAAGTCCTACCAGGAATAATCTCTAAGCACGAAGCCAAAAGTGAGAATTGAGCACCAGCAGATGTGGTAAAAAAATAAAAGAAAGAAAAGACCAGACATGGTCTCTTCATGGCCAAGTTTCCCATAAGTTTATCTTTTAAAGATTCCATTCCATGATGAATATGACCCTTACTACTTACTATTTAAGGGAAATAAAATAACACTTGAGTCTTTAAATTCTTTTCCTTTCCTTAGTAACAGCTCTTTCATAAAGAATTTCCCCTTGTCATTTTGGGCTCTTACCCTAAAATGCACTTCTTAACAAGAAACACAAGGGCTATAAACTTAGCCTTTTAATTGCCATAGTCCCAGGAAGGAGTTGAAATTACCATAATCTAATTCTTCTTTGAGTATTTTTAGGCCCAAGGAGATAATTCAAAAGACTGGATTTTGTGCCTGGCATGCACAGGGCTCTGAATTCAGTTGGTTGGCCTCTGGAATAGGAATGGGTACAGCTCTGATGGCTACTACCACAGCTGGTGAGACCTCTTCCAGAAGAAATAAAATAGTAACTTTAGTTAGATTCATCCTAGCATTTATTTAGCATAATGTGCGAGGTGTCTCATAAACCCTGTCATCACATAGATTGTTTCTTTTACACTCAACATCCCTTCCAGATCTATTGTTTATACAAATCTATTGTTTATATCTGGGATCATTTGTGGATTTAGGCAAATGTATACTCACAATTTTAGTATCCACCAACTTAGTATATCATAATACATGGTTGATTCACTATCATATATGTCCCTATGTTTTGTTTATTCATGATAATAATTTAAATTTTATTTGAGATCAAATAGCTATCTTCATCATTACCAAACCTTAAGCTCTGAGGAGCAAAAGTTGTGTCAAGCTCCTTCACTGCCTAATCTCTATTACTGTCACAGAGTGGTAGGAACACACCAAGATATTTTCATAAACAAGAATGTCAACAGACCCTAAAAAATCTCAGAACTTCAAGAGCCTTGGTTCCCTGCCCCCTACTTCTGCTTGACTTAAAAAAAATTAATATAAAGTAATGAATGCAGTCTAGTGAAATTACTTTTGCTCTGTCCCAAATCAAGACAGCAAATCCTCTCAGAAAATATTAAGGAGTCCCTATCCCTATAAACCAAATTTTAAAAGGAATGGATGTCGGGTAAAGTAGGTGGTTTCTCTCACCAATCACAGGGTCAAAACTTTTAGACATTTCAATTCAAAAATAACACCACAGTAATGTTAATAGTCATCCCATTGCTCATTGATTTGTTCGAGCAGGCACCAATAACGTCTCTCATTGAGAGACTTATTGTTACTGTGCTTGATTAAACTGTTAATAGTAGTAATAATAAAAAATACACCATGACAATTTCAAAGTTAACCAAATATTCTACAGAAAAACCTCAAGAAATTGTTTTTTTAATCTACTCAGTACTTCTTTTTTTAATTTTAATTTTTTTATTAGTGAATTACCGTGAGGTACAGTTACATACTTACAAACTTACATGCTTTCGTTTCAGTCATACAATGATTGAGTACCCATCCCTCCACCAGTGCCCATTTACCACCACCAATGAGCCTAGTATCCTCCCACTAACCCCACCCTACCCCTCCCTCCCCACCTCATGTCTGTGGCAGGGCATTTCCTTTTGTTCTCTCTTTCCTTTTGGGTGTTGTGGTTTGCAACAGAGGCATTGTCTACTCAGTACTTCTGATAGACATATGTAACTTTGAATTTGGATGATTCTGCTGTAATTGAAAGAGTTAAGAAATATTTTTATTTGGTTGGTTTGGGGGCATACCCAGCGAAGCTCCTGTGTTACTCTTCATTCTGTACTTAGGAGTCATTCCTGCTGGTGCCCGAGGGACCATATGGTATTCTGGTTGATCAAAGTTGGGTCAGCCAAGTGCAAGGCAAGTACCTTGTCTGCAGTGTTATCTCTCCGGTCCGAGATTTAAAAGATATATAATAGAAATCTTTGGTAAATCTCCATTAGATGTCCAGTACATTTTTAAAATAATTTATTTGAAAAATTCTGTGTACTAAGAACCAGACACTGTTCTTATCATTCCTGACTCTTGGTAGATTCAGGCTACAAAGTTGCTCAGTTGGTATCTGCTCATTGTGATTTACTGTATCTCACCTCATTAAGAGCATCAACTATTCTCTCAGCTCATGTTTATCTACTCACTCTCAATTTTTCTTGTTATTCCTGAAACATACATAACACACACACTGACTTAAAGGTGTCTGTACTTGCAGTTCCTTTTGGGTAGAATTCCCTTCTCCCAGAAACCTCTTGTTTTGGTCTGTTCTTTCCTTCAATCATCCACATAATATCACCAGTTTAAAATTCAATCTCATATCTCCCCCACCACCTTCTAATATTCTTTCTTCTTTAAATCTCCCCAATTTTGTTTCTGACATACTTATGTATATGCTCAGGTCTTTCTTTCCTCACTAGAAGAGTCCTTTTAATGATGTGAAGTAGGATTTTTTTTTATTCATAGTTATACCCCAGCACATAACAGTGTCCAATATATTATAAACTCTCACTAAATCTTGGAAGAACATGAATACATAAATATATAGGAACAGACCTGCATTCAGTAATTCTGTATCAACTGCAGAAATTTGCAGCTTTATGTCCGTCACATACCCCTAAATTGTAACTGCCAGTGAATGAAGTCTCACTATCTGCATTCAGATTCTTTCCAAGTGGTGTTAATGAATACTAACAGTTAAGATTCATCACTTGAGTGTTCTCCAAACACCATATAAATGCTCCTCCATGGTACATTATATTGACTGTTTCAGGTTAGTTGGTCTCATGCTTTCCTCTCAACCATTCCAGACATTTTTTGTCTAGACACATTACTCTATGAGATTTCTCACCATACCCAGAAGCTCTGTCTGTGTAATTCCCTTCAATTGTTTTCCTTTTAGCTAGGTCTTGCTAGAAAGTGGCTCTCTAACCTATAGCTTTCTAAAGACACCGCAGAGTTTTTTGACAAGTAATTTTTACACATTAAATCCTACCTTATCTCCAGTGTTTCTTCCCTTGGAAAGCAGTTTATATGAACTGAAATATTGTGTTGTTCAGGAAGCTGATCTCAGAGTTAAAAATTCACCCAATCTCTGTGTTTCTGTCCCATGTGTTTTTCCTGTTAGAAACCAGATGGCACATCTGTATATGAATCTCCAACAGACTGTTGTATTAAAAATGATGTGTGATTGCAAGGCAAAGAGTGAAAAAGAGCTTGTTAAATGAAAGAAAGTGATGTAAAAAATATTTTGGAGTGTGCACTTGTTAAGAGATGAGTAATACATAATGGATACCTTCTACTGGGGTTCTATGGGGAGTGTACTCCTACGCTGACCTGAGTAATGGGGTTTTGTTTTATTAAACAATAAAAGGAATTTTTCACTTTAATACAAATGTTCCCTACAATGTTAATTATTGTGTAGTTCAGCTATGTAAGGTAAGAACTTGTGCTACTGAGATTTCTTGTATTGTTTTTAAGAAGTGAAAAAAAATGAAACTCAAAGAATCCTGGAGCTTACTTTTTAAATTCTTAGGAAACTGCTTGATCATTGGTTCAAAGAACAGTGGGAGAGACAGATAATAATCCCCACTAAAGCATTTACATCCCAGTTCTCAGGATCTATGAATATGCTACATGACAAAAGGCAAGAATGAATTTTGAGAAGTTTTAAATATCTGAAGTAGGTCAGCATTTGGTGAGCATAGTACTCATTTTTAGAATAACAAATTTCTTGAGATTCAAAGAGAGAGATGTGACTATGTATAAAATATTAGAATATAGCTTCCAATTTCGAAGGAAGGGGCCATGAGCCAGGGAAAATGGGTAGCTTTCAGAAGTTGGAAAAGGCAAGGAAACAGATTCTCTTTGGAGACTACAGAAATAAATATTGCTCTGTCTGCATCTTGATCTTAGCCCATAGAGAACTTTTTGAGACTTCTTGTGCCCGAAACTTTAAGGTGATTTATTTGGATGGTTTGAGCTGCCAAAGGTGCGGTAAATTATTGCAGAAATAATAGAAAAGCAATAGCACTAGCATACAAATATAGCAAAAAAATTCAAGAGCTCAGCATTGTTGACAAAATCCCCAAACTGCAAACAATTCAACATATTCAGAGGTGATTGTTTTGTAAACCCAGTTATCATGCTGGTCACATGAGTATAGAAAAATATGTAAAAATTTAACAAACTTTTCTATATTTTACATAACTTTAACTTCTGTATACTATAATACAGTAAAATTGTTTTAAAATGCAATGGTAAGAGTATCCATCGGATGTAGTACTATGAAGCATTAAAAGTCATACTTCTACTTTATTTATCCACATATCTGTGGTATAAAGAAAATCATGACAAAGAAATGGAAAGTATCAAAGGTGAGAAAAAATCCTGGATTACAGAAATAAAAGGAAAAGGAGAAAAATGAAGTTAAGAGTAATAATAGGCAGTCTGGAGGTAACATGGGGGCAAGGGTTCGGGACCTTGGACAAATAATAATGCAGAAGCCAGCAATCTGTATATTTAAACCACTAGGGCCAACATTACCATAAGCATGGACTCAAACCATGATAATTACACTTACAAATATGCTTGTTAAGGAGCCAGGCTGAGTGGGAGAGAAACTGTGTTCTGTCAATGGAGACACCCGAGCACCTCATCGCCACGGTCCTTCTCCTCCCCAGCACAGCCGTAGAAGGAAAAGGGAATTCTAATGTTAAAGCTACAGAATCATATTGAGGCAAATTAAAAGAGCTAACCCAAATGTATAAATGAAAAAAATTCTTCAAATAACCATTGCAAATAAGATAAAACTTGAAAATCAATAATTATGAGTGTAATATTAAAGAAAAAAATAGAAGTGGAGGCATTTGTAGAAAAAAATGGTAAAGAACTATTATAACAAAAGTAACACTCAGTGAATCTCAAACACAGAGAGAAAAGTGAATACATATGTATATATTATGCATGTATCTATATATGTATATGTAGACATATGTATATGTAGATATATGTGCATATATACATATCAGTTGTCATCCCATTGCTCATCGATTTGCTCGAGCTGGCACCAGTAATGTTTCCATTTATCCCTGTCGCATGCTAGTGTAGCCCAATGGCATCTGCTCTCTCCAGGAACAAGAAGAGCGTCGAACTGTTCAGGGTCTTGACGAAGAAGTCTGACCATCATGTAGGTGGGCGGCCACAAGTTCTTTTGATGTCCTGTGGAATCCAGTCAGTAACAGCTCTAGACCAGCGGTCATCTCCAAATCACATTACGTGTTTGGCCCATCTGATTTTTGACGCCTTGGCAAATGAGACAGCATCCCTAATTCTTGATCATTGACAGAGGTCCAAACTCCAGATTCCTTCTCTCACTCGAGTGAAACGTGATATTCCAAGGTAGCTCTTTCAATTCCCCTTTGAGAGACTCAAATAGCATCCTTATATATAAATATATGTATATTTATATATAATATACATTTATATAAATATGAAATATTTTATAAAATATTGTATTTATTTTATACAAAGATATAAATATTTTATAAAATATATAATGTGAAATATAAAATATATATTTTATATGTATGCAATATACATGCATATATAAATATACATTACCATATAATGTTATATACATATATATTTGAGGCGAGAGATACATGAGCACAAGGAGCTCTCCAGCAAAAAGCTTGAACTAATTTTAAAAAATTTAAAACTGTTAATACAGCAGAAAATGGAATGAAATTAAGTCTAACATAAAAAGTATAACAAGAAGAGTCAATCTCATAGCAGAATCACGATCACAATCACAAAATCCCAATAATCATTGATTTCTCGAGCGGTCTCAGTAACCTCTCCATTCCTCCTTTTTCTGAGATCTTAGAAGTCTCTCTCGACTCAGCCCTTCCAACGATGTCACACTGGAGACTCTTTCAGGGTCAGGGGAATGAGATCCAGCTTGTTACTGGATTTAGCATATGTATACACCGTGGGAAGCTTACAAGGCTGTCCCATGTGGGCAGGAAACTCTCAGAAACTTGCCAGTTTCTCCCAGAGGGAGGAGTAGGCTACTAGATATCGAGCGACCGGTTGCAAAGCGCTGCGCGCTCCTGGGAGCTCAAATTTAAGTCTCTGGATGTTGACCATTGATGGGATTGCACACACCTGGGTTCCTCTGCTGGTACATTCATGCATGAGGCCTGTCCGAACATGTGGAGAGAGGTCTCCAGCATGGCTGTAGCTAGGTTCCGGTGGTCTTTGGCCACCGGGATCTCTGCTTGGGGTAGGGAGAGAAGCTGGAGCCCATCCCCTCCGAAGGGCCCTGGGGAAGACAGCCAGGTGTGCAGGCAAGAGACTCTCTGCAGAATAATGGATATTAAAAAATTGAAGATGAAATCATGACAATGACTCAAACGGAAGAACAGAAACACGATTTAGAATACAGGAAAATTGAAGAAAATAGGTTTGATTTTAATGATACTCCAGGCCCAGAGATATAGTACAGCAGCTAAGACACTTGACTTGCTCTCAGCTAAAACCCGATCTGATCACAAACACAAAATCACAGAAAGGAAAGAAAGAAAGAGAGAAAGAAAGAAAGAAAGAAAGAAAGAAAGAAAGAAAGAAAGAAAGAAAGAAAGAAAGAAAGAAAGAAAGAAAGAAAGAAAGAAAGAAAGAAAGAAAGAAAGAAAGAAAGAAAGAAAGAAAGAAAGAAAGAAAGAAAGAGAAAGAGAGAAAGAAAGAGAGAAAGAGAGAGAAAGAGAGAGAAAGAGAAAGAAAGAGAGAAAGAGAGAAAGAAAGAGAGAAAGACAGAAAGAAAGAAAGAGATAAAGAGAGAAAGAAAGAGAAAGGAGAAAGAGAGAAAGAAAGAAAGAAAGAAAGAAAGAAAGAAAGAAAGAAAGAAAGAAAGAAAGAAAGAAAGAAAAGAAAGAAAGAAAGAAAGAAAGAAGAAAGAAAGAAAGAAAGAAAGAAAGAAAGAAAGAAAGAAAGAAAGAAAGAAAGAAAGAAAGAAAGAAAGAGAGAAAGAAAGAAAGAAAGAAAGAAAGAAAGAAAGAAAGAAAGAAAGAAAGAAAGAAAGAAAGAAAGAGAGAGAGAGAGAGAGAAAGAAAGAAAGAAAGAAAGAAAGAAAGAAAGAAAGAAAGAGAGAAAGAAAGAAAGAGAGAAAGAGAGAGAAAGAAAGAAAGAAAGAAAGAAGAAAAGAAAGAAAAAAGAAAGAAGAAAGAAAGAAAGAAAGAAAAGAAAGAAAGAAAGAGAGAGAAGAGAGAAAGAGAGAGAGAGAGAAAGAGAGAGAGAAAGAAGAGAAAGAAAGAAGAGAAAGAAAGAAAGAAAGAAGAGAAAGATAGAGAAAGAAAGAAAGAAAGAAAGAAAGAAAGAAAGAAAGAAAGAAAGAAAGAAAGAAAGAAAGAAAGAAAGAAGAAGAAAGAAAGAAGAAAGAAAGAAAGAAAGAAAGAAAGAAGATCCCTATAAGGATACCCATGACATTCTTCAAAGAAATGGATCAAGCAATCCTAAAATTCATATGGAACAACAAACGCCCACGGATAGCTAAAACAATTCTTGGGAAAAAGATGATGGGAGCCATCACCCTCCTTAACCTTAACTTTACCACAAAGCGGTAACAATTAAAACAGCATGGTACTGAAACAAAGGCAGAGCCGCAGACCAATGGGAACAGGGTGGGATATCCCTACAAACAACCCCAAATGTATGATCATCTAATCTTTGATAAGGGAGCAAGAGATGTGAAGTGGAGGAAGGAAAGCCTCTTTAACAAATGGTGCTGGCACAAGTGGACAACCACATGCAAAAGAATGGGCTTAGACCTCGACCTGACACCATGCACAAAAGTCAGATCAAAATGGATTAAAGAAATCAACATCAGACCACAAACCATAAGGTACATTGAAGACAAGGTCGGCAAAACCCTCCACGATATTGAAGATAAAGGTATCTTCAAAGATGACATGCAACTGGCCAACCAAGTGGAAACAAAGATCAACAAATGGGACTACATTAAACTAAAAAGATTCTGCACCGCAAAAGATACAGTGACCAAAATACAAAGACAATCTACAGAATGGGAAAGGATATTCACCCAATATCCATCAGATAAGGGGTTGATATCAAGGGTATATAAAGCACTGGTTCAACTTTACAAGAAGAAAACATCCAACCCCATCAGAAAGTGGGGCAAATAAATGAACAGAAACTTTCCCAAGGAAGAAATACGAATGGCCAAAAGGCACATGATAAAGTGCTCTACATCACTAATCATCAGGGAGATGCAGATCAAAACAACCATGAGATACCACCTCACACCACAGAAACTGGCACACATCCAAAAGAACAAAAGCAACCGCTGTTGGAGAGGATGTGGGGAGAAAGGGACCCTTCTACACTGCTGGTGGGAATGCCGACTGGTTCAACCCTTCTGGAAAACAATATGGACGATTCTTAAAAAATTAGAAATTGAGCTCCCATTTGACCCATCAATACCACTGCTGGGAATATATCCCAGAGAACCAAAAAAGAATAGTGGAAATGACAGCTGCACTCATATGTTCTTCGCAGCACTATTTACAATAGCCAGAATCTGGAAAAAACCCAAGTGCCTTAGAACAGATGACTGGTTGAAGAAACTTTCGTGCATCTATACAATGGAATACTATGCAGCTGTTAGAAAAAATGAGGTCATGAACTTTGCATATAAGTGGATCAGCATGGAAAGTATCATGTTACGTGAAATGAGTCAGAAAGAGAGAGACAGACATAGAGAGATTGCACTCATCTGTGGAATATAGAAAAACAGAGTAGGAGACTAACACCCAAGAATAGCAGAAATAAGTACCAGGAGGTTGACTCCATGGCTTGGAAGCTGGCCTCACATTCTGTGGAGAGGGCAACTCAGATAGAAAAGGGAACACCAAGTAAAATGTGGTTGGAGTCCAAGCGAGGGAAGGGTGATGCGTGCTGAATGTGGACTAGAGACTGAACACAATGGCCACTCTACACCTTTATTGCAAACCACAACACCTAATGAGAGAGAGAGAACAAAAGGGAATGCAGGGTGGGGTGGGGGGAGATGGGTTTATTTGTGGTGGAGAATGGGCACTGGTGAAGGGATGGGTTCTCGAACTTTGTATGAGGGAAACATGATCATGAAAAAGTATAAATCTGTAACTGTACCCTCACTGTGACTCACTAATAAATAAATTAAAAATAATAATAATAAAGTAGAAAAAATGTTAAAAAAAGAAAGAAAGAAGAAAGGGAGTGGGGAGGGAGGGAGGGAGGGAGGGAGGGAGGAAGGAAGGAAGGAAGGAAGGAAGGAAGGAAGGAAGGAAGGAAGGAAGGAAGGAAGGAAGGAAGGAAGAAAGGAAGGAAGGAAGGAAGGAAGGAGGGAAGGAGGGAAGGAGGGAAGGAGGGAAGGGAGGGAGGAAGGAAGGGAGGGAGGGAGGGAGGAAGGAAGGAAGGAAGGAAGGAAGGAAGGAAGGAAGGAAGGAAGGAAGGAAGGAAGGAAGGAAGGAAGGAAGGAAGGAAGGAAGGAAGGAAGGAAGGAAGGAAGGGAGGGAGGGAGGGAGGGAGGGAGGAAATCACACTCTAAGTAGGTAAATGTCAAAGTTATGGGAGTACCAGAAGTTGAAGAGAGTTACAAAGAGGACACAGGTCATGTTCATAGACAAACTTGCTAGATAACATACTGGATCAAAGAAAGGAAACTCTTCATAGATGTGTAGGAATATGAGTAAACAAACATTTTTATGACATATATCCAGAGAGAGAGAGAGAGAGAGATTCTTGCCTTACATGTGCTGACCTGGGTTCAATTTCCAAGACCAGATATGATCTCCTAAGCACGGCCAGAGTTCACTACTGAGCACAGTGCCAGATGTACCTTTTGAGTACTGCCGGGTATGGCCTAAAAAACAAAGAATGACATATCATTTTGAAATTATCAAAAGTTAATTCTTTTTAAAAATGCGGAAAACTGCTAATGAAAAGGAAAAAGGTTAACTTACAAAAGCATCTCTAATCAGGCTTTCAGAGACTTCTTAGCAAAAAAAAAACCCCATACAACCTAGTAGAGCATGAAATAGCATATTTCCACTACTAATAGACAAAAATTGCCAGTCATGAATATTTAGGACTTTTAAAAGGAACATAAAAATATTATGGAGGAGTCAAAGCGATAGTACTGCAGGTAGGCTATTTGCCTTACATGCAGCTAACTTGGATTCAATCCCCAGACTTCAATATGGTCTCCTGAGCACCACCAGGAGTAATTTCTGAGTGCAAAATCAGGAGTAAACCCTGAGCTTTGCCAGGTGTGACCCCAAAAAATCTTATGGAGAAATAATGGATTTTGTTATGCAACCAAATAAGCGAATAGAGTTTATCATAACTAAGCCTGCTATATAAAATATGTGGAAAAGATTTATTCTGCATGTAAAGAAGAAACTGAACTCCCAGAATTTTTAGTATGGGGATAAATAGCAAAATTGTAATAGAAACAAAGATCATTGTTTCTATGGGATCATCAGTGGTGGAGAAAGGACACTGGTGGTTGGATGGGTACTCAAGCATTGTATGACTGAAACACAAGCACAAAAGTTTGTAAGTCTCTATATGTAACTCATGGTGATTCACTAATAAAAACAAAACAAAACAGAAAACAAAGATAGCTGAGATATCAACAATAAAAATAAGGGACATAACTGATATAGCTGAGTGATGACAAATTGACAAGTATAAATGGGATGTTTCTTAAGATATAGGAAAAGGATACAATGGTAATACACGGTAATCATCAAACAGGCTTCTTCCCGCCCTAACGAGGCCCCAATTTGCCACCCATGAATGGCTCCTGGCTCCTGAGTGGCCATGACCCCAGAGACACACAGACCAATCTCAGAACCCAGTGTTTTTTGGTGGAAAAGCATCTGAACTGAGCATTAAACTATGGCACTGCGCCACCCCAGGTGAGGAAAGGTGTTTGTCCCTCCCGTCTTTTCTCCCCAGTGGCATGGTGGCTACCACCTTTTCAGAGCCTATTGAACAGCCCAGGTATGAGACTGCAGAGAGGAGACACATGGGACCTCATGGGATGGGGGTGGAACCGGCCCTTCTCCCCACCCCAACAAGGCCCCGAATTGCCACCCACAAACGGCTCCTCTGGCTCCTGAATAGCCATGATCCCAGAGGCACACAAACCAATCTCGGAACCCAGAGGCTTTTGGTAGAAATCCCTCCAGACTTATTACTAAAATATCAGAAATCTAAAATCATGCAGCCACGTCATGGCCGCACGACATCATATGCTCTTAATAACCAGCAATAGAAAACAAATTATCGGCTCCCCTTTTCAGGTTAGTGGAGTGAACGGGTGCCATCCCATCTGCGCCTGCACCTCCCCCCACCTGCGCCATCTTCCTCGGACCCTGGCTCCACCTTTCCTGAACAACACCCACCTAGACCCTCATCACCTTCCAGCGCCGGCCCACTGCTCCGCTCCCCTTTTCAGGTTAGTGGAGTGAACCGGTGCCATCCCATCTGCGCCTGCACCTCCCCACCCGCTGAGGTCACCCAGCCACATTTTGTTAGTGGGCGTGGCCTCAACAAAAGTGGGCGTGGCTTCAACAAAATGGGCGTGGCCTCCACGGCTGCAGTTATTTTTTTTTTCAAATACCAAGCAATTATTTGGTACTTATCAATATTCATCACCTATATCCCTGATTATCATCTTCGAGGGCCTTAAAATACTTCCTAAATAAGTTCCTAGCTAATTCCAAATTTCAAAAACTACCAATGAGTATAAGCAGCTATTCAAGCCAAACCTAACGGACCTCACTCTCAAAAAGTATTGCTTGAACTTTCACATAAATAATAGAGGAACATCAGAGAGGGACATCTTCTAGAGGGAGTACAGAAGAAATTGATCACAACTGACCAAGCCCATTTAGAATCCTTTTTCACAACCAGAGGTGAACTTTAAGGCCCCTTTGCCATACTACCACAGCAATATGAAGAAACAGCACAAATCCCCGCCATAAGGGGAGGACGAAGAAAAGGGTCTTGATGCATCACTAGACCTTACCTACAAACTGGAGCTCTCCGATAAAGAATTCAGTGCTGAAATGCTCAAGATGTTCAATCAACTCAATCGAAAGTTTGACAAGGTATTCGTTACATTAAAGGCGGACCTCACAGAAACGATACAACAGACAGCTGAGAAATTATGGGAAGAAATGAGAACAGAAAGAAAAATCCTACAGAGGAAATTCACAAATCAAGGATTCCGTAGATGAATTAAAAATCTCAGTGGGAATCGTCCATACTGTTTTCCAAAAGGGCTGAACTAGCCGGCATTCCAACCAGCAGTGTAGAAGGGTTCCTTTCTCCCCACATCCTCTCCAACAGCGGTTGCTTTTGTTCTTTTGGATGTGTGCTAGTCTCTGTGGTGTGAGGTGGTATCTCATGGTTGATTTGATCTGCATCTCTCTGACGATTAGTGATGTAGAGCACTTTTTCATGTGCCTTTTGGCCATTCGTATCTCTTCCTTGGTAAAGTTTTGACCCAGCAATACCACTGCTGGGAATATATCCCAGAAAAGCAAAAAAGTATAGCCGAAGTGAGACATATGCACTTATATGTTCACCGCAGCACTGTTTACAATAGCCAGAATCTGGAAAAAACCCGAGTGCCCTAGAACAGATGACTGGTTGAAGAAACTCTGGTACATCTATACAATGGAATACTATGCAGCTGTTAGAAAAAATGAGGTCATGACATTTGCATATAAGTGGATCAACATGGAAGGTATCATGCTAAGTGAAATGAGTCAGAAAGAGAGAGACAGACATAGAAAGATTGCACTCATCTGTGGAATATAGAATAATAGACTATAAGACTAACGTCCAAGAATAGTAGAAATAAGTACCAGGCGATTGTCTCCATGGCTTGGAGGCTGGTCTCTCATTCTGGGTAACTCAGGGAAGGGACCACCAAGTAAAATGTGGTTGGAGGTCATGTGGGGGAAGGGTGATGTGGGCCGAATACAGACTAGAGACTGAACACAATGGCCACTCAACACCTTTATTGCAAACCACAACACCTAATCAGAGAGAGAGAACAAAAGGGAATTCCCTGCCATAGTGGCAGGGTGGGGTGGGGGGAGACGGGACTGGGGAGGAGGGGAGGGATGTTGGGTTTACTGGTGGTGGAGAATGGGCACTGGTGAAGGGATGGGTTATCGAACTTTGTATGGGGGAAACATGAGCACAAAGATGTATGGATCTGTAACTGTACCCTCACGATGACTCTCTAATTAAAAATAAACTAATAAAAAAAATATAAAAAAAATCTCAGTGGGTGCCCTCAATAATAGAATGACTGCAGCAGAGGATAGAATCAGTGAGCTTGAAGATCAGCTCCAGGAAGCTGATCAATGGGGCAACAACAATCAATGGGGAGATACCTCAAAATAGCTCTAGGGAGAATTAGAGTTGTAGGGGATGAATTCAAGAGGAACAACATTAGAATCATTGGACTACCAGAAGGACAGGGAACCAACCCCAATGAAAAAGCCACAGTCAAAAAAATCATTGCTGAAAAGTTCCCAGAGCTGGACAATGCAGACATCCAGATTCAAGGAGCCAGAAGGGTACCAGCTAAAAGAGACCCTAACAGAAAAACTCCAAGACATATCATAGTTAGGATGATGGACGTAACAGATAGAGACACATTACTGCAAGCCGCAAGGTCGAAGAAGGAAATCACATACAATGGAGCACCCCTTAGGTTCACAGCAGACCTATCGGAGGAAACCCTTCAAGCTCGAAGGCAGTGGTGGGATATAGTGAAAAATCTCAATGAGATGAATGCTTCACCAAGAATACTTTATCCTGCCAAACTCTCATTCAAACTCGAAGGAATTATACACTATTTTGGGGATAAACAACAACTCAGGAACTTCATAGACTCTAAACCAAACCTAAAAGAAGGTCTAAAGGGGCTTCTATAAGACAAGAAAAACCCCTACAAGCACAACAAATATTTACAGAAAGATGGCACAAAACCCTATGACAATAATCTCTCTCAATGTCAATGGTCTTAATTCACCAATTAAGAGACACAGACTGGCAAAATGGATTCAGAGACTCAACCCAACATTCTGCTGCCTGCAAGAAACACATCTGAATAGCCAGAACAAACACAGACTCAAAGTCAAAGGATGGAAAACAATTCTGCAAGCAAACAACTCCCTCAAAAAAGCTGGGGTGGCTTTACTAGTATCAGACAACATAGACTTCAGGTTAAAAAAGATTGGAAGGGATAGTGAAGGACACTTTCTATTAATCAAGGGATATGTACAGCAGGAAGAAGTCACACTCCTAAACATGTATGCACCCAATGAGGGGCCAGCTAAATACCTACAACAGCTGCTAACAGACCTTAAGAAGGACATTGTGGGCAACACGATAGTAGTTGGAGACTTCAACACCGCCCTATCACCTCTGGACAGATCAAGAAGATTAAAACTCACCAAGGAAATAATGACTTTGAAGGAATAAATAGAAGAGAGAGGGCTAATAGATATATACAGGGCTCTATATCCAAAACAAAGGGAATACACTTTCTTTTCCAGCGCACATGGAACATTTTCCAGAATAGACCATGCGCTGGGCCACGCAACATACCTCAACAGAATCAACAAAATAGACGTTGTACCAGCTATTTTTTCAGACCATGATGCACTGAAAATAGAAGTTAATCATGGACAGATGCAGAAAAATAAATCAAACACCTGGAAATTAAATAGCTCAATGTTGAACAATGAGTGGGTCAGGAAGGAAATCAAGGAGGAAATCAAAAGGTACCTGGAAACAAATGAGAATGAAGACACAAGCTACCAGAACCTGTGGGACGCAGCTAAAGCCGTTTTAAGGGGAAAATTTATAGTTCTGCAAGCATATCTCAGGAAGGAAGAAAGGGCCCGCATAAATAACTTGACTTCACAGCTCAAGACCTTAGAAAAGGACCAACAAAAGAAGCCCAAACCAGGCAGAAGGAAAGAGATAATAAAACTTAGAGCAGCAATTAACGACATGGAAACCCAAAAGACAATTCGAAAGATCAATGAAACCAAGAGCTGGTTCTTTGAGAAAATAAATAAGATTGATAAACCACTAGCAAGACTCACAAAGAAAGAGAGAGAGAGAGAACACTTATAAGTCGAATCAGAAATGAAAAGGGAGACAACGCAACAGAAATCAATGAAATTCAAAAGATCATCAGAGACTACTTTGAAAATCTGTATGCCACGAAACAAGAGAACCTAGAAGAAATGGATAAATTCCTGGATTCTTATAATCTCCCAAGGCTGAACCAAGAAGACCTGGAGTTCCTGAATAGTCCTATTAACATCAAGGAAATTGAAACGGTAATCAAAAGTCTTCCCAAAAACAAAAGCCCAGGTCCAGACGAATTCACTAGCGAATTCTTCCAAACATTTAAAGAGGACCTATTGCCAGTTCTTCTCAAGCTTTTCCAGGAAATTGAAGAAACAGAAACCCTCCCAAACAGTTTCTATGAGGCTCACATCTCCCTAATACCAAAAGCAAACAAGGACACCACAAAAAAAGAAAACTACAGGCCAATATCCCTGATGAACACAGATGCGAAGATTCTAAACAAAATATTAGCAAACAGAATTCAACAACTCATCAAAAAGATCATACGCCACGACCAAGTGGGATTCATCCCGGGGATGAAAGGATGGTTTAACATTCGGAAATCAATCAACATAATCCATCATATCAACAAAAGAAAAGATAAAATCATATAATCATATCAATAGATGCAGATAAATCATTTGACAAGATCCAGTACCCCTTTATGATGAAAACTCTCGCCAAAATGGGTATAGAAGGGACCTTCCTCAATATACTCAAAGCCATCTACCACAAGCCTACGGCAAGCATCATCCTCAATGGGGAAAAACTAAGACCCTTCCCTCTGAGAACAGGGACAAGGCAAGGATGCCCACTCTCTCCTCTTCTGTTCAATACAGTACTGGAAGTACTTGCAATAGCGATTAGGCAATAAAAATATATTAAGGGCATTCAGGTAGGAAAGGAAGAAATCAAGCTCTCACTATTCGCTGATGATATGATATTATACTTAGAAAACCCTAAAGCATCTACCAAGAAACTCCTAGAAACAATAGACTCATATAGTAAAGTTGCAGGCTATAAAATCAATACCCAAAAGTCCATGGCTTTCTTATATGCAAATAGTGAGAGAGAAGAAAGCGACATGATAAAAGCTATCCCATTCACAATTGTGCCTCAAAAAATCAAATACCTCGGAATCAGCTTAACTAAGAAGGTAAAGGACTTGTATAGCGAAAACTACAAAACGCTACTTCAGGAAATAAAAGAAGACATGAGGAAGTGGAAAAATATCCCCTGCTCATGGATTGGAAGAATTAATATTGTCAAAATGGCAATTCTCCCCAAAGCATTGTACAAATTCAATGCGATCCCTATAGGGATACCCTTGTCATTATTCAAAGAAATGGAGCAAGCGCTCCTGAAATTCATATGGAACAATAAGCCCCCACGAATAGCTAAAGCAATTCTTGGGAAAAAGAAAATGGGAGGAATCAACCTCCCCAACTTCCAACTCTACTACAAAGCGGTAGTCATTAAAACAGCTTGGTACTGGAACAAAGGCAGAGCGGCAGACCAATGGAACAGGGTTGAATACTCTGACACATCACCCCATATATGACCATCTAATCTTTGATAAGGGAGCAAGAAATGTGAAGTGGAGCAAGGAAAGCATGTTTAACAAATTGTGCTGGCAAAACTGGACAGCTACGTGCAAAAAAATGGTCTTAGACCTCCACCTATCACCATGTACAAAAGTCAGATCAAAATGGATTAAGGACCTCAACATCAGACCAGAATCCCTAAGGTACAATGTAGACAAGGTCAGCAAAACCCTCCACGACATTGAAGCCAAAGGTATCTTCAAAGCTGACACGCCACTGGCCAAGGAAGTGAAAACAGAGATAAATAAATGGGACTATCTCAAACTAAGAAACTTCTGCACCTCAAGAGAAACAGTGACCAAAATACAAAGACAATCTACAGAATGGGAAAGGATATTTATGCAGTACCCATCCGATAAAGGGTTGATAACAAGGATATACAATGCAGTTATTGAACTCCACAAGAAGAAAACTGCCAACCTGATCAAAAAATGGGGTGATGAAATGAACAGAAACTTTCCTAAAGAAGAAATCCGAATGGCTCAGAGGCACATGAGAAAATGTTCCACATCACTAATCATCAAGGAAATGCAGATCAAAACAACCATGAGATATCATCTCACACCACAGAGACTGGCCCACATCCCAAAAAACAAAAGCAACCGGTGTTGGCGTGGATGCGGGGAGAAAGGGACTCTTCTTCACTGCTGGTGGGAATGCCGACTGGTTCAGCCCTTTTGGAAAACAATATGGATGATTCTCAAAAAATTAGAAATTGAGCTTCCATTTGACCCAGCGATACCACTCTTGGGAATATATCCCGGAGAGGCGAAATGTTATAGTAGAGATGGCATCTGTATTTCTATGTTCATTGCAGCACTGCTTACAATAGCCAGAATCTGGAAAAAACCAGAGTGCCCCAAAACAGATGACTTGTTAAAGAAACTCTGGTACATCTACACAATGGAATACTATGTAGCAGTCAGAAAACATGAAGTCATGAAATTTGTATATAAATGGATCAACATGGAAAGTATCATGTTGAGTGAAATGAGTCAGAAAGAAAGAGACAGACATAGAAAGATTGCACTTATATGTGGAATATAATGTAACTGAGAAGTACAAGTTGGCAACGATGCAACTTCTGGCAGATATTTCTCTGGACTTAGTTACTAAAATACAGAAACCCAAAACTGAGAGCCCGCTAAGTGTGGTCACTCGACCTCATACCTCTTCATCCTCAGCAATGGAAAACAAATTATCTAATGCTTCCTTTTCAGCAAGTCTGACTTTAGGGGAGAGACTCTCCAAACAATAATAGTGAGTTTTGTTGAAATATTGTATGCAATCAAAGTGAAAGTAAAGTGAAATTCATTAGTTACACAGGCGGGGGGGGGGGGCTAAGGGTGGGGGGATTAGGGGTGTGGGGGGGTTAGGGGTGTGGGGGTGCGGGGTGGAGCTATACTGGGATTCTTGGTGGTGGAATATGTGCACTGGTGAAGGGATGGGTATTCGAGCATTGTATAACTGAGATTTAAACCTGAAAACTTTGTAACTTTCCACATGGTGACTCAATAAAAATTTTTTTAAAAAAAAGAAAACAAATTATCTAGTCATGCCTTTTTGTCAGGTCTGATTGTTGGGAAAAATTCCAAATAATAATGGTGGGTCTTTTGTTAAAATATTGAATGTGATCAAAGTGGAGAGAGAGTAAAGTGGAAATCATCTGCCACACAGTCAGGGGGAGGGGTGGGGTAGGCAGTATACTGGGGTTCTTGATGGTGGGAAATGTGCACTGGTAAAGGGATGGGTGTTTGATCATTGTTTGACAGAAACTTAAACTGGAAAGTTTTGTAATTGTTCTCATGGTGATCCAATTTTAAAAAAAAAACAGAATCTATCCATACTATTCATTTAAGAGCTTTATTGCTCAAGCGGGCACCAGTAATATCTCCATTGTGAGACTTATTGTTACTGTTTTTTGCATATCAAATGTGGAAGTCGATGTGGAGGTCTCGTTCTGTTCAGCAGGGAGAACCCTTCGTAGGGCGCAGCCGAAAGAACAGACGCAGAGCCCGGAGGAGGGAGAAAAGGCATTTATTCTATGGCAGTTACAGTATTTTATACCTCCCTGTTGGGAGGAGGTGGTGCCAGGACCCCCAACAGAAATGCAGGGTATGGCACGGGATTTAGCTAGTAATAAACAAATGCTGATAGGATAAAATCAGTAAGATTAGGAGTGGCAACCTTTGCTAGGTGTGGCATGGGGTTAGCGAGTGATTAAACAAATAGTGACAGGATAAGATCAGTAAGGTAAAATGGCTCCCTACATCTCCCCCTGTTTTGTTTTAAATTAAATGTGGTCAGGGGAGGCATTGTCCGGTATCCCTTGTGACATAAAGACTCCATTTTTGCAGGGAGAGGAAGGAAAGGATGATAGGGTCTATGCAGGGGCTCCTCATAGGCCCCATCAATCCTTGGTTTTGGAGTAACCTCTAAGCTATACCGGAATACCTCGCAGGGAGCCGGGCCGGGGTAACAGCCCTCCCTTGCAGTGCTTTGCCTGGCAACCTGATCCACAAGAATAAATCCTTGGGAGCCCGGCATCCTCAAGGTAAAGAACTGGGGGAAGATGAGGTCCTACAAATCAAGCCAAAGATCCTTAAACACTTGAAAATCTCATTTGTTACTCTAAGATATTAACCCAGCCCTGGACCCAAAGTAGCACTTGCTGTAGAGTGTCCAATTGTTGCTCAACATCATGGTTGACAGTAGCCTGCATTGTCCCAAGGTGGTAAGAGTCATTTTGTCATGTTTAGACGAAGTTGTGTCTCTGGACTGAGGCTTGAAGAACTATTCCTGCAACAGCATCAGTGGTGGTTACAGCAATGAGTCCAGGATAGCTGCGATCAGGGGCCCAAGAAATTGTCAGGAGTGCTGGAGCAGTTGTGTCAGGTCTTCAGTCAGGAGCTCTTTATTGGGGGAGCGTTGCCATTCTCTGGTCAGGTTCACTGGTAACCATATGCGATCTGGCCCTTAATAAAATTATACTGTGGGGAGAATCTTGGATTGAGAGGGAAGAATTGAGACAGGTAAATAATGCACAATCACCAGAAAAGAAAAATCTTTTTGTGAGTGATCAGAGGTAGTATGAATTTGGGACTTGGTATGAATCCAAGTCTGAAAGTGAAGAGGGAGACAGGGAGGCACTCCAATGCAGACAGGATCAAGTGAGTATCCTAGAGAAAAAATTAAAAGGTGTTTCTTCTTTATTCGGCAGCTGAGGCATCTGTGAATCCCATGGAGGGGGTAAAAGAAAGGAATTGTTAGCCCAGATACTGGGTCCTGGCATGGTCCAATCTACAACCTGTAAAAGTGGAGGGTGAGGAATGTAAGTCCAATAGATATGTTTAGCTTACTAGAATTCAAGAGGATTTCAACTGTTAATAACTATTAATGTTCTCCCAATATGAAATCTGGATTGAAAATTTCAATTTCTTTGTAGGTGCCACATTCTGATTAGAAATCTTTGTTTAGACCTGATCTAGCAAGCTCCAAAGATACTTAGATCTTTTAAATTGCTGGGCTCCATATCACTCTGACCTTCCTTGATTTTGTTTGCCCGAATCTAAGAATTACTGACTTTAAACTAGCTCTAATACTCGAGTGTTCCACAGACAGAGAGACAGACAGTCAGACAATAAACATCATACATGTGCACAAATATATACTTGATCGATCAATCTGACCCTTCAAGAATGGCAGGAAAAAACTGATAGACTGAGAAAGGAAAGAGCAGTCCCCAGGGCAAAGTGAGCCCTGTCGGCCGATTGGGAACATTGCTCCCCGTTTCTCTGCCTGAGCAGCCAGTTTCCTGCTTGTTGAAAAAAACGGGTCAAGAAAGCACTTTTGTTGATATAAGCTGGCAAAACCTTCTCAAAGTTGTTGAAAACTAAGCAGAACTAAAGATAATGAGACAATTGCACACACACTAGGAGCACACGCACAAATCTTACTCCTGCACACGCTCGGACCGGTCCTTCTTTCACGCGGGTGCGCATCCCACTCACCACATTCACCCTGAGACTCCCGATCCTGCCCTACGGGCATCATCTTCGGTCTTGAAGTAACGCTGGTTCCTGCTCTAGCCAGGCCAAGTCTGAATAACTGTTCTGTGAGCGAGACCACTAGTTGGTCACTCCTGACGCGGCTGACTGAGCAGAAGCAAGTTCCTGGGCAGTGGCAGAAGTGACACTGTCCTCAGAGGATTCATTTATTCTCTGGGTGGAAGTCGGTTCAGCCAGAGCAGGTGTGTCGACCTGCCTTATCAGTCGTTCGGGGAGCCAGCGGGCTACACTATTAGCAGCATCAAATATACAGGCTGATCCTCGGCCCCATATAAGGACTGGATCAGGGCCCTTCCATAGACCACTCAGAGGGTCTTTCCACCTTACTTTTGCATAAGTGTGGCTGGTGGAAGTATGCCAAAAACGGTCCGCTGCGCTGCGACCTTCTTTGTCCAGTATAAGAAAGTTCATGACAAACAAAGCGTGAGATAGTAACGTCTTAGGGGAAAATGAGGCTGGGTACAGTTCCTTTTCTGTCTGGAGCTTTTGAATATATGTTTTAAGAGTGAGATGGGCTCGCTCCACTATCCCCTGCCCTTGAGGGTTATAGGGGATCCCTGTATGATGGGAAATCTGCAGCTTCTTACAAAAATGCTCAAACTTTTTCCCAGTGTATCCTGGACCATTGTCTGTTTTTATTAGCTGTGGTTTGCCCAGTACAGAAAAGCAGTGCAAGACATGGGCAATGACATTTTTTGAGGCCTCTCCAGTCTGGGCTGAGGCGCAAATAAACCCACTAAAGGTATCAATAGTCACATGCACATATTTAAACTGCCCAAAGGAAGGAATATGAGTGACATCCATTTGCCAGATGGCATTAGGGACTAGTCCTCGGGGATTGACCCCTAAGTGAGGCACGGGTAGAAGGGATACACAGGAAAGGCACTGGCGCACAATCTGCCGTGCCTGCTCACGCGTGATTTTAAACATAAGGCGGAGAGTTTGAGCATTCAGATGGTGGAGGGCATGTGCAGTTGTGGCCTCCTGCAGCGGATCTGCTTGTAGAGTTAGCACTGTGAAAGATCGGGTGGCCAAATCTGCCAAGTGATTACCTGCCGCCAGTGGCCCAGGGAGGTTAGTGTGGGCACGAAGATGACCTATGAAAAATGGAGCTCGCCGGGAGCGAATATACTGTTGGATTTGCAAAAACAATGACGTTGCGGGGGAGGAGGGTTTTATGTAACTAATAGTCTCCAGTAATGGTATAGAGAAGGCCACATAGGCACTATCCGTGTATAAATTGAAAGGAAGAAGGGAAAAAATTTTTAAAAACCATTAGAACAGCTGTGAGTTCAACCAGCTGAGCAGAGGACTCCTTTGTGGAAAAAGAAACAGTCTCACCCTCACAGGCATAGGCGGCCTGGCCGTTAGAGGATCTATCAGTGAAAATCACTTTAGCCCCAGGGATAGGGCTGGTCTTAGTGACAACAGGAAAAACCCATTGATGTAAAGCCATAAATTGTATCAACTTATTGGGGGGATAATGATTATCTAAAATTCCTGAAAAGGAAGCGCAGGCGATGGGCCAATCATCAGTATTTTGAAGAAGCCAATCTATCTGTTCCTTATTGTAGGTTTGAATAACAGAAGCCGGTTCAAGACCAAAGTGTCTGTGAGAGAAACTCCTTCCTTCAATAATTAAGGATGCCACTAAGAGATAGTAGGGTACAAGAACTTTCTTTGGTGTGTCAGGAAGGTGAATCCAAGAAACAGGGTTTTCCTGCCAAATTAAGCCTGTGGGAGAATGAGGAGTAGCGAAGATAAGGAGGTGAAAAGGGCGCTGATAATCTAGAGAGCAAACAAAGTGACCTTCAATCGCTTTTTCTATGAGAACTAGGGATTCTCGGGCTGCTGGTGTCAGACTCCGAGGGGAAGAAGGGTCAGCATCACCACGCAAAAGGTCATACAGGGGCATAAGGTCTCCTTTGGTAAGTTTCAGATAGGGACTGAGCCATGTAATATGCCCAAGCAGTTGTTGAAAATCATGTAGTGTCTTTAATGAAGTAAGCTTCAGCTGCGTTTTTTGCAAAAGTACACGGGACCCCTGAAGACGAAATCCAAGAAAGGTATAAGGGTCAGCGATCTGAATTTTTTCGGGGGCAATTTGAAAGCCAGACTGAGTAAACGCACGGATCACCTGATTGCAACAGAGCATAGTGGCCTGTGGGTCAGATCCAGCAAGCAGTATATCATCCATATAATGGATCATATAGATGTCGGGCCGTTGTGCCCTAATGGGAGCAAGAATTTGAGCCACAAATTTTTGACACAGTGTGGGGCTATTTGCCATTCCCTGGGGTAAAACCTTCCATTGAAAACGTTGCATGGGCTCTTTATAATTAATAGCTGGCAAACTAAAGGCAAAACGGGGGCGATCATCAGGATGCAAGGGAATTGAGAAGAAGCAGTCTTTTAAATCGAGTACTATCTTATACATTTCTGAAGGGATGGCTGCTGGGGACGGTAGTCCAGGTTGAAGCGCCCTGAAAATGACCATGGTTTTATTTACTGCTCGTAGATCCTGTAGCAGTCGCCAACTGCCATTTTTCTTTTTTATAACAAAAATGGGTGTGTTCCAGGGGGAAGAGGTGGGTTCTATGTGTCCCGCTGCGAGTTGTTCCTGCACTAACAACCTGGCGGCCTGTAAATTTTCAGTGGGAAGCGGCCATTGGTCCACCCATACAGGCTCATTGGACTTCCATATGATCTTATCCGTATGGGGTGCAGGAGGAGCCGTGGCAGTTACTGAAAATAAACCTAAGCCTGTGCGGTCATTTTTCACTGGGTCGAAGGCTAGTGGCGCAGGTGTGCCCTGGAGGTATTTTCCTAGAACCTTTCCGGGAGATATCCTGCTTCAAGGAGCATGTCAAGGCCCTTGGCATCAATTAGTATAAGGTCCACTTGTGAAAGAATATCCCTGCCCCAGAGATTGAGTGGGAGCCCGGGCAGAACATAGGGGTGTACCATCCCGGATCTTCCCTCCTTGGTGTGCCAATCAAGCGTAAATGAGCTTAACATAGGGTTTTGGGATTGAACTATACCCTGAAGGTGAGTCAGTGAGGGGGTGAGGGGCCACCTTTTTGGCCAGTCTTTTTCAGCAATGACCGTTGCATCCGCACCAGTGTCAATTAGACCTAAAAACTCCTTCCCGTTGATCTCTAAAGTCATCAGGCCCTTGTGATTAAGAATGCGTTGGGCAAAAAATGCAAAAGTCTCTGACATTGGGGGTGGTTTTTGTACTGTTGTTATTGGAATGAGTATTAGCTGTGCTAGCCGCGCGCCAGCGTCCAAGACTGAAAATGGGGAGAGTGATTCAACTACTACTCCAATCTGCCCTTGAAAATCAGCATCTATAATCCCGGGGAGTACTTGCACGCCCTGAGGGAGCATATTGCCTCGCCCGATAATTAGGCCAAAAGTTCCAGATGGCAAAGGGCCACAGGCGTTGACATACACTATCTGGGGACCCTGTTCTTTAACTAATATTGTGCGGGAGGTGGCACAGAGATCCAATCCGGCTGAGTATGGGATGGCTCTGCAGAGGGGTTGGGTGCCAATGGGTTGAACAGCCCATGATTTTGAGGTGCCCCGGTCATGGGAGAGGGAGCGAATTGGGGGCTGGACGCCGATGGGTTGAACGGCCCATGATTCTGAGGTGCCCCAGACACGGGAGAGGGAGCGGACTGGGGGCCCTGGGGCTGGCCCTGTATCCAGTTTCCCGGCCTGGCCTTCTGGCGGCACTCTGACGACCAGTTGGAAACCCTGTTTGCACTTAGGGCAAGGACTTCTAGGTCTGGGCCGCGATTTTTTATTGGGACAGTTTCTTAAGAAATGTCCAGGCTGCCGACAGCCAAAGCACAGCTTGTTCTGACTGCTCGATGGTTGAATAGAGAACTGTTTGAAGGCAGCCCCTATAGCATGCCCTATTTTTTGGGTGGTGGGATCAACCTCGGAGCATAGCCAAATGTATTCTGAGAGGGTCTTCCCACGCTTATAGGGGCGGAGTGTGGCCTGGCAGATGGGATTAGCATTCTCATAGGCCAAATGGCGGATCAGCTCATTATCTGTCTCTTCGTTTCCCATGAGTTTTTCAGCCGCCCTATGAAATCACTATAGGGCTCGTTAGCTCCCTGACGAACCTTGGCTAAGGATGTTACCACCGACCCTTTAGAGGGAAGTCCCTTCCAGGCCCGGAGGGCAGCCACATGTATTTGGGCAAGTAGCCCTGGGGGAAATTGAGCCTGCACCTCATTAGAATCAAAGGGTGCCTGACCCTGAAATTTAGCAAAGATCCAGGATGAGGAAGAGCCTCCTGCCTCGACATTGCGGCGCGCCATTTCTTGGCATCGTTCTAAATAATCTGCTTTCCACAAGAGATAGTCTCCCCTACTCAGGACAGCCTTAGCAACTGAGAACCAGTCGTTCGGCGTGAGCCATCCCTCACTAAAGGAGTCCAAAAGGCCAAGCGTAAAAGGAGCAGTGGGGCCGCAAGAAGAGACAGCAGCCTTTAAATCTTTCAGGTCTTCGAATTTCAATCTACGGTAGCTTTGGCGGATTGGTGCCTGCGGAGCTACGTCCTGAGGGGAATTTTCCTCTTGGGAATGTGCCCCTTCCTCAGGCTGATCGGCCTCCTCAACTTCTCTGTCTGAGGGATCATCATCAGGTGGAGCCGTGGCAGAGGTGGGGTATTTGGGAGCCCGAGAATGGGACCTGGTAACTGGGAAGGCAGCCATAGGTTTTGAAGCTAGAGTGTGGCAGGGCAGAGGAGAGACCGAGTTTACACTAGATTCTTGGGAGAGGGTAGAAGGCTGCAGGGCACTCACTAGTTCCTGAACCAGCTGCCTTATTAAGGCGGCGGTGTCCTGGGCAAGCTGGCGGGGTGCCTCACTGGCGTATGGGAGATTAAAAAAGGCAGTGTCATGGGACAGATAATGGAGTGGTGGAGCTGACGGCTGACACCTCTCCTCCTCATCTACCTGGGTAGCCTTGTCCTCCAGCTTACACCTCTCCTCCTCATCTACCTGGGTAGCCTTGTCTTCCAGGGGCAAGGATTTAAGTTCCGGAGGAGAGGGATCGGGGATATCAGAAGTCACAGGATAAAGTCTCGGAGGTGCCTCTGCTCGGGAGGAGTCAGTCCCCTGCATGGGGGGTGCCTCATCCCCAAAGACTGAGGAAGCCTCTGAACTCTCATACTTTTTCCTCAAAAAAATCTCAATTTCGGAAACACGGTGCTGAATCTCTGAAAATGGCTGACTTTTTCTCGCCTTAAAAATCTCATTTAAGATCCAAATAAAATTAGCGAGACAAAGGATGCAAATAACTGGGGATTCCCAGGAGTAGGTAGGGATGGAGGAATCAGAGGGTAAGTAGGCCATTCCCGCACCACGGTGTGTGCCAAGAGAAAGGCGACCCTCGGAAATACTCACTTTTTCCGTGAATTCGACAGCCACGTTGGGCGCCAGGTGTGGAAGTCGATGTGGAGGTCTCGTTCTGTTCAGCAGGGAGAACCCTTCGTAGGGCGCAGCCGAAAGAACAGACGCAGAGCCCGGAGGAGGGAGAAAAGTCCTTTATTCTATGGCAGTTACAGTATTTTATACCTCCCTGTTGGGAGGAGGTGGTGCCAGGACCCCCAACAGAAATGCAGGGTATGGCACGGGATTTAGCTAGTAATAAACAAATGCTGATAGGATAAGATCAGTAAGATTAGGAGTGGCAACCTTTGCTAGGTGTGGCATGGGGTTAGCGAGTGATTAAACAAATAGTGACAGGATAAGATCAGTAAGGTAAAATGGCTCCCTACAATCAAATACGCCACAGGTAGCTTAAGAGCCTTATATAAGACACAAAGACAAACATAAACTCAGAATGAAAGACTGGAGCAAAGGTATTCCAATATAATAATATAGAGATGATGGTACTATGTATATATTTATTATTCATGTTCTCTTATCTTTTAGATATACATGTATAATTGTGAGGAAAATTAAGAGAACTTCAAGAAGCTGTGGTATGCCTCCCAGATATATTCCCATCTTTCCCAGAACTGAAGGGCTCAATCCCTCAGCCTCTGATAAGGTTGTTACTAAGATTCCAAAACTCAGGTTCCATTTAGAAAGTGCCCTTTGATTAATATTGTTTCTTTCGCTTCCCAACAAGTACTAACCCCAAGAATAGACACCAGTAGATACTTAGAGTCTGCTTACTCAGGAATCCAATAATCAATGCTATCAATAGCAACAAAGTCAAAATAACATAGCCTATAGGTCCAGGCATAAAACAAAGTGTTATGGGTCCAGAGACATAGTACAATAGGTAGGGTGTTTGCCTTGTACACAGTCGACCTGGGTTCCATCTCCAGCATCTCATGCTTCCCCAAACACCAGGAGCACTGCCATCCCACTGTTCATCGATTTTCTGGAGCAGGCACCAGTAACATCTCCATTGTGAGACTTGTTACTCTTTTTGGCATATCAAATTCACCACAGGTAGCTTGCCAGGCTCTGCCATGTGGGTGGGATACTCTCCGTAGCTTGCCGAGCTCTTTGAGAGGGATGGAGGAATCAAACCCAGGTTGGCTGCGTGCAAGGAAAACGCCCTACCCACTGTGCTATTGCTTCCCCAAACACCACCAGGAGTAATTTCTGAGTGCAGAGCCAGGAGAGTAACATCTGAACATCGCTGAGTGTGACACTCCTCCCCGACAAAAAAACCAAAGGGTTATTTGTAAGACTTTCTGACTTAGTTTGATATTATTCACAGAAATCTGCTCAATGATTATAAAAAGAGCCATGGAGCTGAACTTTTTAACATCAGGTTTGCAGACAAGCACATTATTGTACGATGTGCTTCAGAACCAAGGACAGTGTGAGGGAGAATGAGTGTGAGACCCATTGTGGGCTGCACACGTAGCCTAGGAAGGCTTTGAAGTGAGATGATTCAACTGAAGTAGCGAATCCTAGGGTTGACTGAGAAGTTTTCTAAATGATGGCAGCTATAAACAATTAGATGATTTATTATGTTGAAGTTGAGTACAGTTTCTTCATATACATTCTGAAGCAGAGCTTCAGGAACTAGATTAACTAGAGCAGTAATTAATATAATAAGCTTCAGATTAATCTGCTAAGTTCTAAAGTGATGATATCCTGCTGATCAGATCACTGACCAACTGTTACTAAGATATTCGGGTGGACCCAAGTTGATGAGTAAAATGTGTTTTTTTATAAGGTTTTACCTTTGTAACTCCTTTATCCTGGTCCTGGAAATTTACACCTGCTGCTTACTCTCTCTCCTTGATCTCTTTCATTACTCAGGGAAAGATATAAGCTACACTCTATAGACCAATTTCAACCAATTACCTATTTTTAATTAACTGTTCTCAAAATTTGCATAATTTTAAGTGAATGCACTTTAAATGATTCTGCAACAAATTTTCCTGCAACATTTGTGGTCAAGCTCACAAGGAACATTTCTGAGGTGAAAAGATAATAAGTGTCTATCATTAGTTGTAATAGAATTATTCATAAACTAGATGCATGACGGATAGGTGTCCAGATGAAGTATCAGTATGATCAAGATGGAAACTTGCCTGTCCTAAGGCTATACCTTGCCTCCTCGTTCCGAGTAGTTTCAGTTGATGTCTTTTCTTGCGATTCATGAGCATAGTTACAGAGTTAACTATGTAATTTAAAATACTGAAGTAAATAAAATATGTATTCCCAGTGCCTGATGAATATTCTAATACCATCAATCCGTATAGGAAGTTCAGGTGTATCTGGTCCCCCATGAGCATTCTATGTCCCAGCGCTATCAGCATCACCCGAAAACTTAAAAAAGCAAATTCTCAGGCCCCACATCAGACCTGTTGGATCAGAAGTTGGAGAACAGTCTTCTGAGATATTTACCAAGCCTCTGGTGATTTTGATATTTGCTCAAATTTCAGAGCCACTGAGGAAGACTAATAAAGCTTAAACTGACTTTTTAAAAGGGTTTTATGAGCCAGAACCTAAGGAAACTATTTAGTGTCTTTGAAAGAAGGCATTTGGTTGAGCCATAGTAATAGTACAGCGAGTAGGGAATTTGCCTTGTATTTTTCTCACCGGGTTCAATCCCCGGCACCATCTAGGTTCCCTCAGCACCTCCAGGAATAATTCCTGAGTGAAGAGTCAAGAATAACCATTGAGCATTGCCAGGTGTGGCCCAATAACAAACAAAATAAATGGCATTTGGCATGCCTCACTGCCCTATTTATTTATTTTTACAAAGGCTATAGTAGAGAGTTAAAGCATCTCATTAAATAGTCTTTAGTGGGTGCAGTCACTGAACAAAGCACTACAGAAAATACTAACAAAGTAAAGGTCACTTGATGTCTTGCTTAATTTCACTATGGAAAAAACAGTAAAGCTATAGTATCAGCATTATTATATATGAAGTATAAGCAAATGACTTGTGAAAATCCATATGTTAAATATTTTAGTCATTGTGAGCAGTTTCTTCTCTTTTGAGGCTATGCAACTCTTACAGAACTATTCTGTCTGTACAGAAAAAGCATTATAGAGCTTTATGAAATGCAAATGAATAGGAATAATTGAGTCACAGTAACACTGTTTACAAAAGCCATCTATAGACTTCTGGGGTCTAGTTTGCCAATCTCTGTTAGATGCCCTTGACAATTCATTTCAAATGATGCCACAAACCATCCTATACATTTTCTCTATTTTATAGCCCACACTTCTTACACAAGTCTTTTCCCTAAATGTCTATTATCTGATCACCTAATTGTATCTATATTTATAGTCTATTTGCTAAAAAATGCTCAGTATCATTTAAGAAAGACTCGTCCTCTTAGTATCTGTATTGCAAATCATAATGCCCAAAAGGAAAGAGAGAGAGAAGAGAGAGAGAGAGAGAGAGAGAGAGAGAGAGAAGGAAAGTGCCAAAGAAGCAAGGTGAAAGGGGGCAGGGGTGGCAGGAAGGATAAGAGGGACATTGGTGGTGGGAAATGTACACTGGTGGAGGGATGGGTGTTGGAACATTGTGTAACTGAAACCTGATCAATAAAGCTCTGTAACTGTATCAATAAAAATTAGAATTAACAAAAAAATAAACAGCCTTGTTCTAATTATTGAACAAACATATTTCTGTCTCATTATCAAAGTATTAATTACTATGATAAAAATCCTGAAGTTAAAATTATTAATAAAGAATAAAAATTATTGCTAAGTAGATGAATAAATAATTTATACAAATAATAAGTTTAGAGTCAAGGATTAAACTGTGTTTTAATTCTGTTGCAAAAGTTCAGCCCTTTAACAGTACTGGGTATTATCTCCCTATGCATACAATAGACCGTAGGTGATTAATATTGACCCATAATTGAATTAATGATGTAAATGTAAGACTTGTACTTAATTGACTAGTTCCTTCCTTGACTCCATTTTAAAAGCCCTGGTCTTTGTTTCAATATGGTGAACATCTTTAAGTCTAAGTGCAGAATAGTGAATATTCTTTAACAGCTCAATAACCACTATATTATCAAATGTGATATGGCTTAGAAGTTACTTATTCTGAGTCTAACTGCATGTGGCCATTAGAAAAGTTTTGCCTCCTTTGACATTAATTTCCCCCATAAGACATAGGTCTTACTCTATATGTTATAAAGGAGACTATCTTTAAGTGCAAATTTCTAATTCTACAACAAAATGACGTTCTTTCTTCAAGTTTTCTACTCATATAGACAATTCTATGTATTTTTCCATGGTTACAGAATGCACACTTCTGTTGACACATATGTTAAACCAAATGTCCAAATATGTAGGGTTTATAAGTCTAAAAATTAAGAAAATAGTCATTGAAAATGTGGAGAAAAAATGGATACCTGTGACAATGATTTTTTTTAAAAATTTGAACAAAGGCAAAGATGATAAAATTTTCAGAAAGTTTGTAGGTGCTGTTCTGAAAGTTTAAAGGGGAATGAAGAATGATAATATAAGGCATGTAAAATCTGAGAATATGAGCAGATCTGTACAGATGGGAACATCAGTGAACAAGCACCCATATGCATGCTTTCAGGTCATATGGAGAGCCACTGAAAATAGATCGGAAAGTATCAAACAGAAAGGGGTGCATTTGAAAGAGAATTTAAACCCAACCTCAGTGGAGGAGAAAATGCCCCATTACCCTACATTGCTAAAATGACTGAATTTCTCTTATAAGAGCTACTCAGTGTGGATCATTAAAAACCAGCAACATTCAACCAAAGAAGAATACCATTTAGAAAGCATCCCCCCAAAGTTCACACTATTTCAAGGATTTATCAAATTAACAAATGTCCTATTTCAATGATGTTTTCAGAAATTATTTTTATCCAAATCTGTTTGTATTTTAATTTTATTTTCAATTGATATATGAAGTGCTCAGGGGCTCAGTGCTCTGTGGTTACTCTTAATTGTGTTTGTGGATAATGCAGTGCCAAGGAGTGAAACCAAGTCTCCAGCATATTCAAGCTCTTTGTGCTACCACTCTGTCCACACAATGGTTTTCATTTTAGTAATAAATAATTATTTTTTAAATGTAAACTTTTTGTGAAATTGTTTATTTTCTTTAACTCATTCCCTTTTTGTTGCTGTTGCAAACATTTTTCATTTTAGTTGAAGCCTTGAGGTATACGGCACTTGGTAGGCCTTTCTTTTTATCAGAAAATAAATTAGCAGAACATAAATAAAGCTTTCAAATTCAGCAGAATATAAACAAAGCATTCAAATTTTCCTTTGATTCCATAAAAATAAGTAAGCAAAACTATTGCAGTTGATTAAATCCAAGTGTAGGAGACTTTATTTTAGTGGATAGTATTTTGGGCTGTCACTTTGTAAATCCTCACTCCAGCTTTGATTTGAGTGTCCATTTGATCCAAGCATTTTTACATTTGATTTTATCATTGGCTCATAAACCCTGCATAACTTAATAATGAAGATATATAGGTCAAAATGTTGAATCTTAAATAGCTATTAAAATTATCATTCCAATATTAGATGTCATCATTTTATATCATATGTTATCAGAGAAATGAAAATTCAAAGAAACAGTGACATTCCACAAAACACCAATTAGAATGTCCAAAATCCAGACAACTCCTCCACTTGTTGAGGATGACAATATGGAGCAAGGGAATTTCTCATTCATCAGACTAGAGATATAGTATGGTGATTGTCTTATACCCAACCAACCAGAGTTTTAGCCCCACCATCCAGTATCATCCCTCAAGCACTGCCATAAGTGATTCTGCACTGTTTGAGTCAGGAACAACACCAAAGCATTGTTGAGTGTGGCCCAAAAGGAAAAAAAAACGGAAAGAAAGAAGGAAGGAAGGAAGGAAGGAAGGAAGGAAGGAAGGAAGGAAGGAAGGAAGGAAGGAAGGAAGGAAGGAAGGAAGGAAGGAAGGAAGGAAGGAAGGCAGTTTTCATTCATAGTTTGTGATAATACAAATATTATAGTATAATTGCTAAGTAATTTTTAGAAAACTAAATATACTTTCACCACATGCACCAACCATTTTGCTTCTTGGTTTTTGCCCAAAATATTTTTAAAATTCTGGGACTGAGTAGATAGTACTGCTGTTATGGTGCTAGCCTTACACATAGTCAACCTACATTTGATTCCTAGCACCCCATATGGTGCTCTGAGCACTGTCAGGAGTGATTCCTAAGTGCAGAACCAGAAGTAATCCCTGAGCATTGCCAATGTGGCTCCAAAACAAAATCAAACAAACAAAAAAACCTTATAGCCCCACAAAATCTTGTGCTCACCTAAAACAGCTCTATTCATAATTATCCAAGCGAGGAAGCTAGGAGTAAGGAGACACTGCTGAAAATCTCAGGGCCGGGATGAATAGAGACATTACTGGTGCCCGCTCAAGTAAATTGCTGAGCAATGGGATGACAGTGATACAGTAATACAGGAAGCAATCAAGATGTCTAGTAGTTAAATGGATAAATACACTATGTAGTGTCAGACATTCATACATCACGCAGAACTAAATAGAACAGTCAAGGAGGAACTTACATATTAACAAATGAATGAAGTCCATCTAAGAGGACTACATACTGTATGACATTCTGGAAAAGACCAAAACAGAGACAGTGAGAACATCAGTAGCTGTCAGATTCATGGTTAGGGATGAGATATGGTAAAAATAATTTTTGGGGGCTGTGTAAGTTTTTATGCAGATATATTATTTTACGTGCCCAACACATAGACTGCTTACCACTAAAATTGAATTATCACCTGAACTATGGTCTTCAGGTGATAATTATGTATGTCTATTGCTTCATCAGTTATAACAAAATTTTTGGATGAAGCATTTGATGGAAGGGGAGGCTGTGCATATGGAGGGTTTGTGGATTGCTATAACTTCCCCCCAGTTTTCCTTGGATAAAACTGATTTAAAAAGTAGAATATGATTTTTTATGTTTATCCCAATATATATATGACTTTCCTCAGAGATAATGTGGCCCCTGGTCACTAATTCGGATGACAGGACCTTAGCCAGCCTCATGAAAAATGGCAAAACTCATTCCTAACTTCAGTGGAAACAATAGAGCAGTGAAACTCTGAACACATAGGCCACTCATTCTCATCATAAGCTTCATGATTCAAATATTAACATTCCTCTTCCACAGTAAAGAAGTTGCAAGTGATTTTTAAATGGTTACAAATCGTAATATAGCTCAATTTCTCAGAATGCTCCATAACATTTTGGATACACTCCATTTTGGAAGCATTGGAGAAACAGTTGGCAGCATTTTGTGCACTTCATTCTAATTTAGAGAGGGACATTTGAGATCCACAATTTAAAAAGTTTGGCTGTGATGCACTGATGTAAGTCCTAATTTGAACTCATTAGAGGAAAATAATACACCACAGAGTTGTGAGAGGAAACAGTTTGTTGATAGCACTACAGATTAGACATTGAAAGGGCAGAGCCTAGAGCTATAGTACAGGTAAGAGGGCTTGCACTTGGTCAGCCGAGGTGTCAATCCCTCCCATCTTTTAGGGTCCTCAGAACACTGCAAGAAGTGATTCCTGAGTAAGAACCAGGAGTAACCTGTGAGATTCGTCAGGTGTG
This sequence comes from Sorex araneus, assembly GCF_027595985.1. NCBI lineage: Eukaryota > Metazoa > Chordata > Mammalia > Eulipotyphla > Soricidae > Sorex > Sorex araneus. The sequence goes on along the minus strand of NC_073305.1, from coordinate 64,904,795 downwards.
GCCCAAAACCAATAAAAAAGAAAAAAAGAAGAAAGAAAGAAAGAAAGAAAGAAAGAAAGAAAGAAAGAAAGAAAGAAAGAAAGAAAGAAAGAAAGAAAGAAAGAAAGAAAGAAAGAAAGAAAGAAAGAAAGAAAGAAAGAAAGAAAGAAAGAAAGAAAGAAAGAAAGAGAGAGAGAGAAAGAAAGAGAGGGAAGAAGGAAGGAAGGAAGGAAGGAAGGAAGGAAGGAAGGAAGGAAGGAAGGAAGGAAGGAAGGAAGGAAGGAGGGAAGGGAGGGAGGGAGGGAGGGAGGGAGGGAGGGAGGGAGGGAGGGAGGGAGGGAGGGAGGGAGGGAGGAAGGAAGGAAGGAAGGAAGGAAGAAAGGAAGGAAGGAAGGAAGAAAGGAAGGAAAGAAAGAAAGAAAGAAAGAAAGAAAGAAAGAAAGAAAGAAAGAAAGAAAGAAAGAAAGAAAGAAAGAAAAGAAAGAAAGAAAGAAAGAAAGAAAGAAAGAAAGAAAGAAAGAAAGAAAGAAAGAAAGAAAGAAAGAAAGAAAGAAAGAAAGAAAGAAAGAAAGAAAGAAGGAAGAAAAGAAATAAATTAAAGGGCAGGTCAATTCCCCATGCACAATCATTTGACATTTTACAAAATAGAATGGAGATATTATTCAACAAAAATTTCTAAGGAATTTGTCCAAAAGGATTGGATAATGATAGTCTGTGCACAGCTATAACTTAAAGATGGAGGAATGAAAGAGGAAATATTTCACTTTGAATTGTTAAATTGAGAATAATAGCTGGAGTCCTGAGTGACGGGAGAGATATGGAAAAGGCAATCCTAAAGGAAATTCCTTCCATTTCCTCCTTTGACATGAGAATAAGCTATCTAACAATTTGAGATTTTAAATCCCTGGAAAATTTTTAATAGCTAGGTCCTTTCAGTGAGCCAACTGGGTCAGACAAACTAACATTTACCTCTTGAATGATTTTTGAGAAAGCCAATAGCCTTGTGCCGCTTACTGCAACATTCTCTACCTGAAAAATCACTGCCAGCCAAAGAGCCGATGTCAGAACATGGTTTCCTTCCCTGCTTATGCACTGGGAAAGAGAATGACGTTCAGTTTTGTTTCCATTGAGATGAACTTTATCTATGGCTCCAGGTTTTGAATTTTTATCCAATCAAATAAGTATTCAGATAAGAAGGAAATTATAGTTTTAATATCAGATTTTATTTAGTTTCTTGAAAAGCTGTTGATTTCCTTGATCTTTAGCACTTTTGCCATGAAGGTTAGGTCAAGAAGTTGAGACAGATTGACTCCGAAGAAAGAGGCTGATTTGATTTATAAACAGAACAGATCTGGGGCCAAAGTGATAGTACAGGGCATAGGGCATTTGGCTTGCATGCAACCGACCAGAGTTTGACCATTGGCATCGCATATGGTCTCCCAACACCTCCAGGGCTAATTCCTGAGTGCTAGAGCCAGGAATTACCTCTGAGCATCACCAGGTGTGACATAAAAAGCCAAAGTAAATAAGAACTTGCCTTATTTTTTTTTAAAAGAAGTTTCCCAAAGGAAAATGAGAAAACTTCTTTTTATTATAGGAATAAAAGGAAGAGTCTTTGGGAGACAAGGAAAGAGGTGGTAATTCAGATACACATACCATAATAATATGGGAGTACCCCATAAGAAATTAATCTTTGACAAAGGAGCAAAAAATGCAAAGTGGAACAAGGAAAGTCTCTTTAACAAGTGGTGCTGGGAAAACTGGATAGCTACCTGCAAAAAAAAAAATGAACTTTGACCTGTGTCTAATGCCAGGCACAAAAGTCAGATCAAAGTGAATTAAAGACCTCAATATGAACTAACTTGCTTTTATTCAGGAGAATAGAACAGTTGAGATCAAAATCTCTATATACCACAGAAGGCAAATGAATCTGATATTTATTTTATGTAGTAGGAACATGAGTGGAGACAAAACATGAATGGTAGGTTGATTCCAGATGGTGAAAAAAACATGCAAGATTTTAATAAATTATTTGAAGGATTCCTCTATGCTACTCACCTGTTGATAACACTTCAAGGTGGTAAAATTTTCTGAAATAGTAAAAAAGAGCTTTGCAGCATATTGATCTTTTGTTTTTAGGGCTTCTTGTAAGCAATCAACTATCAGTCAGTCAAATGGCAGTAAGCAATGGTGTACATTCTTAAGAATCCAGTGCATCTTATTGTTAAATTTTGCCCATCTCAATTGGCATTTTTCTCTCCTGAAGCTGTGAAGAAAATTAAAATATGCTGGATTACATTTCATCCCAAAATAATAGATTTTTTTAAATGCTGACAGGAGTGGCAATCTTTGCTCACCGTGATCATCAAATCTCTATTCAAAGATTTTGATCTACTGAAATAATATCAAAAAACACCATCTAAATAGTGATATTAATGCATAAATCTCAGTAAAACATCTGGGAATGTTTGTGCTATAAAAACTAGAATAATTCTGACTAATACGGTACTTTTTAAATTCAGTATGTGTACAGCAATAGCAAGTTTAGAGAGAGGCAATAAACAACAAAAAGTAGTGGGAGAGGAAAGTTTATAAAGCTTATAAAGACATTTATTCCAGTGTTTGGGTAATTGGAAATTTGATTATGGCCCAGACCATTTGGATCCATGTTAAAGGAGAGGTAGTGAATTACAATAGTTAATGAAGTCAACATTAGCACCAGACAAACAAAGGCTCTAATATTAGCTCCCTCTCTTCCAAAATTCAGTTACCCTCTGACCCTCACATTTCCCACCTGCAAAATGAAGCAAGACATAGTTCCTAATTCCAAGGGTTATGAGTAGAAATGGAATATCAGAGAAGTGCCTGACACATGGTCAGAGCTCATTAAATGATGAATATTTTTTATCATTAGATCTTTGCACAATTATTGAGCAGGCATACATGATGGGTACTAGAAATTCATAAGTAAAAATCAACTGACTTGAAAAATTCTATGATAGAATGCATAAATATTATCTAGAAAAATGCAACATTATATAGACTTAACAATTTTTATGTTAAGTCTTTATGGCAATTTTTTGTAAGGGGAGGCACACCTGACAATGATCTGGGATTACTCTTGGCTCAGAGTTCACTCCTGGTGGTGCTTGAGGGACAGTTAGCTGTGCTGGGAATCAAATCTGGGTCTGCCACATGCAAGGTAAGTGCCCTAGCCACTGTACTATCTCCTCTGGCCCTTCTGTATTTTTCGTTTGCTATTTCCCATATCTCTGTGGTTCTCAGTCTTGGCAAAGTTGGCATTTAAGTTGGGATAATGTGTAGTTACACAATGTAGATGCTTTGCCACATCTTTGAACTCTACCTACAATATTTCACTTACTTTCCTCAGCTATGACAACCAAGTCTCCAGACTTTGTCAGAATTTCCCTCAATACAAAAGAATCTTTGATTGAAAAACGTTGCCACAATTTCATGGTTATGTTTTTTCTAAGTCTTCATAACATAGGTTTGTATACACTGACAAATGAAAATATGAAACATTATACCATGTAAGTTATGGAATTTCATTCTCATTTGTGAAAGATATTTTGTCTAAATATCTCATTTTTTTCTAAATATCTAGCATAATTAATATTTTACTTGGCCATCAAACCTAACTCCTACTTTGCATGGTGTTCACTTTCTGCTACACCATTATTTGATCCTTTTCACCTTTCACTATGTGGACAACCTCTTCCCTAATCCAAACTCCCACTAGGTATTATCAGAGCTGTTGTACAATTAAGATGACATTGGAATTTCTTTTTTTTTCCCCACTCATTATACACATGGTAAAATGACTGGTCACCCTAAATTACATCTTTGATTAGATGCGCTCCTCTTCAAAGCCCACCATGCTCTGGAAGTGACTGTAATGGTTTCAGTGGCAGTTTGAGAGCAGCCCTCAGGCTAGAATTTTCAACACTAAAAGACTGAGGGAATCCCTTTGTTCTGGACAGACTAAAAGGTCAGGTCACTCACAATAGACAGCCTGATTATTTCCAGAAAACTCTGTAAAATTCAGAACGTACATAACAGGTAATGAATCTAAGACTCAGACTCAGGGAAACAAAAAGTGTTAGACCTTTGATTTTCAAATTGTTTACTTCGATGACTGACTCGGCTCCTTAGTAGTTAAATCTTTTCCCTTTTTCTAACCTGTGAAACATGCCACATTTCTAGGTTTGAGCCACAATGCTTCAAATCTCACTGTCACTGTCATCCTGTTGCTCATCGATTTGTTCAAGCGGGCATCAGTAACGTCTCTCTTGTGAGGCTTATTGTTACTGTTTTTGGCATATTCAATACGCCATGGGTAGCTTGCCAGGCTCTGCGTTGCGGGCACGATACTCTCGGTAGCTTGCTGGGCTCTCCGAAAGGGACAGAGGAATCAACACAGGTGGGCCGCATGAAAGGCGAATGCCCTACCTACCGCTATGCTATCGCTTCAGCTTCAAATCTGAGCATAGAAAATAGGTTGGGGATTGGATGGCATTTTTCTGGTGTTTTACTATTTAGGTATCCCAGGAAGTGGCTGCTGAGCTCTCCCAGTGTTCCTGCTCACCCGGAAGCTTTCAGAGCACAGGTTCTTGCTGTTGTGTCCATGTGATGTCTCCCAACACACAGCCACTTGTTTAAGCCCTTGTGACAACCAGGACAGTTCTAATGAGAGACATTCAGGAGAATTTTATGCCACTTCTTCCTTCCTTAATGTATTCAAATGTCCACAAGTTTAAAGGAAAGGAATAGGGAAATTACAATTGCTTTGTGTCTTTAGTATAGTTTAGGGTCCCAAGAAATTGTGTACTTTTGTTTCTATGTCACCCTTTTTATTCAGTTTTAGCATAGGTTAGTTTAGAGCTCAGAACAAGTGGCTCTGGAACAGATTACAAGCCACAGACAAGCTTGGTGTGTTTTCTCAGTGTTTTGTTTGTGTGTTTGCACTGAATCTTGAATTCTTTAAAAGAAGAAAAAGCACTCTCCAATTTCCCACAGACATTGCCATTCCTTGTTTGTTTATCCTGTACCAAATCAACTTGACCTGCTTGAATTACCTTCTGGATCCTTCTAGGCAATTGCATTTCCTTACCTACACATTGCAAAAATAAAACAAGAAATAATCAGAGAGAAAACCTTTATTAGGATGGAATTGAATACACAGGGGGGAAAAGCAGCATAGATTCATCTTTCAAAATACTGAGTTAGCCACATATGAAAAGAAAAAGCAAATGGGCAAATGGGGCTGCACTGGATTTGGTAAGGACAAAGTATCCAAAGCTATGACACTTATCTCTCAAGTTAAAATACACAGACACAGACACACAGACACACAGACACACAGACACACACACACACACACACACACACACACCTGCTAAAGAAATGCAAATCTTTACAAAGCCATTATAGGTTTCTGTTAGAAGAAAACTATTCCCTTTTGGAATTCTGTCTCCATCTCAACCTTAATGATAAACTAGATACTTGCTCTCACTACATCTGTCCTGCTTACTTTGTCCTGAAATTTTAGTTCATTAGGCTTACGTCACCCCTGAAGGTCCTCTTTACTGGTATTTAATCAGAAGCTTAATTATCCCTCAAGTAAGAGCTCAAAATTCCTTGTCCTGTGCTCTGATAAAAGTTTCCTGTACCTATTGAAGTTTATTCTCCTTTACCAGCACATGAGTTGTAGGACATCTTTAAGAATATTAAGCCTTGAGCAGAACAGATAGTGTGTAGGAAATTTACCTTGCACGCTACTGAACCGAGTTTGGTCCCTGGTACTGTATAAGGTTTCCCAACATACCAGGGGTGACTCCTGAGCACAGAGCCAAGAATAAGTCCCAGAACCAGAATGGATGGCTCAAAAGCTAAACCGTAAATAATCATCGGCCTTCTTCTGTTCCCGTCCAAAGATCCTCTTCCTCACAATCACAGCTTCAATGAGGACTTTAATGTAGATGTCTTTAATGTAGATCTCTCACACGTATATTTCTAGTTCAGCGGAGACTGTGTATTAAGCTTCCTTTTTCCCATCTCCTTTTTGTATATCTCAAATTTATACAAAGTTAAGGTCAACATGATTTAACTATTGTTCTTCCTTTACTAAATTTGAATTTCCTTTTCAGCAATGGTTGCCAGGATTCAGCAATGGTTAGCAAGTTTGAAGTTTGGGAGTCATCTTGAGTGCATTTCTCTTCATCTATATTTGTAAATAACTACAATTTTTGACACATTTCTCTTAACCTATCTATGTAAATAATTACAAATTTTACATGCTGATGTTTTGTGTTTCTCATAGAAATAAGCAGCGTTTTTATTTCTCTCATCACTGCTTTTTGAAAGCATCACTTATCAATACTGGGACACTGTAGCACTGTAGCACTGTCCTCCAATTGTTCATCGATTTGCTCGAGCAGGCACCAGTAATGTCTCCATTATGAGACTTGTTGTTACTGTTTTGGCTTATTGAATATGCCACGGATAGCTTGCCAGGCTCTGCTGTGCAGGAGGGATACTCTCGTAGCTTGCTGGGCTCTCCAAGAGGGGTGGAGGAATCAAACCGAGGTCGGCCACTTGCAAGGCAAATGCCCTACCTGCTGTGCTATCGCTCCAGCCCCTGATAATCAGACTGGAACAATGGCAATTAGAATTTAGACTTGGTCAGACTGAAAAGAGAAGTGACAGAAATTCTACTGGTTCCCCAGGACAAATGTCATTGTGTGAAGATCTGTGTAACCCATTATTCCAGATCCCCATGCTGCAACAGTCTAGATTCTCTGAAATTGATGCGATTATGTTCATTTTTAATTTAAGAGCCCAATCCAGCAGTGCTAATTTTGTTTGCATTTCTCTGATAAGTGATGCAGAGAATTTTTTCCATGTCTTTTACCTATTTGTATGTTTTTGAAAAATTAAAACACATCTTCTGTTCATAGGTTGGAAGGATTAATATAGTTAAAATAGCTGTATTTCCCAAAGCATTATACAGATTCAATACAGTCCCTTTAAAAATAGCTGTGATATTTTTCAAAGACACAGATCAAACTCTATTGAAACTTATAAGGAATAATACACCTTTTGCCACCTCAATAGTCAATACAACCCTAGGAAAAAGATGGGAGACTTATCTTTCCCATCTTCAAACTATATTATAAAGTTGTTGAAATCAAAAGAGTGTGGCAATGAAACAAGGATGGACTCTTAGACAAATGGAATTAATTTGAAAATCCAGAGACAGTTCCTCAGGCATATATGTGAACAGTAATCTTCATAAAGGAGAAAATAGTATGAAGTGGTTTGAGGACAACCTCTTCAATAGTGGTGTTATGAAATTGATCAGTTAGCTGACAAGCAGAAAAATCAGACCCCTTCCTAATACACTGTACAAAAGTCAAATAAAAATGGATTAAAGCTCTCAATATCAGATTCGTATCCATAAGTTTTATAGAGGAAAACACAGGTAAAAAACTCCATAACATTTAAGTTAGAGGTATCTTCAAGGATTCAATGCAATTAGCCATGCAAATGGAAACAAGGATAAACAAGTGAAGTTACAGAAAATTATCATTTACACTTCAAAAAAAGAAACTTCTGCACTTCAAAAGAAATGATTACCAAAATAAAATACATGTCACAGAATGGGAGAGTATATTTGCCCACCACTTATATGAACAAAGGGTTAACATCAGAGTTATAGAAAGCATTGATACAACTTTACAAGAAAAAAAAACAGTCCTATTGAAAAATGGGGTTATAAGATGAAGCAAAATCGTAATTTAAGAGGTAGCTATTAGCAAATGTTGAGAAAAAGACATATTTAGTTAACTAGAAAAACAGTAATAACAACCACTACAGCTTCTGGGGCTAAGTAGGTCATAGGCACTAATCCATTTAATACTTCTAATGAAAGAGACAGATATTTTTATTACTATTTGACTAATGAAACTGAATTTGAAAAATTAAGAAATATGCTCCAGTTCACACATTACGTGGACGAGTCTGGTTACCTTCATGTCTCAAGACGCCTACCACTTCTATGTCTTACATACTATCAAAACTGTCAAACGGCTCTCTTGCCATTACTCAAAGCACAATTAATGCAAACTTGCAGGGATTTGACCCAGTGCCTGAGTCATTAAAGGACAAAATCCTTGGTGCCCCCTTTGTGAGAACAAACTCTCAGAAGAACTGAGAGTCCTCAAATATTGTCCTTTATTCTGGTAAATATTCTTTCATTGGCCTTCAAGGCCTGAATGTGTCAATTAAAATATAAGACCATAACTGTGTGTCCTCAACTGATTATACAACAAGTGACATAACCCTGGCCCATGCTCCCTGAGAACAATGATGTAAGTCTTTATGTAACCACACCTATTATCTATAAAAATGAATGAACAATGTATCTGAGTGTGACAGTTCCAGAAACTGCTCACTGTGTCTCACTTGTTTTTTTTGATTTTGTTGTCTTTTGTTTGGGGGCCAAACCTAAATATGCTCATTGGTTATTCTGGCTTTGCACTCAGGAATTACTCCTGGTGGTGCTCATGGTACCATATGGGACACTGGGAATCAAACCTGGTTGGACACATGCAAGGCAAACACTCTACCCACTGTACTATTGTTCTGGCCCCTCACTTGTTCTTTTAACTTATTTCTTCACAAAACTCACCCAGCAGACCTGTGAAATGTCGGCATCTTTTTCTTAGATGTATTTTTGGTGTCCAGGAAAGGACTGGGTACACTGAGGGAAAACTTGAAAATTTGTCAGGATTTTCCCCTTTATTTGTTGTGACTCTTAATGTCTTGACATGTGGTTTTTAAAACGAGCATTCATGGGACTAGAGTAATAGCAAAGCAGGTAGGGTGCTTGCCTTGCATGCAGCTTATGTGGGCTCAATCCTCAGCATTCTATACAGCCCTAATGCTCCTTAGGAGTGATTTCCAAATGCAGAGCCAGGAGTAACTCCAAAGCACCATCAAATGTGGACCAAAAAGCTAAAACAAACAAAAAGCTTTTGAAGCTATAGAGGTGGTGCAGTGGTTAAGGCATTTCTCTTGTATGTGGCCAACCAGATTCAATATCCAATACCACATAAGATTTCTCCTACAGCCAAGAGTAAGCTTTGATCACAGATAGAACTTGTTCCACAACAAAAGCAAAAGTAATCAGCATTAGGTCTCCAAGAAGCGCTTGCAAAAGTCAAAGCAAAATGATACTGTGTTCTCATTTCTGTCTGCCATCCATTCTGTTCTCATTGATGGTGTTCTGATGAAAATACTGTGACTGAACATTCTATTTGGAACCTTTCATTATAGAAGAAGGAAATTCAAGGAGATACAATATATATATACACATATAATTTTAAAATTTGATAACACACTATTTTCCTTGTTCTTTGAATATATGTAATTTATCTATTAGAGCAGGCTGTATTTCTTATTCACTTGTTTCTATATCTTTTCCATCTGTATACCAGAGAGAAGAATTTTAATCACTGATGGAGCATTTGTATAATGAAAGTGATCTCTGCTATTCCTTCAGTGAAGAGCATGAATAAATGATCTGTAGATTCTTAATGCATTGCTCCAAATATGAGTTTCAATTTACACAGAACTTTCAATAAATTGTTTTGTGTCCCTAAAGACTATTGGATGCCTCATGGGATACATTACAAAAAATTACATTTAGAAATTTTTTTGTTTATCAGTAATATATTCTCTGCACTTTTCTCCATTCTGTTAGCAGCTGATGACATTGAACAAAACAAGCATGCTATTTTCCTTTTTCTTTCAATGAGAGATTCCATATTAACTTGAATGTAAAGTTGCTTAAGTATTTTAATTCAGCACCAGCTTTTCATTCATGGATTTTAAAACAAAACAACAACAAAACCAACAAAAGCCCCAGAAAATGAGATCAGAATGAAATTTGTATAAAAATTAATTTTGCACATAACAATAATATTCACACTTTTGTTCAATTTTTTAATATTTCTATGATAATGATACTGTTATACCCATTTATGGATTAATGGTTTTGAAGGGCACATAAGAAGGGAAGAAAATCCATAAACTTGAAGAACAATTTTTAGACTAAAAGTTCACACAATTATTAGAGTATTTAAATATTACCAATAAATCTCATCATCTTTAACTTTCTTTTTAATTTAATTTTAATTTTTTTGCTTTTTGGATAATACCTGACGATGCACAGGGGTCACTCCTGACTTTGCACTCAGCAATTATTCTTAGCGGTGCTCAGGGGACCATATGGGATGCTGGGAATCGAACCCAGGTCAGCCACGTGCAAGGCAAATGCCCTACCTGCTGTACTATTGCTCAACCCACCCCTCGTTTTTTTGAAAATGTAGTTCTACTATTTATTCAGTCATTGATTAAACTGATTAGATTTGGCATGAACTCCACATTTATTTTTTCTTTTTTTCTTTTTCTATTTATTAAATCATCGTGAGACACACATACAAAGCTTTCATGTTTGAGATTCAGCTGTACAATAATCGAACACCACCAATGCACACTTTCCACCACCAGTGTCCCCAGTATATCTCCCCTCCCCCGAACCTAGTCCTCATCCTGCCTCCATGGCAGGCAATTTCCCCAATACTCTCTCTCTACTTTGGGGTATTATCTTTTGCTCAAACTTTTTCACCACCATTCAAGCTTGTCTGCCAGGGGCAGATATTAGATATTTATTGTCCATTGCTCATTTTGAATATCTTGGGTGCTGTGGCCATATGCTTCTGTAATTCTAGATTGTAAGTGGTTGGGTTCCAGAAACATTTATGTGGGGCTTCTGGAATTCTAGATTGTAAATGGTTGGGTTCCAGAAACATTTCTGTGGGGCACTAATCCAATTTGGGATTCAATTGGGCATCTCTGGACCAGGGCTGTTGGTGCACTAACATGGCATCCAAAGGAACATTGTGGGTGTGAAAGCCACGCTGACGAACGAGAGGGGAGCCAGGGAGGGACAGCCCAGCACCTCTGCTGCCACACAGCATGGAGATTTAATCCTGGAATTCTCATACCTGGGCCTTGTTTGTGGAAGCTCTTGGTCACTGGGATTCCATCTGGAGTAGGCGGGGAGACAACACCTGCTCCATCTGGGGTGCCCTACTGAAATTGGCTCAGTATAGGACCCAGAGAGTTCTCTGACTCTCTGGTGTCTTCTGGGACTCACTGCTGTGTCTCTTGCTTTTGATCTCTTTCTAGATTTTTTTTTATGGGCATCTGAAGCAAGGCCAGTAATAGAGTTTACGGGGTGGCACTGGAGTTGGTTCGTGGAGGTGACTGTCAGTGCTTCCATGTGTACTGGGAGGTGGGGGGAGGTAGCCCACTTCAACTCTGTGAAAGCCTGGAGATTTCATTCACAAAACCTGCATACCCAAATTTTCAGCAGATTATATCTTGGTGAGGTCTGTCCTGAGACAGTGGAGTCAGGCCAGGAATAAGGCTGAGATTCTGGATTGTGGAAGCAAGCGGCTGCTGGGGCCTCTGCTTGGGCAGGCAACCTGCACCCCTCTGATTTACCCCAGTTTGTTCATCCATGCATGGGTTCTAGATTAACTGTGGTTTTTGGACTCTTTGGAGATTTATCTATGGGTCTCTGAAATAAGGTTAATAAATGAGCTTTTATAGCTGAGTGGAGGTGGTTTGTGGGCATGGTTCCCACATACCTAACTTTTGGCTGTTTAATTTCTTGGTAAACTTGATCACAAATTATTGGGGTCTGGCGAAGGGCACAGTGACAATTTTGGGGTGTCAGGAAGCCTGAAGGCACCATCAGGCTGCTGATGTATTTGCCCCGCAGGTACAAGTTGACCTGTTGGTGCCATTATACCCCCTCTCTTACTTTCATTGTCAGTAATTTTTGGATACTCTCCTGCAGTTTCCTATTAATATCAAAACTACGTTTTTAAAACTTGACATTTGTGCTCAAGACACTAGTATATAATTTACATTGTGTGGTTGAAGGATCACCATATGCTTTCATTGATAAATTGGAGTTTTAACATATATATGATATCCAATTCATTTTAATTTATTTATTGTTCATGTTTTCTTTGCTTCAGTGAAAAGAAAAACTCAGGAACTCAACATACAGAAGTAATGATACTTTTCTGGATTTATTATCCTCTAATAATAAGAGAGAGTCTCTTACCCACGTGCCTGGCTGTCTTCCCCGGGGCCTCCTCGGAGGGGATGGGCTCCAGTTTGCCTCCCCACCCCGAGCAGAGCTCTCAGTGGCCAAAGACCTACGGAGCCTAGCCACAGCCATGCTCAAGGCCCCTCTCCACACATTCAGACAGGCCTCACACATGAAGGAACCAGCAGAGGAACCCAGGTGTGTGGGACCCAGGGCTGAGACCTCCAAGGCTGCTTGGATCGGGACTGGGCCTCCTCCGCCCAGATTTCCCAAGTCTCAGTAGCTAGGCGGTCACACGCAGGGACTGCCCCCAGGGCCATGTAATCCTGTCAATGGCCACCATCCAGAGACTTAAAAGCAAACTCCCGGAAGCTTATCTTATAATTGAGGACCTGGCAAACTACTGGGAGTTTCCTTCCCACATGGGAAAGCCTGTCAAGGTCCCCATGGTGTATTGAAATGCCAAAACCAGTAACAAGCTGGGTTTCATTCCCCTGACCTTGTAAGAGCCTCCAGTATGGCATCGTTGGAAGAGTAGAGAGAGGCTTCTAAAATCTCAGGGCTTGAACGAATGGAGATGTTACTGAGACTGCTCAAGAAACTCGATGATCAACGGGATGATAATGATGATGATGATGATGATGATGATGATGATGATGATGATGATGATGATGATGATGATATTAAAACTGTAAACCATAAATTATTATAGAAAGATATTCTTTTTATTGAATTTTCATTTTAGTATTTTCAGACTAAGGGTGTTGTAAGACTTTGAGTCTGACTTCTGGAAGTTTATATACTCTAACATTAACCAAGTTCTATGTTTAGTAATTGCTTATAAAATTTCAATAAAATAAGAGGGAGAGAGACAATATGCTCTATTTTTTTCCCTCCTCAGATCTCTAATTTGAGACATGTTTCAACACATTCTGCATTCATTCTATTGTTATAACAACCATGCAAAGCAAGTACTAATAATCCAGCCATTTAGCCATTTTCCAAATTCTGCAAGGTCAGAGAACTTGCCTAGCAAAAGTCATCGAGAAGAAGCAAGAAGATTTGAATCTTGGACAAGTTTGAGGGAAGCTCCAGGATTTCCCCTTAAAGAATAGCCCCATACATGCATAGCAAAGAGCTCTAATCTAAACGATGATGACAGGTTAAATGTGTAAATAAGATTTTCATTAGAAATAAAATTAGGGCCTGGAACAATAGTACAGTGGATAGGGCATTTGCCTTGCATGCGGCCAACCCGGGTTTGATTCCCAGCATCCCATATGATTCCCCCAAGCACCGCCAGGAGTAAATCTTGAGTGCATGAGCCAGGAGTGACCCCTGGGCATCGCCAGGTGTGATCCAAAAAGCAAAAAAAAAAAAAAATTAAGAAATAAAATTAATTTGGGTGACAATTGGCAGAAAAAAATGAACTAGTTTTAGTTTTGGGTTTTTCAATGCCTATAATATGTTCATTCACAAGCTAATTTGGACAGTTCCAGTCAGATTCTAATGAGTCACACCAATATTCTACCATCCTCTGGGTGCACATATCTTCTCCCTTTGAGTTAGGGTGGGATTTATGTCCCCCTGTAATTAGTCTACTTTATATGGTTAAAAGAGAGAGAGAGAGAAAGAGAGAAAGAGAGAGGATTCCAAATTAGTTGAACTTAAGTTGAGTTAAATGTAAACTTCATATTTGTGGTGAACTGGAGCGACAGCACAGCTGTAGGGCGTTTGCCTTGCATGCAACTGACCCAGGTTCAATTCCTCTGCTCTTCTCAGGGAGCCCAGCAAACTACCAAGTGGCTTATTTGATATGCTAAAAACAGTAACAACAAGTCTCACAATGGAGACTTAACTGGTGCCCACTCGAGCAAATCGATTAGCAATGGGATGACAGTGACAGTGACATATCTGTGGTTCTGACTTAATCAGGTGAAACTCCATAATAGTCATCCTGATTTTGAGAAAAAATTTTAAAAAGCAATCAATGAACAAAGAGATGCCTTAAGTTCTAGAGCACAGACCTTGCATATACCAGGTTCCAAATTCATTTCCTGATATTGCATGATCCTCCAAGGGCTTCTGGGTGCAACCCTGGTGACTTCTGAGTGCCACTCACTGATGACCTCTGACTGGAAGTGTACTAGTGCAAATCTAAAGTAACAGCTATATGTGACTGTGAATGGTAAGGATCTATACATAGTTACTCAGGGCCTCAGATAAATCTCATAAAGAATTAAACTCTATCAACAACTATAAAGCATTGAAGGAAAACTGAAAGTTAGAATAAGAATACAGCTCAGTCACCAACGGGATTTCACTCCTATGAAAATCTGAGCAGAGTACAGAGTAAAGACAAACTTGAACTTCTTATACATCAACACTGCAGTATGCTTACAATGTAAGCCTATGTAAGGGAGATGGAGTGTTTATCCACCTTCTCTTTTATACTGGTTGAGCACTGCTTCTGTGAAATTCGATTTTCTGTTCTTCTGTCCTGTCCTGCATGTGGGTTTGTCCTGCTCACAAAGACAGAGAAATGGTCATCAGTGGTAGAGAAATAGAAGAGATGTTAGTAATTCAAACCTTCCAAAAACAGAGGTGACTGCTAGGGTAAATGGGCAGAGCCCCAACACCACCTGCTGTATTCCTAAACATGAAGACTGTAATAAATTTTCCCCTTGTTTCTTGAATTCCTATCTCCTCAATTCTCACTCCTTTTCTGAAATTATTAACATATAGGCACACTCTTTCCAATAGAATTGATAGGCATTTTTTTAATCTAAAGATTTTAGGTTGCCAAGATAAATTCTAAGACTAAACCCTTTATAAATGCTAGTTTATGCTGATTGGACTGATTGAATTTAACATCTGAGCTTAAATATCCAGATTTTATACAGGATTGATTTTTGTAGATGCTTTTTAGGAGCTTACAGTTGAATTGGGAAACTGGATATTCCCAAGCTACACTTGGAAATTTAAGATAACAAATAGATGCAGTGAATTATTTTTTAAGAAGTGAGGTATGGGTTTTGTCATTAAAAAACCTGAAGAAATTCCCATTTCCTTCATCTGGTATTATTTTCCACTTTATCAAAAGACTTTCCAGCTACTGAGTAGGGTCCATGAATGGAGCTAATGTCTTAAACTACCAGTTATATATTCCAAGAGAGATGGGCATATGATTAGTAGAATACAAAACATCAAATATATTTTTCAGGGAAATTATTATTGCTATCAAAATACTTTTTAAACATAAAATGATTAAATGGGCTATTTTACAATGATTCCTTGTATCACTTGTCATTTTTTGCTCATTAATTTGCTCGAGCAGGCACCAGTAATGTCTCCATTCGACCCTGTCATGCACTAGTGTAGCCCAATAGCGTCTGCTTGCACCAGGAATATGTAGAGCCTCAAACCGTTCATTCAGGGTCCTGACAAAGTCTGACTATCTCGTAGGTGGGCGGCCAGGTATACTTTTTGACATTCCATGGAATCTAGTCAGTAAGAGCTCTAGTCCAGTGGTCATCTCCAAATTGCATTATGTGTCCGGCCTATCTGATTTTTGACACCTTGGCAAACAAGACAGCATCCCTGATTCTTGATTGTCAATGGAGGTTGAAAGTCTGGATTACTTCTCTCATGTCAGTGAAATATGATATTCAAAGCATAGCTCTTTCTTTTCCTCTTTGGGAGACCCGAATAACGTTCTCATCCTGTTTGCGTAGGGCCCAGGAAGAATGTTAGTGCAGGAAGAATGGTGGAGTTAAAAAGATATGCCTGGAACCAGAGGTTCTTTGTCCTCTGACCAACTTATTCAATGCTCTTGAAGGCATCCCACGCCGCTCTCTTCCTCCTGTGTAGCTCAGGTGCCAGGTCATTTTTCATGTTGAGTTCTTGACCTAGGTACATATAACTGCTGCATTCAGAGATGTTCATTCTATCGAGGACAAATGGAACATCAGGAACTAGTCTGTTTCTTCATGAGATTCAGCTGCAGTCGACCTTTCCACACTCACAGTCGAAGTCGGCCAGCATTCGCGCCAGTTGGATAATGTTTGGTGTTATTAGAACGGTGTCATTAGAAGGTGGTCTAGTCTATCATCACTCCCATTCCTTCCCATTCCAGCCATCGCATGACGTTCTCGAGGGTGGCACTGAAGAGTTTCGGTGAAATGGTATCACCCTGCCGAACCCCTCTCTTTACATCAATGACAACTTCCTTATAGAATGTTGAGATCCTGATGGTGAATCCATATTAAAGCTCTCGGAGGATCCTGATGTACTGAGTTTGAATGCCATGTTTGGGTAGGACGTCGATGACAGCTTCAGTATCAACAGAATCAAAGGCCTTTAAGTCACTGAACGTTAGACAGAGCAGCATCTTGAACTCTCACAAAACCTCAACGTGACCATGTGTATATGGCCGATTGTACTGAATCCTTTTCAGAACCCAGCTTGCTCGCATGTTGTCCTTCATCTAATATTCTGCCAATCCTATTCAGGATGACTCAGTGAATAACTTGCAGATGACAGACAACAGGTAGATCAGGCAATAGTTTCCGAAGTCGTGGATGTCTCCCTTCTTGTACAACAGGACAGTCCTGCTTGTTTTCCATTGGGATGGAACCTTGCATTCAGACAGGTAGCGTGTGAAGAGCTGAGCCAGAGTATTCACAAGTTCTGGCAGAGATTCTTCAGGTGTTCGGGTCTGACCTTCTCTAGACCTGGTGCTGTATGCTTCTTTACTGACGAAATGGCGTTTCAGATTTCAGAATGGAGAATGCTGGGAAGGAAATATCCATCCTGCGGAATTTGGTATGTGGGCAGGTGGATGTGGCTATCAAAGAGATCTGTGTAGAAGTCGTGGATAACTTTCTCTTTTGCTCTTCTGGAAGATGTGATACATCCATCACGTTGGAGGGCAGTCACCTTGGTCTTATAGTTGGCAAAGGACAGGCAGGCATCGCGAATACTTTTCCTGGCTTCTGTCTCATCGGCCAATACTGCTGCTCTTCTCTCTTTGAGGTCTTCCTTAACTGCTTCTCTGTACAGCTTTTCAAGCTCAGATATTAGCTTGTGATTGCCTGAGGATCACGCGAAACCACGTGGTGAGTGAGCTCAAGACGTTCCAAAAACAGGCGTCTTCGTGTGGCCTTCTCTCTCTTGGCGTTCTTCACACAATCATGGAGATGCTGAACGAGTCAATCATATTCCTCATGTATGTAGTCAACAACGGCATCTTCACATATTGTTGCAATAGTGCCAAAGAGCTCCCAGTTAGTGGTCATTCTGGGACTTCTCTTCTTAAACTTTGCGGCCCTCTCACCCCACTCCGTGAATTAGAATTTCGCAGGAAGGAGACAGTGACCTGTTCCCATTTGGGATTTTGGGACAACAGCGACATTTGTCAGGCAAAATATTCATTGAATATTATGTAGTCAATTTCATCAGGAGATTCCCATGTCCAACATTTAGATTCAGACTTCTGGAACTGCAAGTTACCATGGATAGTCTGGTTGACATGATGGACTCAGACAAACTCTCATGCTGTTTGTTCCATTCTAGGCTGTGAGTCTGGTGTGGAGTTCTTCAGTCGATCTTCTCAATCTTATCTTGGCATTAAAATCACTGACAATGACCTTGTAGAATATGTGGTCTTCTTTATAGAACTTCTCCAGCCCTATGTAGAACTTCTTAATTTCTTTTTCATCGTAGTTGGATGTTAGTGCATAGATGATGAAGATAGAAACTGTTGGCAATCAGCCACATCTATCCAAACGTAAGCATCCAATTTGAATTGTTAGGCATTCAAACGAATCAATGCTCATGGCCATGTTCATGTTGATGAAGACACCGATACCACTGACGCCTCTACTGTCACATGTTCTGAGGAACAGTTCTTCTCCAGTGTCGAAAATGGCATGATGTGACCGATGCCTTCTTGTCTTGGTCAATCCAATGGCGTACCTGATCTTCTGCGCTTGTATCATCAGGACCTCAGTGGATGCTTCCGATGCCAGCTTATGTTCAAAAGTGCAGACAGTTATTTGAATCCTCATCCTCCTTCGTTTTGGCAGTCTAGTTCGGCCCTGAGATTTCATCAGTTTCTCCTTGCTTGACCTTCTCAACACTGCCATATTGGGAGCTCTTCCAGGGTCAGGGGAATGAAGTCCATTTTTGTTACTGTTTATGGCTCATCGAATATGCCCTCAGGTTGCTTGCCAGGCTCTCCCGTATGTGGGTAGCATGTTGGTTCACTCCTCAAAGGTTGGTACCGTTACCACCCCCTCGCCATGATGATAGGATAAATAAAGCATAAACGCAAAGAGTATGCTACTATTCTTCTTCATATGTGCATTTTTAAAAATCAAATTGTTTAAATAATCAGTGTTTCATGTGTCTTAGAAAGGTAGGAAAAGTAGAATGAAGTATGTGCCTTATTTAAGGAAAACCCAGACTTAATCTCCACTACTTACAAACTAAGTAATAAATTAACTTAGTTTGATGGGCTTAAATGCCCATAATTGTATAAAAAATAATGTAGCTCTGTAGCACTGTCATCCTGTTGTTCATCAATTTGCTCGAGCAGGCACCAGTAACATCTCCATTGTGAGACTTGTTGTTACTGTTTTTGGCAGATCGAATATGCCACAGGTACCTTGCCAGGCTCTGCCATGCGGGCGGGATACTGTCGGTAGCTTGCCGGGCTCTCTGAGAGGGATGGAGCAATCAAACCCGGGTTGGCCACATGCAAGGCAAATGCCCTACCTGCTGTGCTATCACTCCAGTCCAAAACATTTAATTACCAAATAGAAAATTAGAAAATAAATAATTTGTAGCTGACAATGTTGAGTCAAATATTAGAATCTGTCAAAGAATTAAATCACCTAATTCTGATTAAGATGCCAGTTTTTCTTACAGCTTAATCCATTCTCAAAGGCAACTTCAAAAATTATACCTGTATGTATATTATGACATAAAACATGTTACAGTCGATTAATGGATGTGCAAATATGCAAACCATGAAGTTTATGTATTTGTAATAAAATATTACTTAATAATTAAAAACAAATAACTATAGATGCACAATATAATCTCAAAATAATTTTGTCACAACTCCCAAAATGTTATTTCCATTTTTGCAAAATTATAGAAAATACAAATTATATAAAATTACAAGAAGCACATGAGTCTTTTTTTGAGCATAAAGAAATGTAAAAGTACAGGAGTAAGACTCAGAAAGGGAAATTTCTGGGGTGATGAAGTAGTTTATTTTCTTGATAATTGTGACTTTACAAGTAGAGACATATGCCAAAATTATCAAAGTTATGCTTTAAATTATTCCATTTATTGTATGTTAATTATATGCCAATGAAGCTGTTAACAGAAACAGTCTTAGTGACAAAACAGACATGGCAGGAGATGTGATTTGCCTTATCCAAATTTGTTTATTTTGCCTTGACTCAGTCTGCTTGGAGTCAAATTTGGATAGTTCCAGTCAATTAAACTACTAGAGAAATTTTGTTGCTGTTTTGTCTGTGTTATTTTCATCACCTATTTCTTTCCTCATGTAACAGAACCTTTTCTCTTTGAGAAAATTATCTTTCTTTATCTCCAAAATGTGGTTTTGTGGGGTTTGGCAATCATAAAATTCAACATTCTGGCCAACCAGCCACAAAACTTACTGCAGCCGCAATGGTCCGTTTCCCTGGACGTTGCTTCAAAAAGCAAGCACCTGTAACCTTTCTCAGAGGATTGCCCTTGATCTGCTAGAGCAGCCAGCCTCACCTACAGAGAGCCATAGATAAGTGCTAGGAGATTACACCCTGTCAGTGCAACCTGTAGTCAATAGCAGGGACACAGGCACAAAGGCCTCATTCCCTTCCTTTGAGACTGGGACACACTGTGGCGTGCAATTCATACTCCAGAAATTCCCCATGGCAACAGAAGGAAGCTGTCTCTTCATCTGACACTGTGTGTTTGAATGGCTCTCTACCAGGCTTCATCCTCTTTCACACATTATCTTCCCATTTTCTCTAAGAGCTCCTCCTTAATAAAACCACTTGTACTTGAGTCTGACCTAAAACAGCATGGCAAGCCTCTTTTAGCACAGAGATTTGTCCAGGGATGACCTTATCATGTCTTTGAGATATTTTTAGATTTGAAACTACAGGATGAAGTCTCTTTTTAATATTTCTTTTTTAAAAAGAGATGACCCAGGACCTACTTTTAACTGAATTTTTATCCAAAAAATTGTAATTAAAACATTAATTCAAATAATAATGGTTTATAACATATAATTCAGTGTTGGTACGTGGCATCAAAAATCTTGTTACAAACTCTGCTACCATACTATTCATCTCTTATCCTATTTACAACCTCCAGCCCGACCTCATTTCTCTTCTCTCCTGATGATCATCATTTTATTCTCATGATATATGTTCCATTCAGGGATTACTTCTTGTGGCGCTTAGGACACCATATGTAGTGGCACGTGTGGAACCCCTAGTCAGCTACATGCAAGACAAGTGTATTACTGGTTGGCTGAATTATCTGACACTCCTTGCTTCTTTTTTAAATGTTTTATGTTTACTTTGTGCTTTTCAATAGCTGTGCAAACTGCATTTTGACCATCCCTAAAAATTTAGTCTCCCTCTAATGAAAACAATTGACTCCTCACTTGCCCCTCCTTTAGAAAGAGAGCCAAATTGAAAGAAATCCAGATCAGAGATGAAGAAGGAAAACAGACTCATTGCTGAGCGATATAGTCCAGTGTAGGTAGCTTGCCTTGTGGGAAACTGAACCCAAGTTCTGTTCCAGCATTCCATATAGTGTCCCAACACTGCCTGGAGTGATCTCTGAAAGCAAAGCCAAGAGGAAGACCTGAACAATGCTACATGTAATTCTGGAAAAAACAACAAAGAAATTAAAAATTTAAAAATGACCTGCCATGTGAGAGAGAGAGGGGGGGGAGAGAAAGGGAGAGAGAGGGAGGGAAGGAGAGAGAGGGAGAGAGAAGGAGGAAGAGAGAGGAAGAGAGAGGGAGGGAGGGAGGAAGAGAGAGGGAGAGAGAGGGAGGGAGGGGAAGGGAGAAAGGGAGAGAGAAAAACAGATTCTCATAATGCTGGATCCACTCTACCATTAACAACGAACATTCCTCCCTCCCAAAATGTTCTATATCAGTAAATACCCTGGATTTTGCTTAAGATTCTATCTCTTAAAACAGAGGAGTTTGGACTAACATCTTCGGTAGCATTTGAACTGACATCTCATGCCTCTGTTCTTTGACTTAGCCAAATGGCTAAGTTAGAACATGTTCAGCCAAATGAACACATTTCTGTAATCAGGTAGGCCATAGGAAACAGCTAATAATAAACTTTCAGATTTTGCCTTTTGAAGCTGGGGCAATCATACAGAAGTTAAGTGCTTGTCTTGCACATAATCAATGTAGATTCTATCCCTAGAACCACATATGGCCCCCCCAAATCATGTCAGGAGTGATCACTGAGTGCAGAACTTGGAGTAAGCCCTAAGCATCTCTGGATGTGGCCCAAAGCCAAAAAGAAATAAAAAGGTACAACATTTTTGTTTGAAAATATATATATACACATAATTTTTAGTTTAAAAAATGTAACCTGTATTTTGAGTTATCATCAACTACTTTTAAAAAATCTTAAAATAGTTTAAAATAATTTGTAATTTTTTGTTTTGAGTAATTTCAACTGATTTTCTTAAAATATCAATTCTTCACTTGTATTAACTGATGATATAAACTCACCCAGGGGGCCATTGGGAGGCTAATCTAAGTTATTTTTTATGTTAAAAAGTACACTATTCCCTAATACACAGAGCCATAATATAAAAACTCATTTTGAAAGAGGGAAACAGTCTAAATTGATACAAATACTATTAGTCTAAAAACGACTTCCTGAAAAAGTTTAGTTCACAGATGCTCTTAACCCTTACTAAATCAGATGGAGAGCAGGACTATTATCTGCTTGGAGAATTTTCAAGTTAAAATTGGCTATTCCAAGCAGAATACTAGAATAGCGCTTCCTCAGCAGGGCTAAGATCCAACTAATCACATGTGAATTGCTATTTAATTAATTTTAAGATTGCATGAAAGCATAAACCTTTCTATGTACTTTATACTCTGGTGTCTTAAAAGACTAACTCCCTGAGGCCAGAGTGATAGGACAGTGGGCTAGGTGCTTGCCTTACATGAGGCTGACCTAAATTCAATCCCCATTGCTACTATGGTACCCCGGGTTCCTCTAGGAGTGATCTCTGAGTAGAGAGCTAAGAATTACACCTGAGCATCACCAGGTGTAGCCCAAATCCCCCTCCAACGATTTTTAAGTAAACCCTCTAAAGAATGAGAGATATAAAATTTCATTCATATTCATTCCCTATTGCTTTTAGTTGGAGTTAGTGATGAAGTTAGTAATACTGGGATTATCATGATTAGGTCCCCACAAATTAAGTTTAAACTTAATTTACTTTCTACTCTTAGGTCAAGTTCTTATGCCAGTGATATAAATACTGACACCCAGAAACAGTATGATCCTGTTACTCCAGCACTACTGTTCCCATCTCGAGGACATTTGGAAATATCTGGAAGCATTTTTTAATGGCCAAAACTGGGAAGACGTTTCCAGTTAGAATCTGATGGTGGAAGCCAGGTATGTTGATAATCTTGTGATGTAAATCTACAATAAAGAGTTGTCCAACCCAAAATGCCAATAATATTGAGACCAAAAAATCCTGATTTATACCTTTGTCAGAAAGTTCACTTTCTTTCATCACTCCTAAGCTGCATCCTGCTGTGTTTAAGTCATATTTGCCCATGAATTGGACTCTGGGTTTAAAAGGTAGTCCTGCCACCTCTTAGGTGAATCACATTTTCTTTTGCTATGTTATGTAGCAGTAGCACTAGACTTATGGGTTATTTTTGTAACTGAATAAAGTAAAGTACCTACCACTGAGCAACTGGACTTAGCTATTTCTGTTTTTACTACAAGTAGAACTCTGGAACATTGGGAATGAAACAAGATATTTTCTGAATGCTGTTTTGATGAAGCCATTTGGTCACAAAAAAATATTTTAAGCTTTGATCTTAAAATAAAGCACTTAGCACAATAGCCATAATATGTAAAGAATCCAAATGTCCAACAGATGAATGGATAAAGAAGCTGTAGAATGTACATATACAATGGAATTTTATGCAACCATAAGAAAAAATAAAATAATGGCATTTGGGGTAACTCAGAATTAGAGAGTTATATGTTAAGAAAAATAAGCTAAAGAGAAAATTTAAAAATACCTTATTATGTGATACAAATCATAGAGAGAAATATATATACATACATGTATATATATACATACATACACACACATACCTCTCGGAGAACCTGGCAAGCTACGGAGAGTATCCTGCCCGCACAGGCAGAGTCTGGCAAGGTACCCGTGGCATATTTGATATGCCAAAAACAGTAATGATAGGTCTAATTCCCCTGACCCTGAAAGAGCCTCCAATCTTTGGGAAGAATGAGTAAGGAGAGGCTGCTAAAAATCTCAGGGCTGGGAGAAATAGAGATGTTACTGTTGCCCGTTCCAGTAAACGGACAAACAAGGAGATGACAGTGATACAGTGATCTGGTGTATGCAAATAAATAAATAATAAAAGGGGACAGTAAAAGGATTGTGATATGTGTATGCAAATAAATAAATAATAAAAGGGGACAGTAAAAGGAGGTGAGGAGGGGATTAAAATCAGGCCAGAAATGACAACTAGACAGTCTTGGAGGTACTTCAGTGGTGGTGGTGGCATACAGTAGCTATGAACACTAAGATGATCAACTCAAACACTATTGTAACCAAATTACCTAAACTTTAAAAGTTTTCTGGCTTTTGGGACAACTCCTGGAGTACTCAGTTATTACTCGACTGCACTCAGGAATCGCAACTGGTGGGCTTGGGGGTCATATGGAGTACTGGGGATCAAACCTAGGCTCATGCATGCAAGGCAAGCACACTATTCACTGTACTATCACACGTTACTGTCTACCTGGGGCCCCACTATTTTGCAGTGGCAAAAGTAACTGCCTTTTTTGTCTATTCTTATATCCATCTCCCATTTCTTCAGGTCCACAACTTCTTATCTGACAAGCATTCTCAACCTGCCCTGGACTATTCTATTTTTTTTTTAAGTTTTTTTATTAGTGAATCACCTTGAGGTACAGTTACAAACTTATGAACTTTCATGTTTGCAACTCAGTCACACAGTTATCATTTACCCATCCCTCCACGAGTGCCTGCTCTGGACTATTCTTAGAGCCCAAAAACTCTCATTTTCTCCTTCCATGCCTCCTCTGTGCTTCTAAACATAACAGGATTAAAGAAAAACTCCAAGCATTGAATATGAATAGAGAGTAGAAACTATGGGGCACATTTTGTCAGCAGTCTTGATTTTATTAGGTCTACCTTCAAAAACAAATTATTTTTTTTATTTGACAGCCTTTATATGGATTATGTATATGCTGCCATGGTCCTTACAATCCCTCATTCCATGTTTTGACTTATTTTTATTCTTTTAACTTTTCTTGCTTTGTCTCCTGCAACTATGTGTATGGCCTACGAGAATGGATGCTGCTGGAGGAAAAGACATTAAAAGAGGAGTGTGGGAAGGATTTCATGAGGCTACTGGAAAGGGTGCAGTTCCATGGTGGGCTCCCCAAGGTTGAAGATAAGGTGGCATTAGGGAGAGGAGAAAAGTTCTACTTCCATGAGTTAAAGGAGAATTTATCTTATCTGAGGACAAGAAAAAAATTCCCAGCCTGGCTGAGCAAACCTGTTATACAGGAGAGGCACTACTTAAACAAAAATGTTTACATTTGAGAATCAATAGTCTTAAGCACTAGGCCAAAGATTTTAGACTTCTAGTGATGAGAAACATTGAATATGTTTTATTCAATGTATTGTATTACATTGAACATGTATTAATTTTAAGAATATTAGAAAACATAGAACATAAAAGGAATAAGATTGTTCATTTGTTCTCTTCTTGCCTTTAAGTATTTATAGGTACACACATATACTTTTTTAAAAAATATTATTCTTTAATTAGTGAGTCACCATGAGGGTACAGATACAGATTCACACATTTTCGAGCTTGTTTTTCCCTCATACAATGTTCGCAAACACATCCTTCCACCAGTGCCCATTCTCCACCACCAATAAACTCAGTATCCCTCCCACCCACCCCCAGTCCCATCTCCTCCCACCACACCCTGCCTCTGTGGCAGAGTATTCCCTTTTGGTCTCTCTCTCTCTCTCCAATTGGGTGTTGTGGTTTGCAATTGGGGTATTGAGTGGCCATTGTGTTCAGTGTCTAGTCTACTTTCAGCATGCATCTCCCTTCCCGGGTGGGATCTCCAACCACATTTTACTTGGTGTTCCCTTCTCTATCTGAGCTGCCTTTTCCCCCAGCATGTGAGACCACCTTCCAAGCCATTGAGCCAACCTTCTGGTACTTATTTCTACTATTCTTGGATATTGGTCTCGCACTCTGTTATATTCCACAGATGAGTGCAATTTTTCTGTGTCTGTCTGACTCATCTCATTTTTTTGTGTGTCTTTCTGACTCATTTCACTTAGCATGATACTTTCCATGCTGATCCACATGTATGCAAAGTTCATGACTTCATTTTTTTCTAACAGCTGCATAATATTCCATTGTATAGATGTGCTAGAGTTTCTTTAACCAGTCATCAGTTCTCAGGCACTCGGGTTTTTTCCAGATTCTGGCTATTGTAAACAGTGCTGCGATGAACATGTAAGTGCAGATGTCATTTCGACTATACTTTTTTGATTCTCTGGGGAATATTCCCAGTAGTGATATTGCTGGGTCAAATGAGAGATCAATTTCTAATTTTTTGAGAAGCGTCCATATTGTTTTCCAAAAGGGCTGAACCAGTCGGCATTCCCACCAGCAGTGTAGAGAGTCCCTTTCTACCCACATCCTCTCCAACAGTGGTTGCTTTTGTTCTTTTGGATGTGTGCTAGTCTCTGTGGTGTGAGGTGGTATCTCATTGTTGTTTTGATCTGCATCTCCCTGATGATTAGTGATGTAGAGCACTTTATCATGTGCCTTTGGCCATTCGTATTTCTTCCTTGGGAAACTTTCTGTTCATTTCTTTGCCCCATTTTCTGATGGGGTTGGATGTTTTCTTCTTGTAGAGTTCAACCAGTGCTTTATATACCCTTGATATCAACCCCTTATCTGATAGATATTGGGTGAATATCCTTTCCCATTCTGTAGATTGTCTTTGTATTTTGGTCACTGTATCTTTTGCGGTGCAGAATCTTTTTAGTTTAATGTAGTCCCATTTGTTGATCTTTGTTTCCACTTGGTTGGCCAGTTGCATGTCATCTTTGAAGATACCTTTATCTTCAATATCGTGGAGGGTTTTGCCGACCTTGTCTTCAATGTACCTTATGGTTTGTGGTCTGATGTTAAGGTCTTTAATCCATTTTGATCTGACTTTTGTGCATGGTGTCAGGTCGAGGCCTAAGCCCATTCTTTTGCATGTGGTTGTCCACTTGTTCCAGCACCATTTGTTAAAGAGGCTTTCCTTGCTCCACTTCACATTTCTTGCTCCCTTATCAAAGATTAGATGGTCATACGTTTGGGGTTGTGTGTAGGGATTTTCCACTTCCACCCTGTCCCACTTGTCTGAGGCTCTGCCTTTGTTCCAGTACCATGCTGTTTTGATTATTACTGCTTTGTAGTAAAGTTTGAGGTTGGGGAGGGTGATGCCTCCCATCATCTTTTTCCCAAGAATTGTTTTAGCAATCCGTGGGTGTTTGTTGTTCCATATGAATTTCAGGATTGCTTGATCCATTTCTTTGAAGAATATCATGGGTATCCTTATAGGGATCGCATTGGATCTGTATAATGCTTTTGGGAGTGTTGCCATTTTGACAATGTTGATTCTCCCTAACCATGAGCAGGGAATATGTTTCCATTTCCTCATGTTCTCTTTTATTTCATGGAGCAGCGTCTTGTAGTTTTCTTTGTAGAGATCTTTTACTTCCTTAGTTAAGCTATAGCAAGCATTATCCTCAATGGGGAAAAACTAAGGGCCTTTCCTCTAAGATCAGGGACAAGACAAGGATGTCCACTCTCACCACTTCTGTTCAATATAGTACTGGAAGTACTTGCGATAGCTGTTAGGCAAGAAAAGGATATGAAGGGCATCCAGATAGGAAAGGAAGAAATCAAATTCTCCCTATTTGCAGATGATATTATACTATATCTAGAGAAGCCTAAATCCTCTTCTAAGAAACTCTTAGAAACAATAGACTTATACAATAAAGTTGCAGGCTATAACATCAATACCCAAAAATCCATGGCCTTCCTTTATCCAAACAATGAGACAGAGGAAAGGGACATGAAAAAAGCAATCCCATTCACAACTGTCCCCCAGAAAATCAAGTACCTCGGATACACACATATACTTTTAAAAACAAAATTTTTAATAATCTAGCCTATATTTTGTATCTAATAATGCATTCATATCATTTTTATATTGGGTACATTTAAACGGGAGGAACATTACAGTATAAGAATATACATTCCAGTGTACATTGTTGAAAATCAATTAAGTTCAACACACTGAAATGAAAATTCTGTCCACAACATGAATTTTCCCCTTTGTTCCTTTTACCCACCCATATCCTTCCCATTTAGTAAATAAGAATTTGCATTTTGCCTCAGAAGTTTACTTTCGTTTTATTAGGTTCAGGTTTGTTTACCCAAGATTCCACCTGTGAGTGAATCATACAAAGTTTATTTTTCTCTATTGGGTTTTTTCCCCAGGCATATAATTCTATATGGTGATATATGTGATTTCAGATGGTAGGATTTTAATCTATGTTTTAAAAAATAACTGAATATTTTAAAAAATAAGTGAATAAATATAACCAATATAATTATATTGTATATGTTCGCCACATTTTCTTTGTCCATTCATGAGTTACTTTGCAGTTAACTTGCATCAGCTCTTGGTTATTGTGAATTATGTTGTAATAAAGATGGAAAAGACATATCTCTTTCAATAAATGTCTTTTAATTTTTGAATAAATAACACAAAGTAGAGTAGCTGGAGTGTATAGGATTTCTAGTTTAGGTTTATTTGAAAACCATCTCACCATTTTTCATAGTGGTTGCTTCAACTCACTTTCTGCCAACATGTATAAGAATTCACCTCTGCATAGCCACTTCAATGCTTATTTCTTGTCTTTTGGTGATATTTCATTGTCATTTTGATTTGCATGTCTCTAATAACAAGTAAACATTAGCAATTTTAGACGTTACTGGTGCCCACTTGAACAAATTGATGAGCAACTGGATGACAGTGACAGTGACACTCCCTTCTCAAAAAAAAGATATGCCTATTGGCCATCCATATTTCTTACTTGGAGAGGTATTTAGATATTTTGCTTACATTTTACTCATGCTCTTTTTATTGTTGTGTTCCACGAGTGTTTTATATACTTTAGTTATTAATTCTTATCAGTATAGATAGGGAAACATATCTTCTCTCCTTCAAAATTGGAACAAATCAGTGAGATTCATTTAATATCAATATAATGACGTTTTATTTTTGGTACAAATTTCTTTTACTGTGCACAGCATTGTATTTATTTATTTATTTTTAATAGTAAATCTTTTTTTAATTTCTTTTTTGAGTTTACCTTATTTAATTTTATTGAATCACCGTGAGATTGACCCTTACAAGTCTGTTCATAATTAGATTTCAGTCATACAGTGTTCCAACACCCATCCTTCAATCAGTGTTCATTTCCCAGCATCAGTGTCCCCAGGCCCCAGTTTCCTTTCCATCACTCCTACCCCACCCCCCACCCTACTTCTTTGGCAGGGGCCTTCCCCCCCTCTCTCTTTGGACATTGTGGTTGGCAATATCGATATTGAAATATTGAAAGGTTATTGAGAATTTCCTTTTACTTACTTTTAACACTCAGATCTTGTCCAGCGTGATCATCATTCTCAGCTATTATTGTCATACTGGTCTCCTCTATCTTACCTACCCTCTGCCTCACACACACTTGTGGTTGATTCAAATCATTGATCAGTCCGCCTAGCCTCTGTTTTTCCTGGCCGTGGATATTAGTCTTCTACTATATATTTTTATGCACAACAAATGAATGCGGTCATTCTATATCTGTTCCTCTCCTTCAGACTCATTTCACTCAGCATGATACTCTTCATGTCCAGCTATTTATAGGCAAATTTCATGACTTCATTTTTCCTAACAGCTGCATAGTATTCCATTATGTAGATGAGCCATAGATCCTTTACCAATTTGTCTGTTCTTGGGCACTCAGGTTGTTTCCAAATTCTGGCTATTGTGAATAGTGCTCAATGAACATAAGAGTTCAGATAGTGTTTCTGTTATATGTTTTGGGGCCCATAGAGTATATTCCCAGAAGTGATATTAGTGCACAACCTTTTAATTTATTGTAGCCTTATTAGTTTTTTTCTTCTCTTGTTTCTCTTAACACTAAATTCAAGTTCCAAAATGAATGACAAGGTGCATATTGTCAAAATATTTGGGTCTTCCATGCAAATTTTTACTTAATTTTAAATTAAATGTTTTGTATGATCTAGATCCAATTCTCCGTATATTGCTATCCAGTATCTCCAGCACCATTCCTTGAAGAGTCTTTCCTTACTCCATAATAGGCCCTTTATTGCTTTTTGTTGTTGTTGTTGTTGTTGTTGTTAGGTCTGGATTTTGGAACCACGCCTGGTGGTGCTCAGGGGTTACTCCTAGCTGTGTTCAGGAATTAGTCCTAGCAGTGCTTGGGAACCCAGAATGGATGCCAGGGATTGAACCCAGGTTGGCAAATGCCCTCCCCGATATACTATCTCCCCAGCCCCTTAGCTTCCTTGTTTTAAGTTATCCGTACTTAATTTTCCTCTTAGGCTCTCAATTCCATTCCAGCAATCTCTATGCCTGTTTTTATTGTAATACATTGCTTTTTAACATTACAAACATTTGGCAGTACAATTTGAACATAGGAAATGTAGTACCTCCATTTCTGTTATTTTTCTTTTAACTGTTTTTCCTATTCAAGGAAATTTAAAGTTGCAAATATATTTTATGCTTTACTTTTTAATTCAGTGAAAATACTATTATGACTATTTTTATAAAGATTGCATTAAATCTGCACATTGATTTAGGTAATATAGCCATTTTAATGATGTCAATTCAGCTACTCTCAGAGCAACAAAATAGCTTTATCTCTGTGCTTTAGTCTACTCATTTTAGAGTTTATTAGTTGTTGTGGTGCCATATCCTGTGATATTTGAGGGCCAGCATCACTTTACACAGTGCTTAGGGACCACTTACAGTCATATTTTGTGATTCTCAGAGCTAATTTTTGTTATAATGTTTTATTTTTTTTTTAATGTTGGTTAAAGCTATTCCTGAACTTTATAGCAATAGTTCAGGAGTTGGGCCTTGTCATAGCTGAACTGATTTGATCCCAGGTGCCCCCTACGGTGCCCGAGTCCCACCAGGCACAATCTCAGAGTGCAGAGCCGGTAGTAACTTCTGAGCACTGCTGGATGTGGTCCAAAACAAACAAATATATTATTTCTAGATATTGAACTATTTCTGATGCAATTATAAATGGAATTGATTTTCTGTTGTCTCATTTTATTAGTTCATTTAAAAAACAACCAATTTTTAAAACATTAATTTTACAAACTGCAACTTTACTTCATTGATTTATTAATAATAGTTTTTACTGAATCTTTGGAATTTTCTCTGTATTATTATTATGTCATCAGCAATTGCTAATAATTTTAATTGTTTCACATTTGGAATCAATATCTTTTTCTTGTCAGATTACTGTTGCTTGTACTTCCAACAGCATATTGAAAGTAGCAGTAAGACTGAATATTCTTGCCTTGTTCCTGATTTTAGAAGACATGTTTTTAGTTTTTGACACTGATTTCTTCTGTGTGCTTGTCATTTTTGATCTTTGTTAAAGATATGTGCTTTTTCTGTGTCCCTATTTTGTGACTTTTTTCTTTTTTTAAATCATAAAAGAATGTTGAATCTTGTTCAATGCTTTTTCTGCATCGATTGAGTTTTTCATATGATTATTTTTCTGTTTATGATGTAAGGATTATTGATCTCTGTATGTTGAACCAAACTTCTATGCTTAGATTAAATTCTACTTGACCATAGCATATGATTCTTTCAATGTGTTATGTAAATTCAAGTTTTTAATATTTTGTTGAGGATATTTATATCAAATTTTCATCAGAGATATTTTCCTATAAGTTTTCTTGATTGTGTGTTTCTGTTTGTATGGATTTATAATTTAAACTTTATAGAATGTGTTTGGAAATTTTCTTTTGTTTCAAATTTTACCAAAGCATTTGAGAAAGATTGATAAGTGTTTCTTCGTTGAAAGTTTTCTAGATTTCACCAGTGAAGCAATCTAGTTTTGGACTTTTGCTTTGGGGGAGAAGTTTTCAATTTTATTATATAAGATATGTCCAGTTACATCTTCTATTTCTTTTGGATTCAGGAACTTTGGATGTTTCTAAGAATTTTCCCATTTTTTCTAACTTGTTCAATTATTTATCATTAGTTGTTCATAATAATCTCCTATAATCCTTTGTATTTATGTGGGATGTAATGTAACGTCTCTTTTAGTTTCTGATTTTTGTGTTTACTGACTGGTCTCTTTGAGTCTAAGATATCTAAACTGCTAATTTGTTTTTTATAAAGAATCAATTCTTCATTAAATTGATCATTCTATATTATCTTTGTGATCATTTCTGCTGAGTTTTATTTTTCCTTCCTAGATACTGACCTCTGATTTTTTTCTTAGTATGAAGTTTGATTTTTGGTATGAAGTTTAATTTTACCCTTTTCCCATCCCTTTTTTGTTGTTGATTCCTGCCAAGGGTCACATAATTGATTATCATTCACAGAGACTTGATTGCAGGATTCACTGGTGTGGTGTTGCTTGCTTGTGGAATAAGACCATATTTGGTCTATGTTAATCAGGGTTTGTATACATCCAGTGGTTCCAGGATTCAGGATCACATTTAATAACATGGGGCAGTGATAGAAAACTTGAAGCCTCACACCTGCAAGTCTGTCACTTTACTTCTAAATGGCATCCTGAGGTCCTGAACTTTTCTGTTATTTATATATTATCTAATTATATATTTTTCAAAATGTATTGTGACTGATATAATTGCATAAACAGAGATGTATCTTCCTTGTAGGTTGATGTGTAATACTAGGAGTTCACTAAATATAGAAATAACATGGATGTAAACTAATTAAAGCAATTGGTCACATTTATTCACTTCATAAATATTTATAGAGCATTTACTATACACCAGACACCATTAGAAATATGATAATAAACATACTAGATTAAAATATGTGCATGTCTCTGTGAATTCAGAAATGTTTACATTCATTCTATTCTTGTGAGTTTGTATTGTGGAGCATGGGTGGGAACAAATTTTATGTAAAATTAAAGATATTACATATTCTTAGTTGGTCTCTGTTATGATTAATTCAAACTCTTATGGCATTAAAAAAGCCATATATAATATATAAATATATGGATATAAGTAGGTTTAAATGAAATGTTATTTACAATGTCAAGTTTTGGGATAGATAGATTTATAGATCCACCCATTTATGAACATAGGTACAGATATGTATATGAATACGCATACATGAATGAGTAGTATGCTTTTTTTCTTTCATTTTTGCATCACTTCCTGCTATACTCAGGGATTACTCATAGGTCTGTGCTCAAGGATCACTCCAGATGGGGCTCAGAGTATCATATGTGGTGCCAGGGATGGAACCCTAGTCTGGCGCATACAAGGCAAGCACCCTACCAACCATACTATCTCTCCAGCCCCAGTATGGTCTTTTTTGGTTGTAGCTTGGAACTGAAATTTTGGTGATGAATGCAGTGAGTCTTATTAACATTTAAAGGCCTAAAGCTAGACTCATCAAATTTGATATTTATATTAATTAATGATAAATCTCCATTTAGAATGTATAAATAGAAATTTTATAGATAGAAAATTTCTTAAAATCCATGTTATATATTCTTAATAGCACTTTTACCTTCAGAAGGTTTGACATTGTTGTAGTGTTCATATGTTACTCTAAATTTGGTTTTATGATATTTTTGGTATTGTTCAATATTCTAGCACTTTTTAAATTCACTACCGGTATGTGGTTTCCAAATTTTTATTGTTGAATATGCTGCTGCCACTAATATCCTCAAAGAAATATTTAGCTGAAAGTTTAAGTTTTTGGTTAGATTGATGCCTAAAATCGAAGTTAGGAGACAACAGAGGATTTGAATTCAGACTCTGCATAGCTCTTACTAAATTGTCCTTTGGAAGCATGTAGCTAGTCACCCTCCTCCAACAAGTTAGAAAAGTTTTAATTTCACCATAATTATATCCTATGGAACATTTATTTTGGAATAGGTATAACTTTAACAGTGAATATTATCTTTTGATTGATTTTGTATTTCTTCAATGTAACCAATGAAGCCGACCAGTTTTTTTTTTTGTCATTGATCTCTTCAAACTTTCTTTAAAAATCTTTATTAGTAATTCACTGTGAGTTACAGTTACAAACTTATGAACTTTCATGTTTGTGTTTGGTTTACATCCCTCCACCAGTTCCCATTCTCTCCACCAATGTTCCCAGTATCCCTCCCACCACCCCCACCCCAACCTCCATCACCCACCCTGCCTCTGTGGCAAGGCATTCCCTTTTGTTCTCTCTCCTATTGAATGTTGTAGTTTGCAATATAGGTATTGAGTGGCCATCATGTTCGGTGTATAGTCCACTTTTGGTACTTGGCTTTCAACCCGAGTGGGTCCTCCCAATAATCTCTACTAGGTGTTCCCTTCTCTGTCTCTGCTGCCTTTTCCCCCAGGATGTGAGGCCAGTTTCCAAGCTATGGGGCAGAACTTCTGGTTCTAATCTCTACTGGTCTTGGGTGTTAGTGTCCCATTCTGCCATTTTATATTCACATATGAGTGCGATCTTTCTATGTCTGTCTCTTTCTTTCTGACTCATTTCACTCAACATGACACTCCCCATGTTGATCCACTTATAGGCAAATTTCATGACGTCATCTTTTCTAACAGCTGCATAGTATTCCGTTGTGTATATGTACCAAAGTTTATTTAACCAGTCATCTGGAAAAAGTTTTTTCCAGATTTTGCCTATTGTAAACAGTACTGCAATGAACATAGAAATGCAGATGTCATGTCTACTATACCTTTTTGCCTCTCCTGGATATATTTCCAGGAGCGGTATTGCTGGGTCAAATGGGAGCTCAATTTCTAATTTTTTGAGAATCGTCTATATTGTTTTCCAAAAGGGCTGAACCAGTCAGCATCCCCACCAGATACTATTTTTCTGCGGTGTAGACTCCCCAATGAAACCAAGATCGGGTTCTTTGAGAAAATAAACAAGATTGACAAAACACTAGAAAAACTCACCAAAAAAGAGAGAGAGAGAACCCTTATAAACCGAATTAGAAATGAGAAGGGGTATATCAAAACAGAAAATGAAGAAATTCAAAAGATCATCAGAGACTACTTTGAAAATCTGTATGCTACCAAACAAGAGATCCTAGAAAAAATGGATAAATTCCTGGATTCCTATAATCTCCCAAGGCTGAGTCAAGAAGACCTGGAATACCTAAACAGCCCTATTAATATCAAGGAAATTGAAACTGTAATCAAAAGTCTTTCCCCCCAAAAAAGCCCGGGTCCAGATGGATTCACTAGTGAATTCTTCCAAACATTTAAAGAGGACCTATTGCCAGCTCTTCTCAAGCTTTTCCAGGAAATTGAAAAAACAGAAACTCTCCCAAACAGTTTCTATGAGGCTCATATCTCCTTAATACCAAAAGCAAATAAAGACACCACAAAAAAAGAAAACTACAGGCCAATATCCCTGATGAACACAGATGTGAAGAATTTCAACAAAATATTAGCAAATAGAATTCAACAACTCTATTGAATTCTAGCAAATATTAGCAAATAGAATTCAACAACTCTATTGAATTCATCAAAAAGATCATACACCATGACCAAGTGGGATTCATCCCGGGAATGCAAGGATGGTTTAACATCCGGAAATCAATCAACATAATCCATCATATCATCAAAAGAAAAGATAAAAATCATATAATCATATCAGTAGATGCAGAGAAAGCATTTGACAAGATCCAGCACCCGTTTATGGTGGAAACTCTCGCCAAAACAGGTATAGAAGGAACTTTCCTCAATATAGTCAAAGCCATTTATCTTCAAACCTTTCTTAACAAAAATTTTTATTCACTTAATTTCCCATCAAGATGCTTCTAGTTACTTGAGGTTTTTTGTAAAACAGCTTTTAGGTACACAAAATAGTTACTTGTTTTCATCCACCACATTTTCATCCCCCCTATATCCATTGTATGTATCATTCTTGTGGAAAATGTATCATTCTTGTGTCCTATCTTTGATCTAAACTTATTCCTATTTTTAAACCAGAATTTTTGAAAGGAAATATTCAGAGACTTATTGGGGGGTGGGGAAGAAGTATCTTCAGGCATGTTATTCTTTGTAGCTAAGTTTTCCTTGGCCTCCATGACCAGTAATTGTTTCTGATATAACTATAATAACATTGGTATTTCTGCACATTCTTTCAACCCAAGGTTGTAAGGATCAGCAACTGATCTAGGCCATGAATTTAGGGCTCTCTACTCTGCTTTGTTTGTGAAAGCAAATATATCTCCTTCAGAAGCTTATCTGTTACTTTGACTTGGTCTATTTACTTCTAACATAACCATGTTTATTTTTCCAGGAGCTCAACAAAACTTGCAGTCAGAGAAGAACTCATTATTTACTCAACTTCCTTCTATTTGTCCTGTAAAAGCTGTTTTGTTTTTTTGTTTGCTTAAATTCTAAAGTCATATATAGCTTTATCCAAATGCTCTTAGGGTATTCAATATTTGTCTATATACTTAAAATAAAATTTAACATAACAAGTGGTCTTTGCAGTGCTTAAGTCTCTTTGTAGCTCCACTGAGAAAGTCCTGGATCAGCTATGTTATGGCTACATTGTGGTCCCTGGCTGCAAGGATATTTCAAGCATCCATGCTGAGTTATAAATGATATGGAACAGGATACAAATCAGCAAATGTAAAGTAGGCAAGAGCACAGTTTAAAAATGTAGTTTATTTTCTTTAAGTAGTAGAATCTTTCTTACTAACACAATCTCAAGTATACTTCCCCACATTTAAGGTGAGAAGCAATATCATTGTTCTTGGCAACTCCTCTCCTCCCTCTTCTTAGAAGACATTTGAACCTTTGCAGGACAGTTGTAGCTTCAACAATCTGTGTTTCTCTGCCATTAGATTCTAACTAGACACAGTGGTCATCGTGAAACTGTAAGTATAAAGGTGGGGAGAATGGGTACAGGATAGTAAATGAGTATTCCCAGGAAGAGCCTTCAAGCAAAAAAATGTGTAACCTTGTAGATAGTCATGATCACTGACTTACTCCTTAATTAGCTGATTATAAAATATATTTATAACTGTCTCTGAATGTTTCTTGAAGACATGCACAGCCTAATCCCCATTAATACAGTCTTTATTCTTTTTTCATCTCCTGTGTCTTACTTCTTTATACCCTCATCTGCTACCAATGATCACCTTTAAAATAAACCACGGATGCCCAAATCATTATAATACAGCAGAAGCTGGGGTGTGGAACACCTGATCACTTTAAATCTCTACCCATGGAACAGGTAGCCAATCAGAATAGGTAATGTGATGACTGGGAGTGGGAATTGGCAGAATATAATAGGAAGCCCCGCCCCATCTCTCTCTCCTCCTCTCTTCGGCGGGGCTGTGCATCCCGGAAACAAGACCCAGTATAGGCAGGCAGCATAGACCCGAATAGGAGCAGGATACAGGGCAATGGGGTCTCACCCATGTGCTGTGGCAATGACCAGAGACTGAGAAAAGCTTACACGAAAGAGAGAAAGCAGAGCTTGGACAGGACTTGGCCATCGTCCAAAGGGTCCAAGGGAGGCAAGTAGTTTGGGTGGGACTAGACAGGGAAGTCATTTACGGGCCGGGGCAGAGTGGGACAGGACCAGTGACTTCCTACAAGTGAGATGAATAGACTGCATGGGACAGGACAGGGAAATTGCTCACTGGGACCAGGCAGTGTGGAACAGGACCTGGTCATCGTCCATAGGTAAAAGAGAGGCCTGTACATCTGGGGAGGAGGCACCTGATCCCTTCTGCCTTTATGTGTATAATAAGCTCTAACTTTTCATTCACCAAGCTTTGCATGAAAATCTTTTAGACAATTCTCAAGAACCCATGAGTGCACGAAAATCAACTCTCACATTAACATATGTCTTAAGAAAGACCACGGTGCAACACAACTAAGAAGATAGGGTGATGGTACACTAGCTACAACCTAGACCTGTATTGACTCTAACAGTAACTAGTCACCACTGAACGTTTTACATAATTGCCAGCATTTCTAGGAGATAGTGCTGGCCTACAGGCATCACCAGATGATTGGGTTAGCATCCTCTTCTTTCTTACCCCAGGGACTGTACTCTTTCCTACAGCCTGCACAACTCAGCTTGCACAGTTATGAGTTGTAGCACTGTCATAGCACTCTCGTCCCATTGCTCATTGATTTGCTCGAGCAGACACCAGTAACGTCTCCACTGTGAGACTGTTTTTGGCATATCGAATACGCCATAGTTAGCTTGCTGGGCTCTCCGAGAGGCATGGAGGAATTTAACCTAGATCAGTCACATGCAAGGCAAATGCCTACCTGCTATGCTATCACTCCCATTATGTACAAAATTTTCTGTAAATCTTTTCATAAATAATGAATGGTTAATAAATGTAAAGGAGAGAGAGAGGGAGAGAGAGAGACTTAATAAATGGAAGGGGGAAATCAAGAAAGCAAGAGAAGAATGGAATTGTTGCTATTCTCTTCCTCCACCCTTCTCAAAGTTCCACCTTTGATGTCAGTTATTTCACCAAGGACCATGAAATTAGCACAATATTAATGGTGGTATGGGAAAATTTCTTACAAATATGCAGCTATGAAGACTTCCAGAGTACCTCTAAAAGAATGGTCCACAACTGGAAACTGGTCATAAGTGGTGGTGGGGAGAGAGACCAGCTAGAACAGAGAAGGCACCACAGTGACAATGGTAGTTGGAAATGATCACTGAATAAGAGCTTAGTGTTGAAAGTAAGTCAAGTGACAACGAAATAAGCTTTCAACACCTGTATTGCTAACTATAATGCCCAAAAGAAAAAAAGAAAAGAGGGAGGGGGAGAGAGAGAGACAGAGAGAGAGAGAGAGAGAGAGAGAGAGAGAGAGAGAAACAGAGAGAGACAGAGAGGCAGAGAGATAAGAGTGTCTGCCATAGAGGCAGGCTGGCAGAGGGGGAAGTGGCAGGGAAACTGGGCACATTGGTGGTGGGAAACCTAGACTGGTGAAGGGATGGGTGTTGAAATTACATGACTGAAACCCAATTATAAACAACTTTGTAACTGTGTATCTCATGGTAATTCAAACAAATAAACAAAATAATAATAATGTACCTCCTAAATCAGAATCTCTGGTGGACATGGTCCCAGAGACTCTATTTAAAAAAAAATATTTCTAAAGGAATCATGGAAAATAACATTAAAAATAAAATTCTTATTTCATTTTATATTAGTATCCATAGAAAGGAAGTCCTGAAAATATGGCAAACACTAAATTTAATGCCATGGTTTCCTATTCTAAAGGCAGTGTTAAGCTTTGTTTAGAAAGGAAGTTTCTTTCCCACAATGTGATGCCTTTGTATCCTTCAGTCTATGCAACCTCCACTACAAAAAAAAATTTTTTTTAATTATTTAATTTTTAAAAAATTTTATAAAGTAGTTCACAATATTTGATTACACATAATATTCAAACACCGATCCCACACCATTACACCATCCCACCACAACATTTGGGATATTTCAATCTCAAGCCCCAATCCATGTGCCAGAGCACAACTGGAATAATATATTTTGTATTGTTTGTTAGGAAGAACCACTGAAAATACTTTAAAAAAGTATTCACATAGGAAACAGTGTGAAGATTGTTTTGTTTTGGCAGGGGCCATTAAGACATTCTTTAGGGTATCACTAACATGTTGTTAAAGGTTGAGTGATGTGAGCTTTCAGATATATATATATATATATATATATATATATATATATATATCTTTTCCCCATTTTCCAGTAGCTAGGTGGTCACACCCAGGGACTGCCCCCCAGAGCTGTGTAATCCCACCAACTGCCAACATCCAGAGACTTAAAACCAAACTCCCAGAAGAGAATGACACAGAGAGTCTCTGGCCCATGCTCCTGGCTTTCTTCCCTCGGAGAGGATGGGCTCCAGCTTCCCTCCCTGTCCCGAGCAGAGCTCCCACAGCCACAGACCTCCAGAGCCTTAGCCACAGCCATGCTCAAGGCCCTCTCCACATGTTCGGATGAGCCTCACACATCAAGGTACCAGCAGAGGAACCCAGGTGTGTGGGACCTGGGGCTGACACTTCCAAACCTGCTTGGATCGGGACTGGGCCTCTTCTGCCCAGATTTCCCATTTTCCAGTAGCTAGGTGGTCACACCCAGGGACTGCCCCCAGCGCCATGTAACCCCACCAATGGCCAACATCCAGAGACTATAAAACCAAGCTCCTGGAAGACATCTTATAGCTTACTTCTCCCTTTGGGAGAACCTGGCAAGCAACTGAGAGTTTCCTGCCCTCATGGGAGAGCCTTGCAAACTCCCCGTGGCGTAGTCATACGCCAAAACCAGTAACAATGCTGTGCTCATTCCCCTGACCCTGAAATAGCCTCCAATGTGGGATCGTTGGGAAGGACAAGTAAGAGAGGCTTCTAAAATCTCAGGGCTGGGTCGAATGGAGATGTTACTGAGACCGCTCGAGAAATTCAACGATCAATGGGATGATGATGATGATGATGATGATGATGATGATGATGACAATGATGATATATTTCCCTATATGATTTGTTGCCTACTACCTGCACTTCATCAAATGTGGTGTGGTACTTACGTAGAATGGGTAAAGAGTGTCTTATGATGTGGTGAGGCTCAGCCTGAGCCTGTGGGGAGTGGCCTTAAGAGTGGCGGTGGTTGGTTTCTGGAGGTGTTTGGCTGCCGGGGCTGGGTTCCTTGGGGTGGGGAGGGCACTCATCCACCCCTCTATGGGGTGCCCTGAGTGAAGCAGCCTGACACACTGACACAGAGTCTGGTGGCATGCGTAAGTCAGGCTTCAAGTTATACTCCCTTTCAGGAGAAAGAGCTGTGTGACCTCAACCCCCACTATTCGTATGTAAATATTCCTTATTCTACTTTAGCCCTCTCATTCAACAATCTCAAAATTCCTCCCACCCCAATGTCACTGCCCTCATTTCCATTATTACATCTGTTTCTTTTAGTTTGCTTAGCTGGTCTTGCTTCTGACAACTCCTTCTCTGGGTTTATAATATTCATGTTGCTCATTCTTTTCAACATGACTTTGACCTGTTGCCATGATTAAATGTTTCTACCCTGCATTCTTTTCAGGATATAGTGAAGTTTCTCTTGAATTCACTGCAGTTTCATCATGGAAGACACTTTTAGTTTTAGATCCCTTTTCTTCCTTGTACATTATAGTTTAAATAGGCTGTTGAGAAATGCCATCTAAATTAATCACTTGACTGTATTATATAATGGGGGGGTTGATAATTCCAGGACAATGAAAGTTCTTTCTGTGCCATTGGCAAATAGAACAATTGGCTAGAATGGCTGTCACAGACAGAAAGAGGGATATTACCTATGAACATAATGAAAGGCCAAAGTTTCTTTCCCAGTGAGCTTTTAAAAATCTGTTATTTGTTTAAAAAGAAATCATCAAACAAAATCCACAAATGCCCTTTATTGCACCACTGTAATAGTGATTTTCCTTTCTGACATCAGCATGAACTATAATATGTTATTTATGAAAATTAGAGCTGTTTCTTTAAATATTCTATTCAACTCTGCTAGTTATAATAAATTTGTATTTGTCAAAAGGTTTTTATGCTTAAATGAAAAGGTAATGATAAAGAGACATTGGAACTGCTATATGGACTATCCCTGTGCTAGGTTTCATGACATGCCTTTTTGGCAAATCAGAGCCCCAGGAGTAATCAGTGTGGATATGAAAATGAGCACATTATTTCACTGTTAACATGGACTGCTAAGATGAAAGAGCAGGTGTGTGGGCCTGCTGATGACTTTAATTTTTTTCCTATAATGATTAGCTGAATAATAACAATAAAAAGTGTAGGCAGGGTATTCTAAATCCAAAGTTTGCTTATGGGAGTTTTGAAGTTCATTGTGTCAATGTATGCAGAGTAGTTTGTGCTTGTTTGTTAGTTTTAAGTTGAACAAGATATTTCATACCTGGCCTTCATTTTCCAGTACTGACAAAACAGACCCATTCATATAAAGACATGAATATGAAAAAGGATTTCTCTCAAGATATGAATGCTAAGTAACTGGGATGTCTAATACTTGACAATGATGCCTGTCTCCTTGGCAAAATAAGTAGCATTGTAATCCCCTCCCCTTTTTTATAGATAAAATAATTGAAGCTGTTAAGTAACTTTCCCAAGGTCATTTCAAAGATTTTTTCTTAAGGTAATTTTGGTTTGACACTGTATGTGTTTTGTGAGTACAGACTCAAACATCTTCAAACATATGTTTTTCATAACATACCCACTGCCATATTACCAGTCTCTACCAGAGTCTATTGCAGCCTCTCTCCCTCTCTACATTCTGTCCCTCCATTCCTGTCTGGTAATCTCAGTCCCGAGGTCAGAATCCATGAGTGTCTTTTTCTTTTTTCTTTTTTTAATATTTCACAACAGAGAATATTTCAGACCTCCGGAACCCAGCCACAGTCATGCTCAAGGCCACTCTTCACATGCTCAGAAGAGCCTCTCGCATGAAGGAACTGGCAGAGGAACCCAGGTGTGCAGGACACGGGGCTGAGATCTACAAGCCTACTCAGATTGGGACTGGGCCTCCTCCACCCAGACCCCCCATTTTTTTCTTTCTTTTTTTTTTATTTTATTGAATCAAAGCTTTCAGGCTTAAGTCTCAGTTACATAATGCTCAAACACCCATCCCTTCACCAGTGCACATATTCCACCACCAAGAACCACAGTAAACCTCCCCCCACCCCCCAATGAGTCCCCAAGCCCCCCACCCTGCCTTTGTAGCTGATAAATTTCACTTTACTTTCTCTTTACTTTGGTTACATACAAACAAAAAAATCACGCTTTCCGGCCCCGCGCGAGATCGACCCCGGAGGCAACTGAACCACTTTGGACACGAGCGGCGCCCCCAAAATGCCTCCAAACTGTGTGCTCGGAGCTTCTGGCCCAGGCGCTGCCGGCAGGGTATGGTCTTTTCTCTCTCAACTCTTTCTTTTTGAACGCAGCGAGGCTATAGCCGGTTTTTAGACTATACAGGAAGCCCCGGAAAGCCGATGGGCGGGACTCCCGGATCCGCCCTGTGCCGGCCGACATTTAAGCACAGAGCCATGTGGGGACGCTCCTTTCCGGCCCCGCGCGAGATCGACCCCGGAGGCAACTGAACCACTTTGGACACGAGCGGCGCCCCCAAAATGCCTCCAAACTGTGTGCTCGGAGCTTCTGGCCCAGGCGCTGCCAGCGAGTGATGCAATTACCAAAAGAATTTTCCCTGGACTTCATATAGAAATTCAAAACAGAAATTCAAAGCCGCGAGGCCGCTGCCATGGTCGTGCAACCTATTGTCATTTAATCATCACCAATATGAAATGGTTCCTTTTTAACGGGTCGGACTTTGGTGGGAAATCCTAACAAGAATAGTAAGTCTTTTGCTGAAATATTGAAGGCTACCAAAGTGGTAGCCATCTCTATAGACTGAACTAAGCCATATCCCCACGCCGGCTGAGAAGAAATATCCTTCTTTCTCGGGAAGAAATGCGGCGTGGCATTAACCATAGTATGATGTCCATTAAGCTGACACGGACCTGGTGGCGTGGGAATGGGATACAAGGGAATAAATTATTATGTACTTGGAACAGCGGGACGCTGGTGGAATCTTGAGCCGGGGCCGATACCAGCGTATTACTTTTGGTTCCAGAAACTGCTTGCAGACATTCTACCAGACTATCTACTAAGACAGAGCCCCACACCGGCTGATGACGGGAAATAACCATCTTTTTTGGTTTGTTTTCCCTTTGTCAGGCAGCGTGGTGATTACTAAACAGGCATGATCTCGGTGGCGCGGGACGAGGGGGGAAAAAATAGAAAAGTTATGTAACAAACAGCGGGACTTAATATCTCTACATTCTCAGCAATGGAGAGCCATCAAATGCTTCCTTGACAGTGGGACTGTCTTTTCTTTTTTGGGGGGAAACCCTAGCAACAATAGTGAGTTATGTGTTGAAACATGGACTGTAACCAAGATAAAGCGTAAACGAAGTGAAACTTATCACTTACAAGGGCGGGGACTGGGGGGGCGGGAGGGGGCGGGAGGTATAATGGGGTGGTTGGTGATGGAATATGGGCACGGGTGAAGGGAAGGGTGTTTGAGTATTGTATAACTGACATAATCCTGAGAACTATGTAACCCTCCACATGGTGATTCAATAAAATTTAAATTAAAAAAATAATAAAAATAAAAAAAAACAAACAAAAAAATCACTATTATTGTTTGGAGTTTCCCCCCCTCCCCCAGTGTTGGACCTGCTGGAAAAGGAAGCATTTGATAATTTGTTTTCCATTGCTAAGAATGAAGAGATATGAGGTTGCGTGGCCACAATAGCAGCCGCGAGGTTCTGGATTTCTGTATTTAAGATCCCCCATTTTTCAGTAGCTTGGCAGTCACATCCACAAACTTTCCCTGGCACCATGTTATCCCATCAATGGCCAATATCCAGAGACTATAAAACAAAGCTCACAGAAGCGTGTGGCTGCATTTGCAGCCACGCAACCTCTTTTAGTCTAATTCTTCTCCTCGGAGAACCTGGCAAGCGCCGAGAGTGTTCTGCCCACCTGGCAGAGCCTGGCAAGCTCCCCGTGGCATATTCGATATGCCAAAAACAGTAACAATGATGGGTCTCATTCCCCTGACCCTGGAAGAACCTCTAATGTGGCACTGCTGGGAAAGATGAGTAAAGAGAGGCTGCTAAAATCTCAGGGCTAGGACGAATGGAGACTTACTGGCACCTGCTCAAGCAAATCAATGAACAACGGGATGACAGTAATACAGTGACAGTGATATTTCATACCAAACATTTTTTACTCTCATTATGAATTACTTAGGGCTTATATAATTCCCTCCAGTCC
Source organism: Sorex araneus (assembly GCF_027595985.1). NCBI lineage: Eukaryota > Metazoa > Chordata > Mammalia > Eulipotyphla > Soricidae > Sorex > Sorex araneus. Next base: position 64,860,038 of record NC_073305.1, on the reverse strand, counting down.
CACTTCACTGCCACAAAATTGGAAAAATTTCATTTTCTATAAATATGGGTCAGATCCAGAGGTATGTAATAACTGGGATGAAACTCAGGCTCTTGCACCGGATCAAACTAAGGGACTTGCACAGATGTATGTGACGACTGGGGTCAAACTCAGGGACTCAGCATATGGTCTACCACTGGAGCTATTTCCCCACTCAAAATTAGTGGATTTTTATATTCTTTGGATAGATACTTAGGAGTGAAATTCCAAGATCGAACATATGTTGGATCTGTTCTTAATATTTGGTGAGACCGTCATGGCATTTTCTCTGGAGGCTGCAAAGTTTACATTCTCATAGCAATTTATAAGTAGTTTCTCCACACCTCATGGACACTTGTTTCAGTTTGTTATTTTTTTTTCAAACAGAACGTTCTCACAGGTGTGAGATGATATTTCATGTGGTTTTGATTTGTTTTTTCCCCCAAATAAAATATGACAAGATGAGGTCAGAAAGATGGAATGGGCATTAGGTGATCTTTACGTATGTAATAGACCTTACCCATGAAACTGATTTGTCCTTGGCTTTTAGTTTTTAGGAGATTTTTGGTTTAGATTTCATTTTTGTTGCTTATAATTGATCTGTCCTGACTTTCTATTTCCTCCTAATTCACGTTTGAAAGTTTGTAAGATTTAAAAACAGTGTGTCCATTCTTTCTAAATTTTCCAAATTATTGACATAAATGTTAATAATCTTCTATCTTATGAGCCTTTGGTTTCTGTATTATTTATGTAATTATCTTTCATTATGAATGCACTTATTAGAACTTTTTCCTAGTGAGTCTAGCTAATGGTTGTTAATTTTGTTTATCTTTAAAAATAAACAGTTTGAATTGCCTTTTATTTTTATTATTTTCTTACATCTACTGCTTTTGTTTCATTTGCTCCTTTTTCTTTCCTGGTTTCTTCAGATTTTGTACTTGAGATATTTCTTGTTTCTTTATATAAGTAGGTCTGTATTATTGTAAAATTCCCTCTATTTAAATACTATCTTTTTTTGCATAGCACATAGGTTTTATAGTTCATGCCTTCACTTTTGCTTGTTTCTAGTTAATTGCTTTTTCTTTAAAAGGAATTTTACAACCATAGAGGTCCAACTTAAACTCTATCCAGTGTCTATGTGTATGTTTCAATCAAATATAAGACAGCCAACGTGGGTTCGATTCCTCCATCCCTCTCAGAGTGCCCAGCAAGCTACTGAGAGTATCCCACCCACATGGCAGAGCCTGAACACCGATAGGTGTGACTCTGGAGCACAGGGATGGGGTGAGCACAGCCGGGTGTGCTTTCTCCCTTACCCCCCAACAATTTTACTAAGGAGTCCAGTCTGTCCACTGGCTCCACTAGACTCCCATGCTCTTTCCTCCTCATTTTCACGTCTCAGCCTGTCTGGTCCCGGTAAGCCTCCTAGTGATGCAGAAGTAGAGCAGGGCACCGTGTCTCGGACAGCGATCGCTCAGGCTGTGCAGACTCCCCACGAGTGAACCTGGCTTCGGGGGCCTTGCAGACTCCCCACGAGGGCGACTGGCGTCGGGTGCCGTGCAGACCCCCAATGAGGGCGGCTGCCTTAGGGGGCCGTGCAGACTCCCCACGAGTGCACCTTGCGTCGGGGGCTGTCCAGACTCCAAGGAGCTCGGCTGGCGTCGGGGCCGTGCAGGCTCTGCAAGAGTGCACCTGGCGTAGGGCGCCGTGCAGACTCCCCACGAGTGCACCTGCCGTAGGGCGCCGTGCAGACTCCCCACGAGTGCACCTGCCGTAGGGCGCCGTGCAGACTCCCCACGAGTGCACCTGCCGTAGGGCGCCGTGCAGATTCCCCACGAGTGCAGCTGGCGTCGGGGGGCCGTGCAGACTCCCCACGAGTGCAGCTGGCGTCGGGGGGGCCGTGCAGAGTCCCCACGAGTGCAGCTGGCGTCGGGGGGGCCGTGCAGAGTCCCCACGAGTGCTGCTGGCGTCGGGGCGGTGCAAACTCGGCAGGAGCGCACTAGCAGGCGTCGGGGCGCGTGCAGACTCTCCGGGGTGCGGGGAGAGGCGCGCGCTGCAGGGCCGGCCGCGGGGGCGGGCCCCGTCGGAGGGGTCCGCCCCCGGGCCTCCCCTTTTCTAGCCGGCGCCCCGCGGCCCGGCGCGGGTTTCCTGTTTAAGATGGCGTCCCCGCTGGCGGCGCGGCTCGGCGGGCTCGTGCGGCCCCGGCTCCTGGCCGCGAGGCCCCAGGTGAGCCGCGGGGAGGGCGCGTTGGGGCTCCGCCGGCCGCTCTGGAGCGCGGGTGCACGGCCGCCGGGCGCTCTCCCTCCCGGGCGGTGCGCGGGCAGCGCTGCGGGGACTCTGCGACCCCCTGCAGTGTCCAGCGCGGGCCTGGAGTCCGGGGTGGTGGGGGTCCCGAAAGTCCCCGGAGTGCAGGCGGAAAGTGTGCACGGCGCCGCTCGCCAAAGCCCCTGACGTGGGTGCTCCAGCTCACTGGGCGGGCGCCTGCCGGGACCGTGCCCCGCGCGCTGCCTTCAAGTTTAGGAAAAGTTACCCCGACTGCGCTTCAGCGACTTGAGATTCTGTGACCTGCTGTGTCGGTTCCGCCCGGCGCTGTCTCTGCCCCGCAGCGCTTTTGTTTGGCCACGTGCGGAAAGCGCTTAGCTGCGGACCCGTCCCTGCGCCCCGCGCACTAGGAACTGCCCGCTCCGCTCCTGGGAACTTTCCTGCTGGCCGCTTGGCCGACTGCAAGGACGGGGAGTTGGTGACTGGCAGGGCCGAGGGGTGGTGCGATGCAGGACAGTGGGAACGTGCAGCTCCCTCCTCTGCTGGTGACTGAAGTGGGGGAATAGTGGTTACCAAATAGTTGCTGTTCGACTTGGCTCCTGAGATTTTTACCCTCTGCAGGCAGCAAGAGTCATAGTCAGAAGGCGGGCTATGAATTGGTGATGACTCGGAGAAATGACACTCAGTCACTAAACTTTTCCTCCCGTCAGGAATGCTTTCTTTTTTAAAAGAAAGGACCGTGGAATCTAGCCACATCAGAGCATTTGACCGTTTTAATTGATGAGAAGACGCAAATGGTCTCATGCAGTCCTAACCAAGATATGCGTAGTGGAATCTTAAGGGAAATTCCAACTATTCCTACTAGTGATTTTTTTGAGTTACTTCAAGCTTTGGTTAATGATCATACCTGCCACAATTCTGAGCCCTCTCCCCATTCCCATTTCTCTGATTTTGCAGCTGTAAATTTAAAAGGTGCTAGTGCTTATTCCTGTAATATAATAGGCGCTTGACGAAAGGAATGGTGGTTTTGTCTAATTAAAATAAAATAACTTCTGTAATAGAGTAAGGAGAATACCTTCAGGTGATCAAGTTCTATTCATTATTAAAGTGTCATAAAAAATACAAGACCAGTAGTACTAACTCTGACACTTGATTTGAGAAACATACGCTCAGGGCAGTGAAAACTCATGGTTTAGCTAAAGTATGAAGTGACTTCTATCTAATCAAGTAATGGGCCTCTGAACACAACATTTTAAGAGATACTCTGGCTGGCCATAAAAATACCTGGGTTTGGCAAGATTACTGGGTAAAAGGATCTTTTGCCTCACTCTTTTAGAAACTTTTATTTATGTACTTGTGTGTGACGCACAGTCCGTAAAAGTAGAGAAATTAAGACTTAGAATATGAGTATTTGTTTTATGTCTTTTTTTTCATAAAAAAGTCATTTTTTCCCTACTGAATTATCATTGGGTACATATACCATGGACTTGAAGGAATTTAGCTGAAAATTCAGTTTTAACTTTGGTAATAGTAGCCCAACTGGCAAAGGACATTATCAAACATTGAGTCCTACCAACTTTTTTTCACAATAGTAAAATTGAGGCCAAAAGAAGTTCAGTGGTTTGTTCCAATGTTAAGGAGAGGTTGTGACAGAACCTTGTGGCAGAAAATAAGATTCTGTTATTTTCCAGAATAAAGGTTTCCTTTTAAATTTCCATGACATGAGGCTATGGCTTGTTGAGTACTAATCTCAACATGAAAATGCAGTATGTCAGCATATAAGTTAGTTTGTACAGCAATATTTATTGTAATTTCTAAGCTACCTATGGCACATATTTCTTTATTGGCATCTTGTAATCGGCAATCAAAATAGGTATTACTTGTGTCTTTTCTTGATGATATATATTATAAGGTACTTCTCTGTTGATCCCCTTCACCTAAATCTGCTTTGATATTGTTACTCTTATCCTTGGCAAACACTGCAGTTAAACATAACTCAGTTTTCCTACCAGACTAAGAATCCTCACCAAGTGTCACAGAAATCTGATACTAATCTTCGTATAGGAGTGCTGTGAACCAGACCTTTTGCAAAACCAAGATATGCGTATAACCGTATAACCATGGGGTTGTAGAGGTGAAAGATCTATTTTCTCCTTTATGAACCACCCTGACACAGACTCATAGACTTATAGTCCTTGACCAGGTTACCCCCTATTCATATTTCATAATTAACATATTCTGAGTGCCAGATGTCGTTGAATTTTTTTTTCCCTTTGGCTCTTGTGTCACAGTTTTGACATTTGGTTGCTTTTTATATCCTTTACTAGTTTTTAAGTTTATATAAGTATTTTTACATATAACCTATAGCATTATGTAGGATTTTTCTGGACACTTTGATTTGGAGATTGTGAAAAGAAAGGCAAGATCTTGGCCACATGCGATTTTATTTCAACAGGATTAGGAAAGACCTAGACTATGCTTGTAGGCAGTAATAAAGATATTTTTATCAAGTGATAAATGGTATGAAAAAATGAAAATAGCCCTAGGATAGAGAATGAATAGCTGGACCAAGAGCATGAGTATAGATCACGTGATAAAAGAAAACTTATTAACATGGGGTTCTTTGTCTTGTTTTAGCTTATGAGAATATAACACCCATGCTTTAAATGTACCTATTGTAGGTGTATAGCTTGATAAATTTTCACAAATAAAAACACAGCTAATCAGATATACATCAAGAAACTAGTTAGCAAAGCAGAATTTTCCTTGATGCCTCTTTCTTCATCCTGAAAAGGATACCAGTATACTCACACTACTGTCCACTAGTATTATTTTTGTTCTTTATAGAATTATACATGTATGCACAGACTCATGTTGAAGACATCTAGAAGACATTTTCTGAGCTGAGACTTGAATCAAGTAAGGCAAGTGAAACACTGGGAAAGGGTATATTTGGCATAATGAACAGCACGTGCAAAGTCCGTGAGGTAGGAAAGTTGGGGATGCATGGCAGTTTACAAGGTAAAAGTTGCTATCAGATGTGGTCTGAGAGATAGACAGGGACATACAAGGGACTGGTAAAGAATCTTTAAGAGTTCAGAGTGACTAAGTGACTTTCTAAATGTTATTTAAAGTAAAAATTATTCAAAGTCTGAATACTAGTCTGGCTCTATTCAGCGAGAAGACATCACTGCTGAATTGTGCATTCCTTGCTCTAAATCTACGCTAGTTTTGAAATTTTTATGGGGAACGTTGTTCTATAAACTCAGAACTCTAGTAGAGATCTCAACATTATGGATGTTTTTTTCCCGGGACCCCGTTAATAGTAATCAGCTAAGAGAACAGGTAATTGTGGTATATGTCAATGTGATACAGCAAGGTGCAGTCATGGATGTAGCATCAGTGTCTGATGTTACAGGAAATCTTTGCCGAGAGTACTTAGTTTAAATAGTTAATAGTAATTCAAAACATGACATAGTAGCCTTCAGAGAATTTTTTCACTCTTTATGGCTGGTGAAGATCGTACAGTTGTTCTGTTGTCTATTGTACATGTATATTCTTAAAGGAAACTAATATGTTTCTGTTACAAACTTCAAAAGATGTGACTAATAGTCTTCTCTTTATGGAAGTTGGAAGAGGAAGAAGGATCTGGAACTTTTAGGACAGCAAAGGATAAAGGTCATGTGCAGGTTCTTATCAGCTCATTAGGGTTGGCAGAGGGCTGTCTTGGACATTGTGTCTGTCTCTCTGCCTTCTTCCCTAGAAAATAAATTTCAGAATTTTTCTCTTTTTAATTTTATTTTTAAAAGAAGTATAGCTGTGGGTTCTGCTGTTGAAAGGGACATTTGTCTCAAATAATTTAGACACTAAGCTGTTGACCGTCTGTTTGAGGAAGAGCTGTCAGTGACAGCTCGTGTCCCAAATTGGCTGTGCTTATGGTAAGTGAGACATTTCTTTTATGGGTGAGTGATGGAACACACAGACTCACAGCAGTGAGAACTTTGCTGTTCTTGCACCCTGGCCTGATTCTGTAGGCGCCTTGCCCAAAGAGTCATGGAAGGATCTTTGATTTGGGGAAGGAAGAGAAAAATGAAAATAACTGCAGATCATTTGTCCTTCAATGGCTCAGATCACTCTGGAATTTTCATTAGATATGTAGCTTTCTGTTCATTGATGGAAACATTTCACCTGGAGAAATGGAAATATCTGTTCAAGTTTCGGCAAGCTGGTGGACTGCAGAGATTTTGCACAATAATATGAGTCAGTTTGATGAAGAATGCTCTCTCTCCCAGGAGAGCGTTTCAAGTGGACTGCCGGCTAAGCAAGAGAGAGTACATGGGCCATTGGAGCAGTCCTGTTTGGAATGGAAGGGAAGGCAGGTGATAAGAGATGTTGAAGGGTGCCGGTGACCCTCCAGTCCATGGGAAAAGGAAGAAACGGGCTTTAGAAAGCTCAGCTCTGTAACTTGGCAGGTGTAGTAGCTCCATGGAAAAGCACTTACCTTGAAAGAGCAAGGTTCTGGTTGAATCTCCTGTACTGACAAAAAAAAAAACACACCCCCACAAATAATAATAACAAAAAATCGAAAATCAAGTACAGCCTTTTTACTTTGTATTATTTTCTGAGCATTCCCTACCCAATGATGTTCATTGAAAGATTTCTGGAGGCAGAGACCACCGATCTATTTCTTTACTATGAACTGAGAATTTAACAGAATGCTGGTTAGAACCTTGTAACTCAGAAATGTGAGTTGTCGGACTCCCTGGATGCAGAGGGAAGATACCCAGATCCTTCCATTCAGGGGCTTTTAGTCAGGGACACAGTGATATGTCACCAATAATTATACTGAAACACCATGAAGTGAGTGGTTTACCATGCTGTGCTTGTTCCCCCAACAGTTTAATTGTGGTTACCCTGTTTGATACACTGTTCCCTCTGATGTCATGCCTTGTTGTAGATCTTTCCCTAATTATCTGAACCGATTCCCCTTCTAGGGATTGCCTGTGCTCTTTTCCTGCTGTATTGTACTTCAGACACATAACTACCTGGTGGTTGTGTGTGTGTTGGATGTTTATTGTTTGTCTTCCTTCTTCTCCCATCCATGCAAGTGCTGTGAAGGCAGATTTTTAAAAACATAATGCAATTTCTTTTTTGGCTTGGTATTCAGAATACAGTTGTGACCTCAGTGAATGGGGTTCAAGAATGGGAGAGAGAGAGAGAGTTAAGTCATAGGGGAAGTTGAGGGATGAGCAATTTAGGCAGGAAAAAGGGGGAAAAGGAAATTTAGAAGTTTTCTTGTGAAAAGGCTTTCATAATAACAGCACTGTTTGGTATTTTTGTTATGTCAGACCCTGTGCTAAGTGATGTCCTCATAGTATACTTTAACCTCATGCATTTCTGCTGGGGGCATTATGCTGAATTTATGTTTTACATAGGAGACCCCCCATAGTGGGATTGTTTCAAATCCCAGTGTCAAGGAGTCAGATGTCTCATGCTGATAAGCCTCTTAGGCTGTTAAACCAGGAAGCTGCCTGTGATAGGAAATCTATCTGGACCAAAACATCCAGTTACCTCGCCCCTTATCCCCCAGTGACAGGCACCATGGTTATTTGGACATATGTTAACTTCTGTATGTATCAAGTCTGTGCAGTCTCTTCTACAACTGCTTCCTTCTATAACTTTGGGATTTGGGAAGAAGCAGAAGAGAAGAAAATTGCTTGAACTCGGGGTGCAAATGGGACTTAAGTTCAAGTTATGAACTTGCTAGGTTCTTGCTCTGCAGATTATTGAATTTAAGTGATTCTTCACTGTTCTTTGGAAGGAATAGCTCTTGGACTGGGAATATGATTCAGATCATAGAGTACCCAGCACGGGGGAGACCCTGAGTTCCTTTGGAATGCTGCATGGTTTTCCAAGTTCTGTCAGACTGAGCACTGAATCATTAGGCTTGTATGGCTGAACTGAGCATCACAGGAATGTCCCTTGTTTTCCCCAAACATAACCGGATGTGCCCTTTTATAAACACATTAAAATGAGGAATAATACTCACAGATGGTTGCGAAGATTAAATAAGATGTTATGTAAGATACTTAGCGTTAATGTGATTCTCTTGCAGTGAATTTGAAGCTAAATTCACTTTTACTTCCCCAGGCTTATTAAGCTAAAATTTTTTTCTCTTCTCATGTTCAAGAAGTGCTTCTTGTTTGCTGGCATCTCAGGGTTCGAGATGGGACTGGTCTCTCCATAAATCTGGATTTAGATTGTTTAGCTGCAAACCCCTTCATACCATTGTGCTGGGTAAGAAAAGAATAAACTGGTTTGTCGGTTTGGTAGATTTCCTATTGACCACATAGGAAATCAGATTTTGCTAGCTGACATAGCATTTTCTAGTGTATAGTTATCTGAGTTGGTTTTATATGCTCTGATTTCACATTTCCAATAAGTTTGAAATCAGAAACATACCCCAAAATATATGCAGGCATACTTGAACTTACTTGGCTTTGCTTTGCTGCACATCCTAGATACTTTGTTTTAATAAATCTAGTTTTGTGGCCACCTTGTAATAAGCAAATCTATCTGTGTCATTCTTCCAGCACATATTCTCTCTTTCTGTCTCTCTGTCACATTTCATTCCATTACTTCACTGGATCACTGTCATCCTGTTGTTCATCGATTTACTCGAGCAGGTGCCAGTAACGTCTCCACTCATCCCAGCCCTGAGATTTTAGCAGCCTCTCCTTACTCTTTTTTCCCAATGATTGGAGGCTCTTTTCAGGGTCAGGGGAATGAGACCTGTTATTGTTACTGTATTTGGCATATGGAATATGCCACAGGTGTCACGTTTAAGGAAGGTTAAATGTAATTAAGGTATGCACATTGTGTTTTAGATATACTCTCTTGTGCAGTCAAGTTGATAGATAACAGTAGAATATGAGCATGACTTAAAACTGTTTTTAAGGGGTCATCCCACCTTGGGGGGCCCAGGGCTATCTCTGGTGATGATCCTTCCAGTTTGGAACTTAGGCTCAGCAGTGAGGTGCTTGCTCCCAGGGAAGAATGGAGAGGCACAGGGTCTCACGGAGCAGAGCTAGGTTTGGGTGCATGTGAAACGGGGACACTTGTGCATGTTAGGCATGTTTTCTACCACTTGAGGCCTCTCTTCCAAGGCCTGTAAAAATAATTTTTATATGCACACATTGTGCAAAAGATGTGTGTGATTTGCTTTATTGAGATTGTTGATTTATTAGACTGGGCTGGGAGCCAGCCTGCAATGTCTCTGAGTATATCTGTGATACTATGAATGAAAGCAGGACTTGGAAGATAAATGCTTAAATCCAATCTCCAAAAGACAGTAGTTTCTTTGCATAGTATTGCTATTATTCTACATACATGTTGAAATGTGTTGGTGCACTTTTTTGTAACTTTTAAAAAAACATTTCATGGTTTTCTTATGGATCTCTATTTTTTCTTTAACCACATGAAAAAAATACTATTTTGTTATGTCCTTTTGAATATCCCTCTTGTTTCTTTTGAAAACTTTTTATTTCATCATCATCATCATCCCGTTGATTGTCAAATTTCTCAAGCAGTCTCAGTAACGTCTCCATTCGTCCTAGCCCTGAGATTTTAGAAGCCTCTCTTTACTCATCCTTCCCAGTGATGCCGCATTGGAGGCTCTTTCAGGGTCAGGGGAATGAGACCCAGTTTATTACTGGTTTTGGCATATGAATGCACTTTGGGGAGTTTGCGAGGTTCTCCCACGTGGGCAGGAAACTCTTGGTAGCTTGCCAGGTTCTCCCAAAGGGAGAAGTAGGCTATAAGATGTTGCTTCCAGGAGCTTGGTTTTAAGTCTCTGGATGTTGGCCATTGATGGGATTAGACGCCACTGGGGTAGTCCCTGGGTGTGACTGCCTAACTACTAGAAAATCGAAATCTGGGCAGAAGGAGCCCAGTCCCAATCTGAGAAGGCTTGGAGGTCTCAGCCCAGGGTCCCACACACCTGGGTTCCTCTGCTGGTACCTTCATGAGTGAGGCTCATCCCAATGTGTGGAGAGGGGCCTTGAGCATGGCTGTGTCTAGGCTCTGGAGGTCTTTGGCCGAGGGAGCTCTGCTCGGGGCAGGGAGGGAAGCTGAAGCCCACCCCCTCTGAGGGGCCCTGGGGAAGACAGCCAGGTGCATGGGCCAGAGACTCTCTGCATCACTCTCTTCCGGGAGCTTGGTTTTAAGTATCTGGATGTTGGCAGTTGGTGGGATTACACGGCTCCGTGGGCAGTCCCCGGGTGTGATCGCCTAGCTACTGTTTTTCACTTTTTTATTGAATTACTCTGAGATAGACCCTTACGAAGCTGTTCATGATTAGATTTCAGTCATACAGTATTCCAATACCCATCCATCTACCAGTGTACATTTCCCAGCACCAGTGTCTCTAGGTTCTTTCCCTCCCATCACCTCCCACTCTCTGCCTGTCTCTCTATGGCAGGTGCTTTTCTTCTCTCTCTCTCTCCCTCCCTCCCTCTTTCTCTCTCTCTCTCTCTCTCTCTCTCTCTTTCTTTGCCTCTGTGTGTGTGTCTCTCTCTTACTTTCTCCTTTTGGGCATTCTGGTTTAACATTGGCAAGTCAATTAACATCATCTATGATATCAATGCACGGCAGAGTCTGGCAAGCTACCTGTGATGATTCGATATGCCCAAAACAGTAACAATAATGGGCCTCATTCCCCTTACTCTGAAAGAGCCCCCAATGCGTCTGAGTAAGGAGAGACTGCTAAAATCTCAGGCTCTTTGTGTTTCTGGAGCAAGCAGATGCCATTGGACTACCCTAGCATGCAGCAGGGACTAATGGAGACGTTACTGGTGCCCCCTCGATCAAATTGATGAACAATGGATGACAGTAATTCAGTGATACAGTGATAATATCAATAAAAGAAAAAGTAACAACCATATGATCACTGGGGTTGGAGTGATAGCACAACGAGTAAGGCAATTGCCTTGCACGCGGCTGACCCATGTTCGATTCCCAGCATCCCATATGGTCCCTTGAGCACCACTAGGGGTAATTCCTGAGTGCAGAGCCAGGAGGAACCCCTGCGCATCGTTGGGTGTGACCCAAAAAGCAAAAAAAAAAACACATGTGATCATATCAGTAGACACAGAGAAAGCATTTGACAGGATCCAGCACCCATTTATGATGAAAACTCTTTGCAAAATGGGAATTGAAGGAACTTTCCTCAATATAGTTAAAGCCGTCTACCACCAATTCACTGCAAGCATTATGATTAATGGAGAAAAACTAAAAGCCTTCTCTCTAAGATCAGGGACAAGACCAGGCCCACCCTTGCCACTTCTATTCAATATAGTATTAGAAGTCTGGCCATAGGTATTAGGGAAGGAAAAGATATTAAGGGCATCCAGTTAGGAAAGGAAGAAATAAAGTTCTATTTGCAGATCACATGATATTATACTTAGAGAAGCCTAAAGCCTCTTCCAAGATTTTTAAAAAAGTTTATGTTAACTTTCTGTGTAACAATTATGCAGAAAAGCTATGTTGGTAAAACTATTAGGTAAAACCATTTTACCTAATCTCAGCAGTAATCACGTGAATTAGAGATGGTTATTCTCAGAGTGTGTCTGAAGAGTTTGAGGCTAGAAGGGTGAATCAACCCTTGGCTCTGGGTAATGTCTTCTGGGGAGAAATTCTTTGGTTGAGTCCCACAGCAATAATATCACATAGAAACTCAGTCGTACCAACTCAGTGTTGCTTATTTTAGAAACGTTTGCATAACTTGTTGTTGACGTAGTATTGATTGCCTCTGAACTGCTTGTGTGGCAACAGTTTGTGGTAGAAAGATAGCTAAAGAGAAGACTAGTCATGTGCCAAAGGGCAACTTGCTCAACCCTTCACTATCTGAGTTGCAGGTACTAACTTTAATCACAGCACTAGATATCTTAAGCCCCTCAGCCTCTCTTCCTGCCGCTAAGAGCACTCTTATTGGAGTGATGCAATATTTCATTTCATGCTGTCAGTTGCTCAGTGAAGTTTGGTTTTTCTTTCTTGGGCTGATTAAAGGATACCAACCTTGACCTCTCTCAAGGCAACATGTTCTAGAATTTAAGATTGTCTCTGCTGTTGCCCCTTTTGTGCCCTTTGCTTATGTATTGTGTTAAATTACTGCAACTTACTAATAACGTACGCTAATCTATCTCTTTAACTTCTTCCTGCACATGACTTGTCCATCTCCATGCATACTCCAACCCACATGCCCCCATCCTCTGTCTCCTTATCTCTCAGAAAGTGATTGCTATTAAAAAATCTCTTTGATCTAGCTCGTCTTTTTTTTTTTCCACTCAGGTTTAGGTCCGTGGCTGGGTGAGAGATTGGTTGGTTTTGCTAAAGAGACTCTTGTGACTGAGGTGGTGTGGGTCTGAAGAGCAGCATTGTTTTGGGCCTCTGATTACAGCTGCAGTGTCAGTGGCACGACCTGATCCTTCAGAGCATTCTCTGATTTTCTGCTTTTTATCAACTGCTGACTTATTTATCTTTTTCTTTCAAGTTCATGTCTTGCTTTGTTTTCTTCTTCTACATTCTTCAACTTATGAGTATTCTCTAGTAATTTTTCTGGCCTGAACTCATAGGAGAATGATTAAAGTGGGGAAATGGAAGCCCAAGAGGCCAGCTCCTCTGTCCAAAGAGCCATGGGAATATTTCCATGACACATGCAGACACAGGGCTTCCCGTGGATCTGAAACACTTCCCTCTGTCTTGCCTGGAGAGTAGGCTGAGCTGAAGTAGCCCAGCTTCTCTCGGCTCACTTCTACTTTGTGCTTCCCTGAGGATTTCCTTAGGTTCTTTTTTACCACCCAGTAAGAAGCTGTTCCATGGTCCAGAGCTTCTTTCAAACCCTCTACAGTAGTTGCTGGCTCTCTCGTTGCTTGGGATAATGTCTCTGGTTTAGTGAGTCAGGACACAGAGGTCAGACTCATTTCACTCCCACTCTAATTAAGGAGACCATATATTAAAACCAGAGCTCACATAAGAATAGAAGGGTGGAGCTGGAGCCATAGCACAGCCGGCAGGGGCATTTGCCTTGCACGAGGCTGACCTGGGTTCGATTCCCAGTATCCCATATGGTCCCCTGAGCACCACCAGAAGTAATTCCTGAGTGCATGAGCCAGGAGTAACCCCTGTGCATCACCGGGTGTGACCCAAAAAGGAAAAAACAAACTAAAGAATAGAAAGGAACATTCTAAGTAATTTTACTATTTTACTAAGATAATAAACATAAAAAAGGATTAGAAGTAGACCGCATTAAAATCTTGCTCTTAACACTTAGTAGAATTGTTATTGTGTACAAATAACATTCATATTTTTATTATAAGTTGCCTTTTTCATATTTATATCCTGAATCTGTATGCATTTTACAATTGGATCATAGTTTGGCTGATAGGATTTTGATTTAAAATTTTTAACCCTCTGCAGCCATAAATGTGGTAAAAAAAATTTTATTGGTGTCTCAGATTTAAAGAAACTTCTTTGTGCCTCAGCTTTCTCATCTGAAAAACAGGGACACTTATAGAACTAACCTCCTAAGGTTATATTGATGTTATATTGAAGAGTAAATGAACTTATAGTTATCATCTTAGCAATGTGTCCAAATGATCAATACATCCTTTATTTGTTGGGTTTCGCTGTGCCCAAATGATTAATGCATGTTTTATATGTTGGGTTTGGCTTTGTTAGTTACTATGTTTTTATTGATACTTTATTTTCAGCACTCTCCCTGCCTCTCTCTTAGTCCTAATGATAGGACGTGTAAAAATGATGAACAAAGCACTAAATCTGGGAATATGTAGAGGTTGGGGTATGATTTTGCAGGAGGGTGGCGTTCCCTAAAATGCCTCATCTTTTGCAGGACTGTTCAAATAATTTGAACTGTTGGAAAATGGATGTTCTTATATTCAGCCTGGATTGGTAACAGAGATCTGCATTTTTGACTTCTTCAGAAAATATTTCATGTTTTTTCTCATCAGTGGAGAACTTCTAGCATTTTTAGAAGGAATTGGTCTTTTGCTAAATGCTTATCTTTTGCTCCTGCTCTCCTAATTGCTGTCAAGATGCCACATTACGACTTACTGGACTTTGAAGGACTTATTTGGGTTAATTTACCTTTGAAAAGAAGTGAGAGAAGAAACACATATACTAAGCACTCTCATTCCAGCCTTAGGGGGCTTACGTAGGCCTTTAATAAGTAATACAAAGAAAGCTGGGAGTTATTAATTTTTTTGATTAAAGTAATGTACTATTATGGTGATTGTTTCTTTGTTAAGATTCAGAACCCTTTTTAAAAGTGATAGATACATTATTAAAACTGAAAACCAGCAATATTGGGAAAAGAAAAATGATTTTAAGTTTTTAACTCTTTTATAATTAGCATGGCAAAATAAATGTACTGTTTGGCTAATTGGAAAGCTAGATAAATTTTGAATTGGTAAAGTTGTAATTATACTCGTTAATTTAAAAGTGATAAAAGAAAGTTCAAAAACTGAGTATTGAATAAGCTAGTTTTAAATGGAGGCAGAAATCTTGTGACTTGTACATGGGTAGGTTAAGCCTAAGCATATAGGTTCTGACTATAAGTCGGAATTATAGATTTTTCAGTACCATCTAGCAGCCTACCCAAACCAGCAGTTATCCTACTCAGTCAGCTCACGTTCAGCTCTGAAGTGAGATATTTAAATTGGAGATTAGGTAAACATCAGATCTATAATTCCTTCCTGTCTATTTCAGAAGCCATTCTCAAATCTGGATTGTCTTGTCATCTGATCAGCTGACAGTAGGTTGAGGAAGACAGTGGACTTCCTCCTGGGTTCCACCCCTTTGCTTGAGCAGCTCACAGAATTTAGTGTAACATTTTACTTACAATAGGCTATAGTTTATTATGAAAACTCCAGAACAGCTAGCTGGAAAAGAAACTTAAGGTTAGTTGTGTGGGAAGATCTACATCTTTCAAATCCATCGTACTCTGGGTGAGTTCACTGACCTGGAAGTCTTCCTAAGATTTCTTCCCTTAGTGTTTCTGTCAATGCTTTTTTATTCAATCAACAGTTGATAAATTTCTTGGCTCAGTGATTTCGTATCATCTCTGGTTACCTGGAGTTCTAGGGTAGGGTCCCAGGCCATACCCAAGAGTGAACTCAAAATGGGTTATAGACTTGGATGTTAGATGGGAAACTGTAAAATACACGGAAGAAAACAGACTAACATTCCCTGGTGTCTCTGGTGATTTGACTCTGTCAGCAAGGGAAATGAAAACAAAACAAAACAAAAAAAAAGTGGAATTATATCAAACTAAAAAGCTTCTGCAGAGAGGAGAATAAAGGACCACTAGAGCAAAAAGACACCCCACTCAAAGGCAGAAACTATTTTACAGAGGTCTTCTATCCAAAATATATAAATTACTCAGAAAACTCAACAGAAGAAGATAATATTCCAAAAAGCTCCTTTCAAATATAGGAGAATATGTGAAAAAAATGAAAACACTTATTAAAGGAAGACATACTGATGATGAACAGGTACATAAAAATGCTTATTATCATGGAGATAAAATCAAATGATGGGGGACTGAAGCGATGATAGCACAGCGGGTAGGGCATTTGCCTTGCATGCAGCCGACCCGGGTTTGATTCCCTGCATCCCATATGTCCCCCGAGCATGACCATGAGTAATTCCTGAGTGCATGAGCCAGGAGCGACCCTTGTGCATTGCTGGGTGTGACCCAAAAAGAAAAAAAAATAAAAAATAAAATTAAATGATTATCATCTCACACCTGTGAGAATAGCCTCTATCCAAAAGACTGCGTGGAAAAAAGAACTGCAGGTCCATTGTTGGTGGGAATGTAAATTACTTCAGCCTTTTTGGAAAGGTATGAAAACTTTCAAAATATGAAAAATAGATCTCACATATAATTCAACAATTTCTTTTCTGAGAATCCCAAAGAACACAGAACACTAATTCAAAAAGGCAGAAACACCTCTATGCTCATCATAACCTTACTTATATTGCCAAAGTCTGGAAACAACTGAAGCGCCCAATGTGTGATGAATGGGTAAAGTAGAGGTATGTATACACACAATAGAATCAATGGGATACATTCTGCTGAAAGAAAAGACAAATTTGATACAATATGTATGGTACTGGAGGGGATCATACTAAGAGCAGTCAGAAGGACAAATACTGGATGATCTTACTCTGGCATGTTGTATAAAGAAAGAACAAAAGATTGTCTACTGAAAGCAAACTCTGAGATCTTTACTCCAGGAGAACAGAGATTCCCCACGAATGGAGAAGTCTGAAGGAACTTTGTGGGAGGGATATTGGGACTTCACTGTTGGATGTGGTATGTTACTGTTGGGCTTCTTAAATATTTGGACATTAACACTCCTGTTGACTATTGTACCACCAGTAAATAAATGGGTTAAAAATGTCAACTCTTGGTCTCAATAAAGTTCACCGCATAATCATCTTTGGGTTGCTCAGAATATTTCAATGGTTGACTTCTTAAGAAAATCAAGAAAGTCATCAATTAGTCAGAGATTTTAGGAACTCTGTGTCAGCAACGATGATAGAAACACACAGACATAGACTCGCACATGTGTGTGCATGCACACACACACACACACACACACACACACTTCTTATAAATCATTGTACCAAAGGTTATTTTTAGAATTCAAGTATAAAATACAAAGCTCTGAGCAGTGTGCATTGTAAGTATAGTGGTTGCTTCCTTTTTTTGGTTGATAGAGGCTCATAGTGAACCATTTATGATGGTGTAACACATTTTGTAACTACCTAAAATATAATTTTAATGCTTTAGTAAAACTCACATTTTAACTTTAGATAAAGGTGGGGAAAAGTGTTACATTTTCTTTTCCATCAATTTGTCCCTATTGGATTTTTTTTCTCTTGATATTGGCAGCATATTAGTAATGCTGTATTTACAGTAACTCATGAGTACAGTATTCATGTTTAGTGCTACAGGGAGATTCTATTTTTTCCCAATATATTTTAAAGTCCTTGTTTAAATGGGCCATACTAGAAACTCTTTCCTGGAACTTTAAAGTTTTAAATTGGCAACATTGTCATAATTTAAATCAACTTAATAATTAATGCGAAGCTATGATTTTGTAATTTTAGAACATTCAGGGAAGTAGCAAATAAACTACTTTGTCTTTATTTAATGTTTGAATTAAAAATAAAAGGCTTGTATGCCCCTGGGACTTTGCTTTTGCTTTCTGAAGCTTTCTAAAATTTCTAAAAATATGAATGTTTAAAATATATTTACTGTTTACCTTACTATTGACACAATAACCATAACATAAAACTTATTATTAAGTCTACCTTTTTGTGTAATGAAGTCCATTTGCATTTTGGTGCAGTTGCCATTGTTCATTCCTAGAAGTTTTCTTTTGTAATACCCACTAAATCTAATTCCTATTCTTCACTTTCCTTGAGTATGAATCTGAATATTTTAGGAAATTCATATAAGAGGAATCTTACAATATTTGTCCTGTTCAGTCCTGGCAAGTTCCCTGTGGCTTATTCGATATGCCAAAAACAGTAACAATGATGAGTTTCATTCCCCTGACCCTGAAAGAGCCTCCAATGCAGCACCATTGGGAAGGACGAGTAAAGAGAGGCTGCTAAAATCTCAGGGCTAGGATGAATGGAGACATTACTGGCACTCGAGCAAATTGATGAACAATGGGATGACAGTGATACAGTGATACAGTGATAATGGTTTCTGGTAACTCAGGTGATTCGGTATGCTGTCCACAATTTCATGCACATTGTAGCTTATGTCGGAAGTCCTTAAATTAAATTTTTTAGGTCTCCAGTGTACCACTCACCACATATTCTGAGCCAGCTGGGCTTGCTATTCAGTGTAAGGGCTAGATACACCCCTTCTTGGTCCCTGCAGTGCTGGTAATTCCTAGACTCCCTGGGGACATTGGGGGGACCTTTCGGGCCACACCCTGTGTCCAGGCCCACAATACTAGTGTTGCTTGGGGGCCTGTGGGGCCTGTTGGGGATCCATGCAGTGTTGGGGAACCAACCTGTTTCAGGTGAATGCCAGGCATGAGCCCATGACAGTGTTACTAACTCCCAGCCCCGAGACAAGCCTGGAGACGTTCCTTTGTAAGGTCATAGAACCTTTGGCTCACGTATGTATTCATCAGTTTGCATTTGGGTGGCTTCCATCTCTGGGTGATTGGGAGAATGCTGCTACAAATAGGGGTATACGACAGCATGCTCAGATTTTATCTTAATACACGAGTAGAAATGTTCTCTGTGGACTTTCTGTTAAGGGATGCCTTTACTTTTAATATTCTTTTAAAGATTCACATTCATTAATTTCTGCAATAGGTATTCATTACATGCAAAATAGAATTGTTTATCCCCCGTAAGTCCTTGTGGATTTGTAGAAAGCCTGACCGTGTGGCTGCTTCCTTGAAGGGACTCACAGTGCAGTCTGCTGGGACTAGAGAGGGAGTAGCAGCTAATCCAAGAGATGTTTGGTGCTCCAAAGAGTCCTCTTAGGGCATCAGCCAACATGCCTGTACTTTGTCTTTTAGATGCACACAGTGACTATTGATAGTATCTTTTGGATAATCTGATGTTGGGCACTTGTAAAAGATAGACACCTGAGTTTTATCAAGTCTGGCTTGCTCTGTGGTAAGTGCTGGTGTTATGCCCTTGAGAAATATTTTGCTGAATCTTCATGGTCAAACCCTAGGACTTAATCATGATCTTTCTTATTGCTAAGCCTATTTTATTTTGTGAAGCAAACTGTGGTCCAGAGACTTCAAACTGCTACTCCATTTGTCTTTTTAGTTGTGCCAGTTCTGTGTTGAATTGTGCACTCCTTCCCCCACATTTTATATGTTGAATTTATAATCCTTGGTGCTATAGGTCATTATAGAGAAAATTATTATTTAAACAATTTTTTTATTAGTGAATCACCATGAGTTACAGTCACAAACTTATGAACTTTCATGTTTTCATTTTGTTTATATCACTCCACCAGTGCCCAGTCCCCTCCACCAATGTTCCCAGTATCCCATATCCCATCCTCCCACCCCATCCCCCCACCCCATGTCACCTCTGTGGCAGAGCATTCCCTTTTGTTCTCTATCTCTCCTTTTGGGTGTTATGGTTTGCAACAGAGGCACTGCGTGGCCATCATGTTTGGTCTATATTCTATTTTCAGTGTGCGTTTCCCATCCCGTACGGGTCCTCAAACCACACTTTACCTGCTGTTCCCTTCTCTTTGTGAGCTGCCCCTTCCTCTAGCATGTGGGGCCAGCTTTCAAGCCTTGGAACCAACCTCCTGGTACTTATCTCTACTATTTTTGGCTGTTAGTCTCCTATTCTGTTATCTTATTTTATATTCCACAGATGAGTGCAGTCTTTCTATGTCTGTCTCTCTCTTTCTGACTCATTTCACTTAGCATGATACTTTACATGTTGATACACTTACATGCAAATTTCTTGACTTCATCTTTTCTAACAGCAGCATAGTATTCCATTGTGTAGATATACCAAAGTTTCTTTAACCAGTCATCCGTTCTCAGGCACTCGGGTTTTTTCCAGATTCTGGCTATTGTAAACAGTGCTGCAATGAACATTCGAGTGCATATGTCATTTCGACTGTACTTTTTTGCCTCTCCAAAATATATTCCCAGAAGTGGTATTGCTGATCAAATGGGAGCTCAATTTCTAATTTTTTGGGAAGCAACCATACTGTTTTCCAAAAGGGCTGAACCATTCGGCATTTCCACCAGCAGTGTAGGAGGGTCCCTTTTCCCCCACATCCACGCCAACAGCGGTTGCTTTTGTTCTTTTGGATGTGTGCCAGTCTCTGTGGTGTGAGGTGGCATCTCATAGTTGTTTGGATCTGCATCTCTCTGATGATTAGTGATGAAGAGCATTTTTTCATGTGCCTTTTTGACATTTGTATTTCTTCCTTGAGAAAATTTCTGTTCATTTCCATCCCCCAGTTTTTGATGGGTTTGGGAGTTTTCTTCTTGTAGATTCCAACCAGTGCTTTTATAGAGAAAATTTAATTTGAGACGAATAGTGTGGTTCTTCATTTATTGTGACACTCGTTTCCTTTGAATAGTGGAAAATTTAAACTCAGAAATTCATGCAGGCATGTATTACTTGAATGTGAAGACAGAGATCGGGTGTTACTTTATGCTGTGGAATTGAATTCTCCAGTAAACCACCAGAAGCCAGGTGAGGAATTTGAACAGAAGATTCTCCCTTAAAACCCCCCAGAAACCTTATGGTCTTATGATCTCAGACTTGGAGCCTTCAGAATTCTGAGGACAAAGACTTCTCTTATTAACACCCTCCCTCCACTTTGTGGTTCTTACAGTGACAGCCGAGGAGCAAACCCAGTGGCCCTCCAGTGTGCAGCCTGCAGCGCGGTGTGTCTCTGCCGAGATGTAGAGGTGTGCAGTGCACTAGTTGTTCATTGTTCGGCATGTGTGCCTCTTGGCTTGTCAACCTAGGTACTTTGGGAGTCTCCTGAAATTGTCGTTAAGATGTTTTCTTCCTCAGAGCTGTCTGCAGGTCGCTCATGAACTTTTTGTGATGACTTGCGTTTCGTTGTTTCATACACTTGTCCTTAAACTATAAACTTGATCCGGTGTTGGATTTGAGAAACGGATCATTTTGTAAACAAATCAGTTGGAATTAGGAAGTCTGTTTCAAGGAATAGGGCATAGATGTTCATGTCACTTTCCAGATAATATTTCTAAAAATAATATCAACTGTTGGAAAGAATTAGGAAAAATACAAATCTTTGCGTTGTATCAGTTTTGTTATTTTTCAGTCTGTTTAAAAAAATTGTGAACTTTTTTTTTAACTTATTCAAGTTTTAGAAAATGTTTTTATTCATACATCTCATTCAAGGTCAAATAGATTTAAACGTATAATACAGGGCTTTTTAAAAACAATTACATAACTTGTGCCAGCTGATTTGGTAATCAGGATCATGATACTAAGAACTATATTTCTTCAGTGAAATCTTTTAAAAAACAGTTACAGGGACCCAGGCAGGTAGGACATTTGCCTTGCATGCGGCTGACCTGGGTTCTAGTCCAGCATCTAATCTGATCCCCTGAACACCACCAAGAATTATTTCTGAGTGCAGAGTCAGGAGTAACCTCTAAGCATTGCTGAGAGTGGCCCCGTCCCCCAAAAAAACCCAGTTACATAACACTCCAGTTGATTTGGTAATCAGACCATAACAAAAAGCACTGTTTTCCTCAGTAGTGTAAAGTTGAAATCTAAGAATAATTAGCATGCAATTGAAATCTGATTATAAATGAACAATAATCATAAAAGTGAAATAAATTCTTAAATTATAATGAAAGAATAAAAGGAGTAATAGAAGTAGTTACTGAAAAATAGAGTAATAAAATGAGTTATGCTTACAGCAATAGGCAAATAGATGAAAACCAGCCAGCAGCGATGGTCCATGAAATTCTCAGGTTTGTGGGGAGGATGAGGGAGAAGAAATATTATGAGAGTGGCAACGTATAAGATGCAGTGCAATGAAATTAAGGCAACTGGGAAAAAGTGATTTTATCTTATTGTGGTTGGACCATACCTGGCTGTGCTCTAGGTGCTAAAGTCACACCTATGGGATCCAACAGGTGAGAAGCACGTGCTCCAGGCCTCAAACAAAGGCCTCCAGCCACATCCCCAGATCCATAGTAGGTTTCAGGACTGAGTCACATCTCCATTCTCACGTTGGAAAAAGGTGTGTGATTTAAAAAAATTTTTGGTTTGCTTTTGTTTTGTGCCACACTCATTATTGATTTTCAGGGATTACTCCTTACTCTGTGCTCAGCAATCACTCCTAGCAGTGCTTGAGGTATCCTGTGGGATGTTGGGATTGAACCTAGGTTTGCCACATGCAAGGCAGGTGCCCTACCTGCTGTGCTCCTCTCTGGCCTTGGTGTGTGATTTTTCATAAAAATTCTGTATCATTGGGACTCAGGAGTCCTCATTAAATCATTTATCAATTGTAAGTTAATTATGTTGAAGAATTGTTTTTGATGCTTGTTACATATGCAATTATGTAAAAGAATTCCTTTCCAGAGTATGGGCTACATACCATTGATAATTCATGAGACTTGAGTTAATACTGGGACACAGCATCGGAATCCAGTGAATTCCATAGGAAGGGAGTTACTTACCTTGAAATATCTTTTAACCTTCTCATTTTATCAAGGAGAAGTTTATGTTTCTGTATCTCTATGTTTAAGGTCTTCAGCTCTGGACTTTTTTACCTCCTCTAACCAGATTGAACTCATTTCTTTTGTAAAATTCTATTGGTAGTACTTCTACTTGATCTGAATAGTTTAGGTAGTGATATAATGTATCCATTAAAAAAAAATTCTTGGGTGTTGGATTATTGTTCTAAGCATTTTAGGCTTAACATTGTGTTGTCCTTTCTCCCTGAAGGAAGCTTATATTATTTGAGCCAATTTCAAGGTGTTTTTTTTTTCATTTTGCAAACAGAAAAAGGGGAGATGTTGGATTATTATTCCCAGCATTTTGGGTTTAATATTGGGTTGTCCTTTCTCCTCCCTCAGGGAGCTTATGTTTGAGTTACAACCACTACAGTGTTCCTGGGGGTACATCCATTCACCCATTTCTACTGGTGCACTCCAAATCCTTCATGTTTTACCTTGAACATCTCCTTTTGTCCTACTCCCCCTATCTGTTAGTCACAAATATCTCCAAATCAGACATGGTAACTTGTAAGGTCGACAGCTCTGGATTTTGTATATGTTAGAGAAATACTTACTTTTCTCTTTTTTATGTCCATTTCATATTTCTATTTTAGAGCAATGCCCTTTTTGTATAGACACAGGGCAAGAGTTAATGCTGTGTTTTTGTAATATGGGAGTAAATGGACTCTAAAAAATGTTTATTCCTGGGCATCCATCATTTTTATTTGACTTAAGCCTCAGTTTCCCTTAGATTGATCTTGGGTCCTTACACTTCAGAAGGTGGGGTCCTACCAGGCAAGCCATAGCTACCCTGGCTTCGACATGGGAAAGCCTAAGGGCCATAAGAAGTATAATAAGTTAAGAGCACAGTCCTGGAAGAAACTCTTATTATCCAAAAAGAAGTAATCAAATAAGGACCCTGATGGTATTAGGAAAAACTAACCTAGTCTGAGAACTGTAGTCTGGGAAATATAGTGAGGTGTCCCTGGGAGAAACCTTCCTTTATCATGAGTCCAGAGAGACCATTTTAAGCTTAATCTAGGGTATAGATAAAAGTCTATATCTTTTTTTTTTTTTTGCTTTTTTTTGGGTCACACCCAGCGATGCTCAGGGGTTACTCCTGGTTTTGCACTCAGGAACTACTCCTGGCGGTGCTTGGGGGACCATATGGGATGCCGGGGATCGAACCCGGGTCGGCCGCGTGCAAGGCAAACGCCCTACCCGCTGTGCGATCGCTCCGGCCCCAAAAGTCTATATCTTTTATTTTATTTATATAAAATTACTATAAATATCATTAAGAAGTAAATTAATATGATTCCTTTAAGTGAATCCACTTAAAGGAAAGAAGAAAGCAATATGCCCTTAAATAATATGCTGACTTTGGGGTGATCTCTTAGAACGAGAGATCTGGAGCTAGAGATCTAGAGATCTAGATCTAGATCTAGAGATCTGGAGCTCGTGGATGAAATTTTGTGATTGGGTGTGGATCTAGAAGAATTTCCCTTGAAGGAAGCACTTTGCATCTCTTCATATTTATGTTAATGTTCACAATTTCTCTATAATAACCCTTACTGATTTGAATAAAGTTGCCATTAGTTACCAGCCTGTGAACCCATTCCTTTGTACATCAGCCAAGGGGTCAGTCAGGAAGACTGTCCTGAGCAACATCCCGAATGAATGTGGGATAGTGACTCAGAGAACTTCAAACCCACACAGGGGAACCTCTGACACTTGGAGTCTGGGGCAGGTAAGGCATTTGTCTTGCATGGAGCTAAACCCGGTTACTGAAATCCCATGTGGTCACTTAAGCATGGCCAGGACTAATTCCTGAGTTCAGAGCCAAAATTGATGCCTAAGTACTGCCAGACATGGTCGAGAGTTCAAAAATAAAATAAGATAAATTTCTCCAGTCTGGTAGGTGGCTCAGTGGTAGAGCAATTACCTCATATGTGTAACAGCCTGAGTTCAACCCCTGGCCCTACTAAAATAAATAAAATTCTGTGTATTAAAACCAGCAGAAGGAAGGGTTTGATAATAGTATTGGTGTTATATAGATTATAGTACGATATGTGTAGTTGATTGCCATTTGGGGAGTATTGAACCAGAGTAACCTAGATAATTTTGTATACTTGTGTCTGCTGGTGACTGATCCATGTGAAAGTGATTTTGGAGGCAGCATTCTTATGAAAATGGGATGAGATCTGAGAAGGTGAACCAGCAAAAAGAGGCTGAAAAAGCTACACTAGTGAACTAAGTCTGAAGAGGTTAACCTTTTTTGCAAACCATAATGCCCAAAAGTAGAGAGAGTATGGGGGAAATTGTCTGCCATGGAGGCAGGGGGAGGGTTAGAAAGGGGGAATATACTGGGACATTGGTGGTGGGGAATGTGCACTGGTGGAGGGATGGGTTTTTGAGCATTGTATGAATGAAACTCCAACATGAAAGCTTGTAACTATCTCATGGTGATTCAGTAGTTAAAAAAAAAATAGTAATTCCACAGAGCACTTTTGAATACACTGTTTTTAGGTATTATCAGAGTTGATTCTTTATGTGGCAGGGAATTGGGTTTTACATATATATGCTTTAATCTCTCTCACAGGAATGTAAATTTTCGAGTTTTTCTAATTATTTGTGCTTAGTGGCAAGTGGACATCATGGCCTCATGTGAAAGACACACAGTCTATCAGAGAGCCAGCCTCAAACCTGTGTATGTAGTCCAGCTAGTCCAGTCTATCCGTTTGCTTCTCTGGTGGACTCTGCTTTTGGTACTATGTCTGAGAGTTATTTACTAAGTACCCGATCTATAACATCTTCTCTCTCACTCTTTCTCTCTCTCTCCTTTTTTTTTTTTTTTGGCCACACCTTGTGATGCTCAGGGATTGCTCCTTGTTCTTCACTTAGGAATTACTCCTGACAGTGCTCCTGGGACCGTATGGGATGCTGGGTGATCAAAGCTGGGTCAGCTGTGAGCAGAGAAACCACCCTACCACTCTGCTCTGTTATTGCTCCGACCTCTAAGATTCTCCTTCTTTTAAGAGATTTTAAGGGTAACAGTACAGGAGGTGGACATCTGCCTTGCACGTGGCTGACCTGGGTTCAATGCCAGCATTCCATATTGCCCCTCTAGCCTGCCAGGAATGATTCCTGAGTGCAGGGTGGGTGCAAGCCTCGAGTACCACCAGATGTGCCCCCAAACCAAAAAATTTAAAAGATTTTATAGTGATATTTAAATATCGATTCTATTTTGGTTTATTTTTGTGTTATCTCAGAGAATTTGTCAAGGGAAAAATTTGTTGGTTTCCAATTTTTCCAACAGCAGTTTTTAAGAAAGACTTTCTTTCCTCAGTTGTGTTTTCTTGGAAAAATTTTACTCTATGTGACAGAATCATAGAATTTTATAACTGCCATGCCAAATTGGCACCATCTCATACTTTCTAAAACAGTGGGTTACAGAGAAGTTCAGTGTGCTGGATCAATTGTGCCAGCTTTGTCAAAGTGAAACTTGAACTTTTGTCTTCTGTCATTCCAGAGTACTTCCCTTTTTCGTTCCAATAAGGTCAATGCTTTTGGATCTTTGCATATAATACATAAATATGACCTTTTAGTATATGTTTGTACCATATATATGTAGATCTCTCTATTTTGTAAATAAATGCAAATATTTGGGGGCTCTATGATATCACTTCACTTTAGCTTTACTAAATTAAGGATCATTTGAGATTCTAGAAAGAGATATTGAGATTTAGCTTAATATTCCCCTGGTTTTTAGGCTTATGAACTCTGGTTGAGTTCTTCTGTCCATCTACATTGTAAAGAATATTACTTTTAAAACTTTATATTTTGATAACATTTTAGATATTTTCTGTTTACCAGCTTTATTCCTACCATTTTAAAGTGGACTATAGAAATTTGGAGAATATATACACATTGGTCACAGTTTTGATAACATTTATAGCATGTTGATCAAATAAAAATTGCTGAAATGAGTTCTAGTGGTTGAGGATAATGGATTTGTTTCTCTCAGCTTTCCTTCTGTGGTTCCCCTAGGAAAAAATTCATAAAAGCTCAACTTTTCTTTGACTCTAAAGAATCCCACATACAGATTATAATTCTACTTCAGTGATGGTTGTAGAATTTCAAGATTATAAAGAAGTTTGGAAATGATCCAGTCCTCCGAAGTCAGGGCCATTTTATTTGGCCAAAAAGAAATTATGGCTATCAAGAACAGAAATCCAAAAATCTGTGTTTAATTTTTTCTTCTATACTGTAATAATTGCTATTATTCAGAATCAAAGGGATACTTAAAAAACTTCATTTAGCTACAGGTAGGGCGTTTGCCTTGCACGCAGCCGACCCGGGTTCGATTCCTTTGTCCCTCTCGGAGAGTTCAGCAAGCTGCCGAGAGTATCCCGTCCGCATGGCAGAGCCTGGCACGGTACCCGTGGCGTATTCTATATGCCAAAAACAGTAACAACAAGTCTCACAATGGAGACGTTACTGGCGCCCGCTCAAGCAAATTGATGAGCAACGCGATGACAGTGCTACAGTGCTACTTAAATAAAGTACCTAAAACTGTGAAGTTTGGTAGGTTAAAAGCATAGGTCAGAGGTTGTAAGGGTTGGAGAAATAGTGTTGGTAATAAGACATAATCTTTTAGATCTAAGATAAATGTAAAGTATAATGTTCCCATAGGGAGGAAACTCTTCAGAATGCATGCATGTATCAAATCATCATGCTGCACATATTAAATATCTTACAGTTGTATAAATTATACTTTACTAAACTTGGGAAAGAAAAGGTAAGTGACAGAAAGGCAAAGAAGTAAACAACAAAATTGCCCAACCCCCAAACCCTGACATCTACATGCCCCCCTCCCCCAATTCCTCAAAAATATGCTCTTGAGATAGACTCTTGGATTCTAATTCCGGTCCTGATCATGCTAGCTTTGTACTTCAAGGCACATGAAAGTTGCATAAGGTTTTAGGGAGTTATTTTTCTCACATTTAAACTAAGGAAACATAAAAAGGTGTATGTGTGTGTGTGTGTGTGTGTGTGTGTGAGAGAGAGAGAGAGAGAGAGAGAGAGAGAGAGAGAGAGAGAGTGTGTGTGTGTGTGTGTGTGTGTGTGTGTGTGTGTATGTGTGTGTAACGATTTGCAGAACTAAAACTGTATTGGACCTAGAATAAGTGTTTACTCATGAAATTGGTAGATCCAGGGAAACAGACCAGGAGTTTAGGTGCTGACCTTGCTTGCTACCAACCTTGGTTAGACAGATACTTGGTACCTCACAGACATCTCCAGGAGTGACTTAAGATGCCAGAGCCAGAGTAGCCTCTAAGCACTGCTAGGTGTGGCCTCCAATCCCCCCTCCCCTCAAATCTAATGATTATGGTTTAAGTACTAGTTTTGTTAGTATTGATAAGCATAATACATTTTGGTCCTTTTGGATACTGTTTCCTGATGGCAGTCCTCTAAGGCTGGATTGTCTGTTATTCTCTTTTTCTTTTTTCTGGGGGGAGGGTCACACCTTGTGTTGCTCAGACTTACTCTTGGCTCTGCACCCAGGGATCAGTACTGGCGGGGGTTTGGAAACTTCAACATTTATATACTCATTTATCATGCTATTTTTTAAATGCTCTTGCTTTCCATCTTACTTTCCTGTCTGAGATTTGCCCAAATGGTATTTCTTGTCATGCATATACCCCTGTTAGTGCCCTCTCTTGCCACTGGCTGAGTCTTTTTCACCTTTGTATCCCCAGCAGCCAACATATGGTCATTCTGTAAAATGACTATGTACAATTGTTGTTGGTTTCTAGAGGTTTACAGTTAATTGGAGGCAAGAAATTTTCTGCTTTTGATAATTAGAAACAAAATATCCACGGGAAAATGTATGTGTATCAGAAATGGCATCTTTAGAACTTACAACACTGAGAGGATTATTCTATATCTCATTTAAAGAAAAAGTGCCTATGAGTAACTAATACAAATTCATTGAGAAAATAAAACATTTCCACCTATCCTCCTCCCTATGTAAAACCAATTACTGCACTCTTCTGCCTCAGCAGCTCTTTAATCGGTTTGATTTAGAATAGATTCTAAGGGAGAAGTTAAGAATTGATAGTTTCATACCTTTTCTTAATTTTCAGGATTGGATAACTTTGTGTAACACCTGTATTTTCTCTATATTATTTTCATTTATTTGCATGTTTTTCATTAGTTTAGAATTTTTTGTACTAAATGGCAAAATTACAAATATTTCTCCTCATGTATATGCCAAAAACAGTAACACCAAGTCTCACAATGGAGACATTACTGGTACCCGCTTGAGCAAATCGATGAAAACAAGATAGCTGGGGGAATGTTTTTCTTTTTCTTTCTGGTATTTGGCCACGTCAGGCATTTCAGAGTAGACTCTTGGCTTTGAGCTTAGGGGATGACTTCTGGTGGTTCCCAAGGGACCCTGTGGGGTACCAAGGATAGAATCTGGGTCAGCCACATACAAAGCAAACACCTTTATCTCTGTACTATCTGACCTGACCCTGTTGAAAAAACTTACTTTAATATAGTTTCAGCTACTTTAAGGGAAGAAAAAGTTGAATTTTTTTCTTTGTTGTTCGATATCTATAGTTTTTTTCCTATATATATATAATTTCTAGATTTTATCTTGGTGGTAACTGATGAATTTTCGTTTAATTTGTGGTAGAAAATAAGGAATGAGTGATCGTGGACCAGGGTGTTATTTTAGGGGACCAGCATTTGAATTCTCAGCACTGGGATTATCCTGTGACAACTTTCTGAGTATTGCCATGGGGGAGCCCTACTAAATCCCATCCCCCCAATGGAAGACAAAAAGAACTATTTGATGAGTAGATAGCAGGGCCAAAATATACTCTGAAATGTTCCATTTGTTTTGACATAAAAATTATTTCAGGAAAATCTTCTAATTAGAAAATTCTTTCTTTTAATATCTGGATATATAAGTCAAATGATTCAAGCATTTAAAAATTGCTATTTCTGTTCGTTTGTATTAGCCATCAGAATAGGATGACTTGACAGGTAGTATTTGATATTATATTGAAATTTTAACTCTTCTAAAAAATGTTTTTGATGTTTAAATAAAATGTTTTGAAGGTATCAAGTTATTGACAGAAAATGACTGATATGAAAAAATAGTCAGTAATAACCTTTGGATATCAGATATTTTGTATGTTGAGTCTAAACTGGTAAAATGTCTTTTCTAATTTTTTTTCTAAATAAGGAAATTTAGCTCACAGAAAAAATGGGAAACTTTAGAAAAATGTTTTAAAGGTCATAAGTATCTCTTATAATCATCTGCTCTGGAGTCTTTGTGAATAATCATTTCAACCTATTTATTATTTTGTAAACATGTGCATTATGTATCTGTATCATATTTTAAACAAAATTAGGATCATGGTAACTAGGTAATTTTGTCATTTCCTTTCCATTTGACATTAAATCAGGAGTACTCACCTGTACATTAGAAACATTATGAATTTTATTTCTGGTACCAGTGAACTTAGAGCAGGAGGTTGCACTCACAGAGGTTTTCAGAATTTATTCTGTTGTTTATCAGTGAGCATTTGTGTTATTTCTAAGTTTCATATTCTAATGTGGTGGTGAATTTTCCTGACCATAGTTTCTGCTTAATCTTCAAAATAAATTCCTGAGATGTACTATCAGAATGCACCTTGGGTAAATTAAAATTCTATTAAATGGTGATTAGAGACAATAAATAATAGTATTAACTACTGTTTACTGTTTGTGGCAATTTATTTACATATAGGACATGGTGCTATGTCCTATTCTAAATACTTTTTATAGATTAACTAGTTTATTTCTCACAAAATATTAGTTTCCTTTTAGAGATAAGGAAATGGACATGCAGTTTTATGAGAATGTTTTCTAGAATCCTGGCCAATTCTAAAAAGTGTCTTCAGCTTATGAGATCAAAAACAAATTCTTACGGTTTTGAACTGCACTGCTTTATTATAGCGAAGATTGTACTTTGCTTTTTATGTGTTTAAAGTTCAATTTTATGAACTTACTCTGTAGTATAAGAAATTTTTCCTAAAAAATGTTCTAGGACAAATTCTCAATTCATGTGACTAAAAAATATGGTTACTTTTAACTTTAATTGAAAATTTTGGATGTGTATCTTAACACTAGGTTTCAGTGAACAGCAATACATCATGTTAAAATAGACTGCTTCCCCCCCACCATTTAAAGTCAATTATTATGTCACAACAAACAGTTTCATTATTTATCTGGTGGCACATCCATTGCTTGTGTTTCATCAATTTTTTTCTAGCCTTTCATATAGCATGTATAATATGCTACTTGCCAAATATTTATATGACATTCAATGTTTATGTAATTAAACTTTTAATACATGACTCATTCAGGAAACCATCAAGTACACGAGAGAAAAATAATCAATGAAAACAATGCAAGAGTTACAGACATATTCAGTATTATGAATTTGCAAACCACAAGCAGACTTACATCAAATGTGCAAATATAAAGTTGCATGCATGATGGTTCTTGTTTCCCAGATTTCAGCTGCTCACAAGGCATTAGAAATGATCCTTGTAAATTCAAATAAATGCCATGTAAGTCAAAGTAGGTTTATTAAATGGAACTCCTCATTATGTCAAATTCGTGTACTGACGATGTAACTCAGGGTCTTAGTGTGTTACAAATAATTGGGTTGTGTGTGTGGGGGGGGGGTGGTTTTGTACTGAAATTTATTTCATGCTATATTTTTCAGTTAAGCATTTTAATTGAGTTTCACCAGTGTAGGATTTGCAGCAAAGAGGCCATGTGATTAGATTTGGTTTTCAGAACACTTTGTCTATTAGCTGAAGAGCAGACTAATGCAGCAAAAATGAAAGCAGTGAGGTCAGAGGTCAAAAGCTCCAGTGGAAAGATATGACTATGCATCAGAATTTTCTGGGACATTTGCTGAAATGTGATTTCTGGTCCTGTTGGATATAATCTGTGACTGAAACCTGGAATCAGCATTTGAATGAAAATTTTCCATATTTATTTTAAACCATTGGTTAAGTAATCCCTAGGGTATGTTCAAATTCCTGCATAGGACAAAGAGTTTGAGGCTGCTTTCATGAAGTTTGAGTATTTAAATATATTTTATAACAAATAATTTTGAGTGTATTTTAGAAGACTGAGGATCATTTACTATATATTTAATAGACACCAGTGTTTGTCAAAAATTCTTAGATAATATATTTTCTTAACACATTGATGTTTGGAGGGGAGTGCAGCTTCTCGTATACCCTCGACTTAAGACTGGTTGTGTCTATTCGTGGAAGGCTGTCCTCTTTGACTGAGTGCGGGTTTGATTCCTCCATCCCTCTCGGAGAGCCTGGCAAGCTATTGAGGGTATCCTGCCCGCATGGCAGAGCTTGGCAAGCTACTCGTGCCGTATTCTTTATGCCAAAACCAATAACAACAAGTCTCACAATGGAGACGTTACTGGTGTCTGCTCGAGCAAATCGATGAACAACGTGACGACAGTGCTACAGTGCAATACATTGATGTTAGTGTATACCACTGGTAGCTCACACTTATATATTGCTTAATGAGCACAAATTGCAGTGCCAGCGTCAAATGTATTAAATATGTGAAATTGCACAAGCTTAGCATTATTAGTTCAATTTCTAGATAAGGAAACAAATGTACAGAACCTGAAGTCATGTTCAATTTGAATTCTTTTCGCTAAAAGTCAAAAATTCTGATCTAAACAGGCCTATGGGATAAAGAATTTATTCGTTTGTACATCAGAAAATCCATCTAATCTATGTCCTAGATTGAATGATTTAGGGTCTCATGTATGATACTAAGAATTCAGGATTTTTTCCGCTACTATGATTTCTTTACTCTGGTTTTGCTTCCTGTTCAGACATGAAATAGCTGTTCTATTGGGGGCGAAACAGTAGCCTGAGGAAGGATATAGAACATCACTTTGCTATTCTCTTTAGGAAGAGGAAGTTCCCATCAGACCTCTGTTCCTTTGTCTCTGGGAAGGTCATGTCTTAAACTCTTTGCTGAACCAGATTTTTTCTTAATAAAGTGATAATTTGTGTCACTAATGGAAACTGTGGAATAGTTTAGAAAAGATACTGGAGAGTTACTTAACAGAGTCACATTACTGTGACTAGCCACATTACTGTCAAGTGGCAGAGCTAGGACCTATTCTAAGCCTTTATCTGCCAGACTGGAGAGTCCACGTTGTGCCTACTCTGTCATATGCCTTTCTATAAAGCTTTCCAGTTGTCCTTTCCCTTATTGGTTTCTTGTGGAGTAAGACTGATAACCGGTGATCCTATACTTCATTTAGGCTTCTCCTTGCTGGCTTTCTTTTTGGAGCAAATCTGCCCGTCCAGGGCATGGGGGCATTTTCTGATCAGTGGAGCACCTAGTCAAGGCGGAAAAAAAACTACATTTGCATTCAGCTCTGTGTTGCCCCAAGGCAGTTTGAACAGCTGCACAGTGTCATCCAAGAGGTGAAATGTCAAGTGTTACTACAAACTAGAGATGTGTTGATGTGAATCAACAGGGAAATGATGCAGAGGACAATATCTGAGCTTTGCACGCTCAGATCAGCCCAAACCAGACCCATGAAGCACCATGCTATGCTCTGTACCTAGGTTTCCTCTGTGACACCTACCGCAGCCTTGAGGAGAATAGACTGTCTTCATTTTCTGCCACTCTTTTCCTTTTACAAATAGAAACTCTGGCTCAGAAGGATTATGAATCTTGCCTGAATTTACCCGATTTGTAAAATGCCAACGTAGATTTGAATTTAGGTCTATGGGACTTTAAAACTTTAAGTTCAGACTTTTTAATTTTGAAAGATAGCAAGCAATACTGAGAGTTTATATAACATGTTTAATTTAACTTTTGTTTGTGGGTGGCCTCCCAAATAGTGCTCAGGGCATCTGAGCTTCACTCCAGGTTGACTATACTTGGCTAAGTTGAATACTAGAATTTGAGGTGATGACACTAACCACTCTTTGGATCCTTAGGGTGCCACGGACCCCTTGGGCCATCCTCAGGATTCTTGAGTTTTCCCATTGTCACTCTTGGCAGTCTCAGGAGGCCTCTAGGACTATACCTGATATGCCATGGAGGTTGTGTGATATGAAGGCTCAAACCTTCATATCACAGGTTTGATAAGGTTAAGGTTCATCTTCTTAACCACTGTACTATCTCCTTGTCCCCATCGTGTTTATTTTAATATACAATTTGTGTAAACACTATTCCCCATGATAAAATAGAAAGAACTTCCGCACAGCTTTCTACCAATGGGTTACCATATTGCTCATTTTCTGTTCAAGTTTCACTCTTAATTCTCCCTAATAAAAAATCCTTAGTGGATCACCATAGCTGACAGAAGAGAGCTATGAAGACCAGAAATCAGGGAATAGACAGTTCCTTTCTGTAACTCTATTTACCTTGAGCAAGACTCTTTAGGGGAAAAAAAGAATCTGGAAAGGCCAGATAACATAAAGATCTCAAGCCCCATTATTTCCATAGAGTTGGTTGACTTGAGCATGAAGATCAGGTTGGAGGGCAGTTTTTGCTTGTTTTTTTTCCGACATTAATTCAGTAGTGTGGTTGGGGAAGTCCTGAAGGATTTCATGGACAGACTTCACTTATTTTGAATAGTAAGTATTTTCTTCCTTCATTTATGCCAGGAGATATCTCTTATACCCTATTGATTAAAACACCTTCACTTGTGAGGACTCATAAGTGTAATTTCTTTGAGACAGATAGTACTTTTGTCTTTTAAAAATCTATTGTTGGGCTGGAGAGATAGCACAGCAGGTAGGACGTTTTGCACCCGGGTTCGATTCCCAGCATCCCATATGGTCCCCTGAGCACTGCCAGTGGTAATTCCTGAGTGCAGAGCCAGGAGTGATCTCTGTGCATCGCCGGGTGTGACCCAAAAAGCAAAAAAAAATCTATTGTTGAGGTCTGTGCATTATAAAGTGGAACCAAGTGGTTATTAATTGTTCATTGAAATCTTCTGAATAAGTGTTTTCTCTTGGTTACTTTCAAAAGGAGTTAGATTCCTGGGTCTAATTAGAGGTAGTTCATGTAGTGTGGGCTTATTAAGAATCAAGAGACTTTTAAAAAACGTACCCTATCTAATATCCCTTTTTAATTTCACTTAAATTTGAATTATTTGAAGCATAATCTGGGAATGTTGAAGATACTCAGTGTTAGTAATAAGGATATTGATGAATCTGCCTCATCTCATTTTTCTCCAGTTCTGCAAACCTTTTCTTGTTCTTGCTTTATGACTCCACACTGCACCTCTCTTCCTGTGGAATGTACCACAGTCAGTTTAGGCACCATTCTGGTAGTGCAACAAGGCCTTTGCATATTGCTTCACCTTGTTTCTCTGGCAGCCATTTCTAGCCCATCAGAGTCAACAGGCCTTTGTCTGTTTTTGTCTTGATGTTGCCTGTTTGGGGTATAGATTTACATTATCAACTAAATGTCTTTCTGAATTTCTGCCTTAGATTTCCATTTTCTAACCTGTTTGTATAGCGATCATTTCCTTTTACAGACTTTTATTTTTCACTTTACTTTATTTCTTGCATACATGCAGGTTTCTCAAGTTACATAAAAGGTACACCAACTTTGAACTTACTTATTCCCTGACCAGTCTTTGCCATTTCCTTTGGGGTTGTTCTCAGAAGTGACTATTTCTTGAAGTGAGAACTCTTTCTTCCTTGAACAAGATGAACTTTCAAAGTGCTCTGCTAATGAATTAGTATGTCCTGGCTCTTTAGAGATCATAACTGCCTGAATCGCTCCTGAATTTAAGTGCTCTGACGAAATACCAAAACCAACCACTGAAGAATCTGGAGAGTGGATTGGCAGCTGGGGGATTCTGGGAAAGAGCTGAAATGGAAAGGGTCAGGCAGGTTCTGAGTTTGCAGTTTGACTTATATTTTCTGGGTCCTTTTTTGTTTGTTTGTTTTTAAGAGCAGACCACAGTTCTGTTTAAAGCCCCAGTAGAGAGGCCAGAGAGATTGTACAGTGGATAAAGTGCTTCCTTTGATCGTTGCTGACCTTTGTTTGATTCCCAGCACCAAATACAGTTCTTTGATCTCTGCCAGGAATGATGCCTATGCTTAGGAGTAAGTCCTGAGTGTGTGGTCCCCAACCTAACCAATCAGCTAAGCAAGTCCCAGTAGAAAACCTGCAGTTTTTCTGCCTTGATATACCAGGGACAAAATCAAGATAGTTATCCTGGCCATAAAGTGAAGGGACCCCAGAGAGGAGCTGCAGAGCAGAAGTTTATTTTGTTTTTGTTTGTTTTTTGCTTTTTGGGTCACACCTGGTGATACACAGGGGTTACTACTC
Organism: Sorex araneus; assembly: GCF_027595985.1. Taxonomy (NCBI): domain Eukaryota; kingdom Metazoa; phylum Chordata; class Mammalia; order Eulipotyphla; family Soricidae; genus Sorex; species Sorex araneus. The sequence goes on along the minus strand of NC_073305.1, from coordinate 64,824,033 downwards.
CTGGCTCTGCACTCAGGAATCACCCCTGGCGGTGCTCAGGGAACCATATGGGATGCTGGGAATTGAACCCTGGTTGGATGCATGCAAGGCAAACACTCCACCACTGTGCTATTGCTCTAGCCCCAGAACGGGAAGTTCTTGATGCATGTATAAATGGTATAGATTGCAAACTATCACCTGAAGGATGTGAGCAGGATGCCGACGGAGGTGAGCTCAGCTAAAGTGAAGAAAGAACTGAACTCTGATTTGAGCTGTCGCCCAAGAGAGATTGCAGTTTGTGTCACCCGTGAGTCACTCTTCATTGAGAACACAGATATTTTCACTTCTTACTGATGCACACAATATAAATATGCTCTTTTCCTTCTGTTCCGTTGCCTGTCTGAGTTCATATGCTTCTTTCACAGTTGTTCGGCTTAGAAGATGGGCAAGAGGACTAAAAAATTCATGGCTTACAAAACCACAGCAAAGGCAATAACTTGATATGAAACTTGAAGGGTGATAGTCCTGTCACAGTGCCTACTTCTTTTGCACAATTGTGAATTGTGGGTACGTTGAGATTTCCTTCACGTGCTTCACATGTTCTGATATCATGTTGCCTTGCTGGCTCTCTAGAAAGGTGTTGGAAATTGTGTTGAATATTGTAAAAATAAATCCAGGTTATATTAAATGATAATAACTATTTTTTAGCTTCCAGCACCTAGGGGGACTATTATAAACTTCCTACATATAGAAACTCATTTTATTTATCTCTGTTTACTTTAAGGAAGTAAAGACTCAGGAAGTAAAATGTACAGATATAAAGCAGTAGCACTATTAGGCAAGAGGAAGATAGGTTAGCTCAGTGTATACTTTTGTCACACTTTGAAAGACACCATTAGAGTTGAAAGTTGAAAGCATTATCTGGATATGTATTATAATAATACATATAACACATGCATGTATTATATGTATAAGTCCAGAAGATTTTTAAGCAAGAAATGTGTGGAAAAATGCCTCATTACTCCTATGTTTTATCAAATTTACTGACATGAACTTGGTATGGAACAGGAAAGTATATGACCAATGCTTGAAACCTTATTTCATTAGAGCTATGAATTAAAAAATACACAGTTATTGCATATGATTTAGATTGTCTGGGCAATTGATTATTGACTTGTACAAAAAGTGTCAGGGAAATTTTAAGTTATATTGAGGAGCAAATTATTGAGCTTAGTTAATTCAAATGAAAAAAATGGGAATGCATTGTGATTAAAAACAGTACTTAAAAAAGGGGGGGCTGGAGTGATAGCACAGCTGGTAGGGTGTTTGCCTTGCATGCAGCCGACCCAGGTTCGATTCTCAGCATCCCATGTGGTCCCCTGAGCACTGCCAGTGGTAATTCCTGAGTGCAGAGCCAGGAGTGACCCCTGTACATCGCTGGGTGTGACCCAGAAAGAAAAAAGAAACCTAATGGTTAACTTCGGAAAGGAATCTAAAAGTCTACTCAGACTCCTCAAAACAGGCTCTGAGCTGGTACTGAGATGCTAGTGCCAATCCTCGTCAACAAACAGGTGGCAAAGCAGAGAGAACCTTTTTTTTCTGTGTCGCTGGGGCACTTTCAGTGATGTGCTGCAGTTTGTTGGTTGAAAGAGGTTGTCTGAAATTCAGGATGCCCATGGATACAAAAGGAAGCTGTTATAGGGATTTAGGTAAAAGAGGGTGTTCCATAAAGATGTAATGTTTCTGTTCTGTTCTGTATTGTTCAGATCACATCTAAAAATTGGATCTTTTTAAGACATAAAATTGACCTTGATCCAGTAGCAGAGTAACTCCTCTTGAGCAGTTAAGATGATAAAGAATGACAGCCTTTGGACTAAACAGATCAAATATGTAAAGCATAACTTTCAGAGAGGTTGAAAAGTAACACATCAGATAGAAAATGGAGAGGATTCCATCCTATAAGAAAGAAAAACAGACTGAGTTAGATCCACATTTTTTGTTTACTTTTGGGCTGTGTATAGTTTTATACTGAGGCTACTCCTTACTCTATCTTCAGGGGTTTCCCCCTGTGGTGTCTCTGGGGGGGCCAACTTGGTGTTGGGAATTGACCATAAGCCTTCTGCATGCAAAGTATGCATTCAGGTTATTGATCTATCAATCGCAGACTGAGATTCACAATTTTTTGCAGATTTTTGTATATCAAAAATTTTAGGTCTCTATCTAGCCTCCACCATGCAACTGTCCATTGAAATGTTACTTTTCTGTTTTCCAGGAAAACTTACTGACCTTGATAGGAAGCATTGTGTTTTAATTAATATTTAACTACGAGTAGTTATTTCCTTAGCATTTCAGAGGTTATATTTATTTAATTGTATGTACACTTGGGACTTACATTGTAGGTTAAAGGACAGGAAGAAATCAAATATAGCAAAGGATGCAGTAAGTTAACCATGATAAATTTAGTTTAGAAGTTGTTTTTTTAAGCTGTGCAAAAGTCACTTTCTTTTTCTATATTAAAGATTTGATCTCTGTGCAAATGACTTTACTACAAAAACTGATTGCAGCGTATTACCATGTTTATGAATATTGATATAATAAATGTTTAATAGCTACATTCTGCTAGCAAGTACTTCATCTAGAACAGATATGAAATTGTTACCAGAATCAGTGTGTGAGACAGACAGATATAGTCATGTCCTTTTAAAATAATCTTAAAGACATTTTATGTTTTTTTTGTTTTATTTTTATTATTAATTTTTTCTTCATTTTGGTTTCTGGGCTATTTTTAGCATGTTAATGAAAAATTGCAATACATCCACACTTGTCCTTCTATATTTACATTAGTTTCTAGCAGTGAGGGCAATGAAAATGCAAAATCAGATTGGTTCAAGTTTTTGTTTAAATATGGAGAATTATAAAATAGTTGTATAAATATTTAGCATTAGTTAACCTCTGAAAGAGCTAAATGGGTTCTCTGCTTGACTGTCTAGATGATTATGCTGATATTAGTGATAATAAAGCATTTTTTGAGTCTGCCTTGCATTAGGCCCTCTGATAAAGCTTTCAGAGGGAGAATCTTACAAAATGATTAAGGTCATGGGCTCCTAAAGTTCATTGTGAATTATCATGATCATGGGGAAATCTTAGTTTTCCTGTGCTTCAGTTTTATACACATCCATAATTGGGAATAATAATTTTCTCCTTTTGCTATTTCCAAAATAACTCTGTGGTACATTATCAGTCTTAAACAAAACTACTGGAAAAAATGCCGAGCAACAGGTAAAACTTCTATCTAATCTTTAGTGCAATCAGGGAATTGTTGTATTTTCAATGTATTAATGGAATTGGGGGAGGGGTGAGTTTTTAAGAATTATTCTGTAGAAATGCCAAATGAGGGGCTGGAGCGGGTAGTGCATTTGCCTTGCACGCGGCCGACCTGTGTTCAATTTTCAGCATCCCATATGGTCCCCCGAGCACCGCCAGGAGTGATTCCTGAGTGCAGAGCCAGGAGCCAGCCGTGAGCATCGATCACCTGGTGTGACCCAAAAAGCCAAAAAAAAAAAAAAAAGCCAAATGAAGCCTTTAGTCTTGGAATGCCTGACACTTTGAAATTATCAAGTGCTGGGGAAGGAGGTATAGATCATGAAAGACTGACCAGGTGTTACTTATTACAGTATTTTAAAATACACCATTCTATTTTTGTGATCTGAAATTTTTCAAAGAAAATAATTGTGTAATATTGTTGGAAATGCTGAAACACTGATGGGAATGTTGACTGGTCCATCCGTTTTGGAAAACAATATGGACAATCTTCAAAAACTAGAAATTGAGGGCTGGAGCAATAGGACAGTGGGTAGGATGTTTGCCTTGTACGTGGCCGACCCGGGTTCGATTCCCAGCATCCCATATGGACCCCTGAGCACTGCCAGGGGTGATTCCTGAGTGCAGAGCCAGGAGTAACACCTGTGCATCTTACCCAAAAAGAAAAAAAACTAGAAATTGAGGGGCTGAAGAGATAGTAGAGAGGGTACGGCACTTGCCTTGCATGCACTGGACCCAGGTTTGATCCCCAGCATTTCATATGGTCCCCTGAGCATCACCAGGAGTGATTTGTGATTGCAGAGCCAGGAGTAACCCATGAGCGCTGCCAGGTGTGGCCCCCAAACAAAAAGGCAAACAAAACTAGGAATTGAATTTTCATAGGACCCAGCCCTTCATTCCAAATGCCCCCAAACTCAATGCACACCATATATAGTATATAATATACCATATTATATATATTATAGAGAGCCTTGCAAGCCTCCCATGGTGGATTTATATCCCAAAATACAGTAAAAGATATATACATATCTCTTGGAGAGCCTGGCAAGCTACCGAGAGTATCCTGCCCACATGGCAGAGCCTGACAAGCTACCAGTGGCATATTCAAAATGCCAAAAACAGTAACGATAGGTCTTATTCTCCTGACCCTGAAAGAGCCTCCAATCGTTGGGAAAGATGAGTAAGGAGAGGCTGCTGAAATCTCAGGGATGAATGTAATACAGATGTTACTGGTGTCTGCTCAAATAAATTGATGAACAACTGGATGACAGTGATACAGTGATTATCAATCATGGCCATTATCACATCCCTGTCTTTAGAACTCAAAATTTTATCCACCTTTTTGTATGCCTAAAGAATACTGCTTTTCGTGTAGGTAGGTACTCAATAAATGTGCTCTGAGGTGCATCTCTGTGAAATTGGTTTTTGAACTGCCTCCTTGGGCACTTGTAGATATTAGGCAGCAGAATACAGACAGAAGCTTCAGTTTTAAAATCTTAATGATAAGTGATGGGCAAACTGGCCTTGTTAAATGCTATTTATTGTCATGAAAATCACACTAAGTGGTGTGGCTTGAAAGTAGGCAAGTGGCTCCAGTTTTAGAGTCAAGGTTATTCCGTCAGGGGCCTGATACATAAGAAATTATCATTCAGAAATGTTTGTGAGAGTCTTCATAAAAACTTTGAGTGTCCAAGTATAGGCATGGGAACGTAAAGGGAGATGCTCGGGTATGGTTTGGACCCTTGAAGCCTCGCCCGTTTCTTGGTTGTGGCAGGCACAGATACATTTCACAGTTTTAGAGGTGCTGTTGGGAAAAATATGGACTCAAAACTAAGTTTAACGTGGGCGAGCACTGATACGGGCTTTGTGTAGGAGAGCACAGTCTTTTACTCTAAAGGACGTGATAGTGAATATTTTTGTCATCTGAGCTTTACATTTTCTACTTCAGTTACTCTGCTTGGTCATTTGCTGCTAGAAAGCAGTCCTGGGTATTTTCTGCGCCAGTGTGGCTGTGTTCTAACAAAACTTTATTTCAAAAGCTAGATAGGTCAGAGGATCTGTTCAGAGGGTCATGATGCTGACTTCTGATTTGGGGCATGAAGGAAGGTTTTTCTGGAGAAAACAGTTTATCAGAAAAGATACACGGCTTAAGAGACTTTTAAAGACCTGTCGGATACGAGTGTAAAAGTGAAATCCCTCACGTCTCCATGCCCTTCTTCAGTTTAGATCTAGCTCTTTGGATCTAGCATAATACCTTTGTAATTTTGTAATTCATACCGATTCAATTAATTATTTTTTAAAGGCCACTTTGTGGGGCTGGAGTAATAGTACAGTAGGGAGGGCTTTTTCCTGTCATGCTGCTTACCTGGGTTCGATCCCCAGCATCCCATATGGTAATACCTGAGTGCAAAGCCAGGAGTAACCCCTGAGGATCATCATGTCTGACCCCAAAGTCCCTCCCCCACACGCAAAAAAAAAAAGCACACTCTTCTAGAAGGCCCGAGTGCTAGTACACAGGGCATTTGTCTTGCATGCAGCCAGATTGGCATCTGATAGAGTTCTCTAACTCCAGCAGGAGTGAGCTGAGCGAGGAAACAGGAGTAAGCCCTGGGCACAACCAGGTGTGACCCACCCTCAGCCCCACCCACAAATTGAAAAAGCTCTGCAACGTTGTGTGTAGTTTTTTAAAGCCACACATCTTATTTTGAATACATTTTGGAAGGGGGTTTCAACTTGGTGGCTGCTTTTGGCTCTGTGCTCTACTCAGGGGATTAGGAGGAGACAGGATTGAACCAGGGTTTGCTACATGAAATGCAAGCACTTTAACAACCCCTGTATTATCTTCTGGCTCCAACATTTGAATGAATTTTCATGTTTTGGTTTGTGTTTTCTCCCCTTCCCCCAAATGATTTTTCTTTCCTTTTCTTTTTTTGGTGAAGCTAGGAAGTTTTTATTGAAACTTATTTTTAAAGATGAGAGGGGAGAGAAAGGAAGTACATGTTTGAGAGAGAACACAGACTTCTCCAGAATGGAAATAGGCAAGCGATGAAACACAGAGAGAGGCAAGCAAGATACATATTCAAAGAACACAGGCTTGAGGAGAAGGCTTGAGGAGCAAGCCTTCTGAGTGGTTTTTTCAAAGGTCATCTGTTCAGTAAGCTGAATCAGGCAGGTCAGATACGGGAAAAACAAAACTCGTGATAGTTCTTCTGTATCTGGTGTTATTTAGTGATGGGCTGGAGCTATACATAGAATTTCTCCATTTATAAATGGCACCCTTAAGGCCGAGAGTCTCTTGCCCGCACGCCTGGCTGTCTTCCCCAGGGCCCCTTGGAGGGGATGGGCTTCAGCTTCCCTTCCCACCCGAGCTGAGCTCCTGGTGGCTGAAGACCACCAGAACCTAGCTACAGCCATGCCGGAGGCCCCTCTCAACACATTCGGACAGGCCTCACGCGTGAAGGTACCGGCAGAGGAACCCAGGTGTGTGTAACCCCATCAATGGCCAACATCCAGAGACTTAAAAGCAAGGTCCCAGAAACGCACGGCCGTGAAGTTATCTTGTAGCCTACTTCTTCTGGGAGAAACTGGCAAGCTTCTGAGAGTTTCCTGCCCACGTGGGATAGCCTTGCAAGCTTCCCATGGTGTATTCATATGCTAAATCCAGTAACAAGCTGGATCTCATTCCCCTGGCCCTGAAAAAGCTTCCAGTGTGATATCATTGGGAGGGCCGAGTTGAGAGAGACTTCTAAGATCTCAGGGAAAGGACAAATGGAGAGATTACTGAGCCCGCTCGAGAAATTGGGATTTTGTGATCGTGATAGTGATAAATGGCACCCATTCTTTCAGCAGTTAGTATAGATGAGGTTTTATGAAAAGTAGTGTCTCTTCTGAGTCTTGTGATGATACAAATTATATTAAATAAGAAGTAGCACCTCTGGAATTAACATAGAATTGACTTAGAAAATGAAATTTATAATCTGCTTTCACTCTTATAATTTTAGAGAAGGAACTATATTTAGGTCAGCTGTGTATGGCATTCTGCTGGAAATATGCTTACAACTTGGATTTGATAGCCCCTGGGTAAAATTTCCCATCTTTTAAAATTCCTGTTGTGGAGTCACATGCTGATTTAATCTATGGACTGTGCCACATTTCTAAATGGGGACTAAATTAGCATGACCAGAATCTGTTTCCCTTCCTTTCCTATCGCCTGTTCCTCTAGAAATTGACCAGCTCTTAAAAACTCTTCTCCCATGACCTGAAACAGTGAGAGAGGGCATTTAGATGCGCAGGAAGTAGCTGATTGTCAGGGAGACACATTGAAATCTCCAGGTTTTTATTTGATAAAGTAATTACTTGGTTTATCTGCTCTGGAAGACCACTTGAATGCTGTCCTGTGGTGAGTGAAGTGGGAAGTTTCCCTGTGGGGCTGGTAGTGTTGGTGTAGAGAACATTAGGAAGTAATTTCCTATGCTGGACACTCAGGGAATCAATTTGCCATCTTTCATACACATACTTGTAGGACAGAGGAATGCAAAGGTTTTTTTTTTTTTTTTTTTGGTTTTCAATATAGCATCTGTAGCATAGTAGCACTGTAGCACTGTAGTCCCCTTATTCATCGATTTGCTCGAGCGGGCACCAGTAACATCTCCATTGTGAGACTTGTTGCTACTGTTTTTGATGTATCGAATACGCCACAGGTAGCTTGCCAGGCTCTGCCAAGTGGGCGAGATACTCTTGGTAGCTTGTTGGGCTCTCTGAGAGGGCCAGAAGAATTGAACCGGGTCGGCCATGTGCAAGGCAAACGCCCTACCTGCTGTGCTATCGCTCCAGTCCAATCTGTTTGAAATAACAGTGAACAATCACAAATGTTCACAAAAGTAGAGTGACTAGTATGATGAAATTTGTGTGTATTCATTGCTCGGCGGCAAATCTTTTTTTTTTCCTAAGAACAGTTAGATATTTTAGGTAGATAGTAGATACTTTGCCACCAGATGGTTTCTGTTGTCTGCTTACTCCACTAAGTTGCAGTGTGAAAGTAGCCATAGACAAAACAAATGAGTAGTCATGTCTGGGTTACCATGGCACTTTCTGTTCCAGGCCTATCGACTGTAAGCTTACTCACAGGAGTTGACTTAATATTTAGTTTTCTAGGTGCTATGCACTAAGTGTTTATGTTCCTTCCAAACTCATATATGTTGAAGCTCTAATTCTTGGAGATGGACCTTGTAAGAGGTAATTAGTTCATGGAGGTGGAATACTCACGCATGAGTATTCCATGCACGTATAAGAGCTGAGCTAAGCCTCTCAGTCATGTGAGGGTATGTGATGTTACAGTGGCACAGTAATTTTCCTGGCTTGTGGAAGGTCACCGAGGTAGAGTGCCTGTTACTCTGGAGCCTGCATTTCTCCATCTCTCAGAAGCAGACCTCTTTTTCTGAAATCAGCTATTTTAGGTAGGCAGTCGATACCTTGCTGTCATATGGTCTCTGCTATGACCGCTCACCTTTCTGAGTTGTACTGTGGAGCTAGAGCCCTTGCCAGAGCATGACCGTGCTTGCATCTTGATCTTGGACATCCAGCATTCAGAACTCTTAGTAATACTTGCTTTTCTTTAAGCCACTAAGTTCATAGCAGTGTGATCTAGGACACTAGGCATGCAAGTTTCACCCTGTATTCTAAACCTAGTTGAAAGTGTCCTCTGTGAAGGATTATGTCGAGGAGTCTGTGACTAGGCTGTTCTTTGGGAAAAAGAAGTAATTGTTTTACGATATATATCTTGGTTTCTAATTGTGGAAGTCTTGACTCCCACACGTGCTTATAGACCTTTCAGCCTGCCTGTGTAATGCCTTGAGAAAAAAAACACATTGCTTTGTACCTTTTTTGTATAAGGTCTTTACTGTAAAACATAAAAGTTCGAGAAAGATTTATAAAATGAATGGGTTATTATTTAATCTGCCTTCCTACAGATTTATATTTTAAGTGTTTGCATTGCACAGTATGTACTTACTAAAGCTTATAGCATTGATGTAAATTTATTTTTATTTTATAGGTTTTTCAAAAATTGAAATTCTTTGTATTCTATGTTTTAATGTCCTGATACCACTGTATTTTATCTTTCGCCATAACAGAATCTTCAAAGTCTACAATTGAAATGTTTTTTCTCTGGTTCTTCTCTTAAAGATCTGTGACTAATGGTAGATTTTATAATGGTACAAATAATACAAGGCAATTAAAATTTGCATTAACATTTCTTTTTAAATATGTAAATGCCTAATTTGGAGCATTTAAAAAATTTCTGTGTTGTATATAATCACTTGTTTCCTTGTAGTGAATAGGGTGGAATGCCTTATGTACTTATGCTTTGAATTATTTTCTTTATAAGCAGGATATACATTTTTTCTGACTATCTAGAAAGTTTATGGTTTGAATTTTTTATAGTTATAGTAAGAAAGGGTATGAAAGAGAAGAATAAAGTGCTGTAATTCTCATAATGTTGACGTGCCTTCTGTGGGGTACAATATATAAATATATATGCAATTACACATATATTTGGTTTTTGTCTCAATTTCCTGGCTCAGAGTTCCTAAGAGTTTTCTGGAGCTTTATTATTCATAATGAGCCTTTTCTGCCATAAGTGAATTTGTGAGAATTATGTGATCCCTCAGTTTCAAAGAAGAAGCTGGTTCTCTTAGAAGGTAGGAATTCCCTTCCTCCACCTGGGTCTGGCTAAAGATGAGGGCCTTAAAATTGATTCCAGTCATTACTGCCAATATTTTAATCAGTTTTTTTCTGTGTAATTAAGCTTCAGTGAAAACTGAACAAAGATATTAAAACCTTTTACAGGTTGCTGATCATCTAAATGTTGCCTAGGAGGTTGGCACGGCTGGAGAGGGCAGTGCCCTTTAAGGACCACACACTTTTCCTTGTACATCTCTTACATTTGCTGTTGCTAAGTTTTATCTTTCTTCTTTTTTGATTTTGGGGCCATTCCTGGCTATGCTCAGAGCTTAGTCCTGGCTCTGCACTCAGGGATGGCTCCTAGTGGAGGTTGGGGAACCATATAGGGAGCCAGGGACTCGCATGGACCACATCTAAGTGCAAGGCAAGCACCATATACATTGCACTGTCTCTGCAGCCCCTGAGTTTTTTCTTTTAAATGAGCCTCTAATTGTATGTAACACTTTCCTGTGTTTTGGAGAGTTACAGAACCTGAGGAGCCTCTGACTTTGCAGTTAGCCAGGAAGTGGTACAGGTGAGCTGGGACCCCATTTGAGCCTGGTGTCTGTAGTACAGTGATACTTATGCAGGATGAGCCTTTGTAGGACAGTCTGCACTGTTGGGAGTATTAGTTGAATGTGGGACACCTACTTGGTGCCTGGGAATTGAGCATGGAAGAGGGACGTGTATTCAGTGTTTGATAATACCATACAACATCTACTCTTGCTATTATGCTTCTTCAAACTCTGAGGTTCAGTGTCTCTTCATAGTTGGCCAAAAGAGCTTGCTGACACCAAAGCATCACCTTACTGGCTGTATTATCTTTGGGATAAAGATCTGAGCTAGAGCCCTGCAGGGAAAGGGCTTGCAGGGGTAGTACCCAAGGTTTGAAGGAAGAAATGCTGGCTGGCTCCCATGGCTCTGAGGCTAGCCAGAATGGTGGCAGAGCCAGATGGTTGGGTGAAGCATGGTGGCTGGGGACACATAAAAGGAAGGAGCAGACACTTTCTTCATAGACCAGTCTTTCAGTCTGTCAGTGATGTCTGTATTGGTGGAACCTACAAGGAAGTTTCCACAGACACAGGAGGAACATTTACAGTTTTAGCCTGTAGAATAGTGAGCACTTATCAGGGATTGGAGGATCGGTAAGTTTTGTAACTGTCATGTCATAGATCTGCCCAAGTTTGAATCTTTTATTTATTTACTTTTGCTTTTTGGGTCACACCCAGTGATGCTTCATGGTTACTCCTGACTCTGCACTCAGGAATTACTCCTGGTGGTGATGAGAAAGTCATATGGGATGCTGGGGATTGAACACATGCAAAGCAAATGCCCTACATGCTGTACGATCACTCGGGCCCCAAGTTTGAGTTGTGATCTGCTTTCTCAACCTGTTGTCCTGATCCTGAAGAAGTCATACGGAGAAAGGTGTGAAGATGCTTTGAGATAGCCATTTCATTTTATCTCTCCAGTTGTTATGGAAAGTTGTGTAGGCCATTCTCTCCCCAACCTCTCAAAAAGGTTCATGGCATTTCCCAAAGGAGCAACTAGTTCCATGTGATTTAAAATTGATAAGAAGTAAAAAATGATTTGGTTAAAACTGTAAAATATAATTATATTATTTTAGCAAAAGTGGATTTCTCATAACCCTTAATTTGAATGACTATGTATTGACAATCTCTAAAAATATGTATTTCCCAGATATTTTAATATGACCTCTGCCCCCACCACTTTTCTGGCACAATTTTTCCCTTACTGGTTTGTTTTCTAGTTACAGTTCCTGCATTCTATATTTGTGAATACTTAAGCAATTTAGGATTTTTTTACATTTTTAAAAGACTTGGTGCTCAGAGGTTATTTTAATCTCAGTGCTCACAAGTCATTCAGGGCCATGTTTGCAAATGATGTGACGATATTGAGGATCAAACCTGGGCCTTGCAAATGTTCAGGTATGTATAGCATGTATAGCATGCACTTAGTCTGCTGAGCTCTCTCTCTGGCCCCTGTTGTTTCAGATTTTTATTTTATTTTATTTTTTAATTGTTTATTTTTTATTGAATCACCATGAAAAAAGTTACAAAGCTTTCAGGTTTAAGTCTCAGTCATACAATGATCAAAACCCCATCCCTTCACCAGTGCACATGTTCCACTACCAAGAAACCCAGAATAGCTCCCATTCCCCCTCACCTGTGTGGCTAATGATCTTCACTTTACTCTCTCTATACTTTGATTACATTCAATATTTCAACAGAAAACTCACTATTATTATTTGGAATTTTCCCTCAATAATTAAACCTGCTGAAAGGGCATCATTTGATAATTTGTTTTCCATTGCTGAGAATGAAGAGTATATGAGGTTTTGGATTTCTGGTATTTTAGTAATTAAGTCCAGAGAAATTTCTGCCAGAAGTTGTGTCACTGCAAGCTCGTACCTCTGGTTAGTTGGCTCTGTAAGATAGCGGTCGCTACGCTGTCACCGCCACTACAGAAAGGAAAAGCTGAGAGAGAAAAACCTTTCCCCTCCTGGGGCGGCATGGGGTCAGCAGCTCCGTTCACAGTCTATATGCATTTCTGCAAGAAGTCGCTGTGTGCAGAAATTAGTTAGTAGGCTTCCGGGATCATGATCTTTCAGGAGCAGAGGAGCCGTTCCATTTCAGGTTTTTAAGCAACAGTTTTTACTATGTTCTCCCGAAGCATTGTGCTTCAGCTGTTAATATTCCTGTTCCCACCGTTTTTGTGTTCTTGGTGGGGATAAGATATTTTGTGGACTCCTCCCTTTTAGTTGTATGACCCCCAGTTGGGGTCTATTTCCACAGTTTAAACAGCTTATTTATAAAGTAGGTGTCTGTGTTCAGGGGGCTGCCCCTAGAGGGCTTGGTCTCAAGGCGTCCACTGTCATCACTGTAGTGGTCCCCCTTTCTGTGCCTTCTCTGACTCACGGAGCTCATGCTGTCTATCCCTGAGATAACATGAGATAACATGAGTCATAGAAAGAAATCCCCAAGAGAAGAGTGTGGGAGCCGACAGAAGTTATTGTGACAGTGTGTTCTTGGACAGAGGACTGGAGTGATAGCACAATGTGTAGGGCATTTTCCTTGTCCACGGTCAACCCAGGTTTGATTCCTCAGAGAGCCTGGCAAGCTACCGAGAGTATCCTGCCCACATGGCAGAGCCTGGCAAGCTCCCCGTGGCGTATTCGATCTGCCAAAAATAGTAACAAGTCTCACAATGGAGACGTTACTGGTGCCTGCTCAAGCAAATCGATGAGCAACGGGATGACAGTGCTATAGTTCTTGGACAGCATTTGGCTGCTGGCTCTGTCTGGTTATCTGGACAGCAACAGAACATATGTCGCCTGTTATAGCATTTTCTTCCTCACTGGGTGACTTTTTGATTCCATATTTTATAAAGATTTCTTAGATATTTTATAATTTCATTTTCCCAGTAAACTTTGTCAGATTGTGGCGGCTCCATAGCTATTTAATGTCAGTAAAAATAATTGAAGGAGATCACCTGCATTTAGTGGCTGGGGGATGGTGAGGCACTGGGTTGCCATCCCACCCTTGTAAGCCCCTTTCTCCCTCACAGCATCTGAACCTACCACCAAACATCACCAAACCCATCAGAGTAACCTATGCACCAATGTACTGTTTTTTTCTGTTAACTTTTAAACTGTGTTTAACAGATGTCAAGTTGTACTAATACCATATAGCGAGTTGCTGTAGGTTCCTGAATGAAGACTCATTGGGATTAAACTTGAAGTTTCTTTGGCCTGGCATTCTTCAATTTTAAAAAGGCATTTTATTAGTAGCATATTATTTTCTTTGTTTCTTAGTAAATATCAGGTTGTCTGTGTTGCAAATACACTTTGTGTTTTCTTTCTCTGACTTTTTTATCATCAGTGTGGAATTTTCAAATAACAGTGTTGCAAAGTTTGCTGGAGGAAAATGAATGTCCTGTTTCCTATGTAAAATAAAATCTCTTTACAAGGATTGTTTGGACATTTTATTTTCACATTACCCAGTTTTCTGAAAACCGGAATAGACTTTAACTTCTATGGATTATTCACATGGATGCATGTTAGTTACTGATTACCCCACTACCAGACTCTGTCTAAAGAAATTCAAATCATTGCAATAGATGATTAATGTGAATGGAAAGATTCGACATGTATTTTTTCTTTCATAACTAGAATATTTTATGTGAAATATTGGGGAGGGCAGTGGGATTTAATACTCAAGGCTGAAATTTCTCCTCTAAATGAGGATTTCTGACAATGAAAATGTGAAATAACAATAAACTAATATGTGATCTAATGACTGTTATGATTTTAATAGAAAATTCTAATATTTACTTTTCTGTAGCAGTAGTGTTTCATTCCTCAACAAGAGTAAAATCTCCTTTTAAGCACATACTATGGGCCTCCATCCACATAGAGCTAATTATCATTCTGTACAGTGAACCTCAAAAGGCCAGGGATATGATCCAGGGAATTTTGCCGGCAAGGGTCACTCATTTACTTCTCTCCGAGTCTCTTTTTAAGCCTGCCTGTGTGACATGCAAACCAGAGAGATTGACTTAGGTAGATCACTCAAAACTGGCATTATAAGTAGGACTAGAAGTCAATTTCTACCAGGTAAGGCCTATTCTACTCAAATATACCCTAAACTATTATGCACTATTCAGTTGTTAGAAGGAACTTGAGTGGAATGATTGAATTGATATCTGCCTTTTGCAAACGCTCAGTTGAATTTATTGAAAGGGACTTTGGGAAATAATTCAAGAAGGCCTAATAAATTGGGAGTTTAGGAGATGGTAATGGAAGAAAACTTGGCAGGGAGGGTTCTAAGCAGGTATAGTGTCAATGGCAGCATTGACACATTAACAGTCTGTAATAGATGTGCTGAGGAGAAGTCTAATACCACCTTCACATAATTTATTGATTTGTATCCAACCAACAGCCCTACAATATATGGTATCTTAATAATATCACTGCTTGAGTGGCCCAGTGTCACAAGCTTATTTGAAATGAAGATCTCGAAAAATACCCCCGTAGGTATTCTCATAGAGATGATGCATTTGGTTAATATGATGGAAGAAAAATATGTAGCATTTTCTAGACCTAGCATCCTTCTAGTTCTGTTTAAAAAGACTCTCTGATGGCATATTTAAGAGTATAGGGAGTGATTGGTTAAGGTTAGCCGAGTAATAACTGACCTCACAAGATAATAAAGCCCAAGACTGTCCTATTTTATGCTAGTTTGAATTTGTTTTTCAGTGAATATTTCACCTACAGAATATTCTTGGATCCACAAGTCCCCCCCTATTTCCACTACAGAAATTAATTTGAGTGAGTAATTTATACACATACACACGTACCCACTGCCACATTCTGAGGGGAGATCTATAGTATTGTCATCCTTGAGGCTCCTTACGTGGAAGGATGTAGTGCTGTTGTTGGGGGAATGCCACTTCCGCTGCAGGGCTGGTGAGACACTAATACATGAGCTAATGACTCAAATGGTTTTAGATTCCTCTAGATTGTAGTTTTCTTTTATTTTCTGATTAAATTTTTTATAGCAAGTCTTCTTTCATTATTACTGATTCATAAGTCCATCTTCATGGAACTGTGTGTATTCAAGTAATTATGTACAGTATGCATTTTTTCTTTAGAAAAAATGGAGAATAATTGAGATTAGTCTCACAGTTCTGTTTATACCAAATGTTAAGTATTTTCAGATATTCCTATTTTCTCCTATTTACTAAGGTTATCTTAAAAAGCATAAAGCCTAATTGATTAAAACTTTTGGTGCTTCATTCAAAATTCATGCTCCCTCTAGATGTTATTCTGAACTTGGGAAATTGCCTTTCATACTGTTGTATAACATATACAGGAAAGAAAATAATTTTTCTATTCTACCTATTGTAGGTTCATTGTCTGGGCTAGTACAGATTTTGCTTAAAAGGCAGATTAATAAGAGATAGATGAATCAGCTTTGAAAAATGTACAGTGCATACACACATGGAGACCCTCAGTAATGAGTGGCCAGAAGTTGTGTTTGTGCAGCGTCGCAGCAAAAGAAAAGTAATGTGTTTATAAAGGAGTAAATAAAACAGTGAAACAGTCTAGGTTCTAGGGACAGCAAATTGTGAGGAGGTAAATCTATGAGGGAGCCATTGGAGAAGAATTCATGGGGAGATTTATTCAATACCTCTTGCTGCCTCTAAATTTAGATTCCAGGTTTGTTGTCTAGGCTTATGTATCATTGTGTGTGTATCTGTTTATGTGTATGTGTGTGTATCTGTTTGTATGTGTGTGTGTGTGTGTGTGTGTGTGTGTGTGTTAGGGGTTGGGGTTTGTTGAGTGAAGCAGAGAATTTTACTTATGTCTGCCTCCATTCAGTTGTTTTCTATTAAAATAAATGTGTATATGTGTTGTAAGTATGTATATATGTGTGTGATTATAGGGGGTTGTTAACGAGGGGCAGAGAATAATAGTTATTTTTTGTGGGAGACACATCTGGCAGGATGAGAGCTTCCTCCTGGCTCTGTAATCAGAGCTCTGACGGTGCTGGGGCCACGTGCAAAGGAACATGCTGCCCTCTGTATTGTTGAGCCTGTACGTTATAAATCTCTTCATTTGTTGCCACAGACTTATATAATTTTCCCACCTCCAGTTATGTATTCATGTGCTTAACTTGTTTTCCCCTTTGTTTTGCTATCAACATGCATCTGTATTGTTATCATTTCTAGATCTGGTTCATTCGTTTGAATCATTTTACCATACTCTATTGAACATGCCACATTCTTTTAATTCTTAGTTTTTTAATTTTGTTTGTTAGCCATGCATTATGTCTCTTTAATCAAGAGAGCCTTTGTGTTTCTTGGACAGAAACTATCAATGGATTATTGTAATATGGTCAGTATGCCTGTGGCCTGCTGGGTTTAATATTAAATAATAGAAGAATGTAATAAGATCAAAGACTCAGCAGCTTTGAGTTTTGTGGGAGACCAAACAATTAAGAATAAAGCAAAGGTCAGTTTGGCCAAAAATCTAAGATTACAGTGTTTTTAGAAAAGTGCTATTCATCAGATTTATAGGAACTATAGAAAGTGTGATGTTTTATGTGCATGTGAATGTCTAAAAAATGTTTTTTGTTTTATTACGGGTCACACCCCAAAGTACTCAGAGTTTCTCATTACTCTGATGTCATGAATCACTCCTGGTGGGACTTGGGGAACTATATATGATTCCAAGATCACGTCTGGGTTACATGCAAGATTTGCCATGTTATACAACTGTTCAGAAGCCCTGCATTTCTCACTTTCCACCTCAGTCACCTTCTGTTGTCTTGTTGAGTTGTTGGCAAATTTTGCCTCTGAGCAAAATCCAATAAAATTTTATTAGAGCACAACCACACTTATTTTATATATACACTAACTCTTCTTTCTGTTACAAAAAGAGAGATTTCCATATAGTAGAGATTTTCTGGGCCTCAAAATCTGAAATGCTTATTATTTGGCTGTTTATAGAAGAGGTTACTGGCCTAATGCAACCTTCTTTTAATAATTTTAATCTAGTAAGTGGAACACAGGATGACTTTTCTACCATGTGCATTGGACTTAACTTAATTTCCTTAAAACCAAATGAATTAAATCGAAACCACTGTTTGTAAGCAACTCTGTCTTCAGCTCTTGCCCAAGTTTGTACCCTTCTTACTCTTCATTGTTTTACTCCCTTAATTATTTTCTGTTTCTGAGACCATGTATGCTAAGCCTGTCTTGTGAATTTCAAAGAAAAAATGTGTGGGGGCGTGCGCAGGACTCGAACCTTTGGTGGCAAAGAGCCACCTCTCCAGGCTGGTCCACAGCAGTGATGGATGGACGAAGGACCAGGGCAATGGAGAAATGGGGAACTCGGCTCCAAGCTGGTTGGTAGTCTCTTTATTTTTCTCTCCTCGCCTGCATAGTCTCCCCTCAGGGCACAATCGTAGTCATAGTTTTGGTTGTAGTCTCAGTCCTCAGAATTCCATCATCCTAATCTCCTCGTAGACCTCAAAGTCCTCTACCTCGTTACATTTTCTTCCTCGTCTCATTGTACTCTTATAGTCCTCTACTTCCAGTCATCATCCTCATCTATTCTACATCTTTTAGTCCCCAGCTTTCTAGTTCTTTTGTAGTCCTCAAAGACCTCAAAGTCCCAAAGTTTCCAAAGTCTCCGTTCTCATCCTCACTTCTTACCCCTTACAGCATACTTACATAGGAACCATGAAGGGTAAGGGTACACATAGGTAGGGCTGAACATTATCATCACAACAAACAGAAGTAAAGCCACTCCTTTAGGAGATGGAAGTCAAAGACAAAATCGCATCTGAGGGTTCAGCACTCCAGATTACTAGATTTGCCCAAGAACGGGACTTCATCCAGAGTATATTGATTTTTCCTTTCCTCAGCTAGTAATTCACTTAAACAATCATAGTAAATTTACTTCTTATAATCTTTCTAGTCATTTTCTATGAATACAGTAAGAGATATATTAAGCTTAAAGTTTGGTTCTTTGTGAGGACATCTCGCTGTATATTCCAGACCACAGTCCTCAGGCTAGGTTAGTCTTTCCTAATCTCAGCGGGGTCCTTATTTTGTTACTTCTTTTTGGTTCATGACAGAGTTTGTTCCATGACTGTGCTCTTAATTTATTATATTTATGGTGCTTCACTTGTCTTCTTTTGATGCCAGGGTAGCTTTCCACTGTCCTGGATCCATCCAATCCCTTTGTTGGGACCCTGCCTTTGGGGTGCTAGGAACTAAGGGCAGCTGAGGCTTATGTCAAGTAAATATGGATGCCCAGGAGTAGATATTATTTTGGAGTAATTAACTCCCATGTGACAAAGCATAGCATGAACTGTCTTCTTGTGTCTATACAAAAAGGATATTGCTAAATAAACCATGCAAGTGACATAAAGGAAAGAGAAAAGCAATATAGGATTATTAGTGATTGATGGAATTGGGTGTGTGCAGGGGCACTGCTGTGGGAATAGCACAATAAATCTAAGCTCCCTTCGGAAGTAGCAAGGACAATCCAATGTTATCCAACACCATCTCACTATATTTTTAAAGTGTATCTCACTCTGTTCTATTGTATGGTATCGTAAGTGTCATTTCCTCACTGATGATAACGTGGTCTACAGTTGGCCTCTATAATGCTTGACCTACATTTGTTTCTTATGCAGTACTTGCTTGTATGAACTTATCTTTTCCCCTGCTTCCCAACATAGGACATGAGTTCTTTAATATCAAAAAACTTGTCAATGCTTTTGGTTTGTAGCTCTCAGCTCTTATACACAATAGACATCATTTTATAAATGCTCATTGTTAAATGGTTGAGCGGAGTATAGGTTCTTCAGTTTTCTTAATAGGAATTTTTGGCAAGCATATGTATACATACACATATACACATTTATACATCGCTACCTCAATTTGTTTTAATACATATGTATATATGTGTGTGTATATATATATATGTATATATATATATAGGTATTGAATCACTGTGAGCTACACAGTTACAAAGTTGTTCATGATTGGGTTTCAGTCATACAATGTGTGGAACCCCTTCCCTCCTTTCTTCCCCTCCCACCCGCACCCTCCCAGTTCCACATTGTAGCCTATACGGCAGGCACTTTTATTCTCTCTTTCTTCTTTTAGGCATTACGGTTTTCAGTACAGATATTGAAAGCTTATCAATGTATAGAACTTTACCTCTTTTCAGCACTCAGTTCTTGTCCAGAGTGATCCTTTCCAACTATCTTTCCACCAGCATTGAATGAGCCTCTTTCTCCCCACATCCACTATTCTTATTCTTTTGGATATCTGCCAATCTCTAAAGCGTGAGATGATATCTCATAGTTGTTTTGATTTGCATCTCCCTGATGTTGAGTGATGTAGAGCATCTTTTCTTATGCTTTTTGGTTATTTGTATTTCTTCATTTAGGAAGTTTCTGTTTATTCCTTCTCCCAATTTTTTGATATGCTGGATTCTTTTTCTTGTAAAGTTCTATCCATGTCATACGTATCTTTGTCATTAACCCCTTATCAGCTGGCTGTTGGGTAAATAATATTTCCCATTCCATGATCCTCTTTGTATCTTGGTCATTATTTCCTTTGAGGTGCAGAAGCTTCTTAGTTTAATGTAGTGCCATTTGTTTGTCTTTGCTTCTACTTCCTAGGTCAGTGATGTTTCATCCTTGAAGGTGCCTTTAGCTTCAATGTTATGGAGGCTTCTAGAGTTCTGCCTATGTTTTCCTCTATGTACTTTATGAATTCAGGTCTGACATTGAGGTCTTTATCTTGGTGACTTATGCATGGCATTAGATTTCTGAGTTCATTTTTTCTTTTTGCATGCAATTGCCCCATTTTCCAAGCACCACTCTATGAAGAGGCTGTCCTTTTTCCACTTTATATTTCTTGCTCCTTATCAAAGAATAAATGTTCATATACTTAAGGTTCTGTGTCAGGACACTCGACTCTGTTCTATTGATCTGAGAGTCTGATTTTATCCCAGTACCATACCGTTCCAATTAGTATTGCTTTGTAGTACAGTTTGAAATTTGGGGAGGTGATGCCTTTCATCTTTTCTCCAAGGATTGTGTTAACTATTCATGGAGCTTTATTGTTCTGTATGAATTTCAGGATTGTTTGATCTCTTTCTTTGAATAAGAGATCCTTATGGGTATCCTTATTAGGGACTGCCTTGAATTTCTATAATGCTTTTGGGAGAATTACCATTTTTAACAATGTTAATCCTTCTGATCCATGAAAGGGGGATGTATCTCCATTTCCTCTTCTTTTATTTCTTGAAGTAGTGTTTTGTAGCTTTCTTTGGATAGTTCCTTCACCTCTTTAGTAAACTGATTCCCAGGTTCTTGATTTTTTAAAACACAATTGTGAATGGGATTCCTTGTTAATGTCTCTCTCTTCTCTTGCATTATTATGGGAAAGCCATGGACTTTGGATATTGCTTTTGTAACCTTTACTTTGCTATATGAACCTATTGTTTCTAGGAGCTTTTTGGTAGTTTTTAGGATTTCCTAAGGTTAGTATAGTCTTATCTGTGAATAGTTAAATCTTGACTTCTTTCTTTCTTATCTGGATGTTCTTGATACCCTTTTCTTGCCTAACTACTATGGCAAGTACTTCCAGTGCTTTATTGAATAGGAGTGGCAAGAGTGGGCAAAACAAGAGTGGGCAACCCTGTGTTGTGGATGTCTTCGAGTTTTACTCTGTGGAGAATAATGCCTGCTGTGGGCTTGTGGTAAATGGCTTTGACTACATTTAGGAAAGTTCTTTCACTTGAGGTTTTTAATTATTTATTTTTTATTGGTTTTGCTTTTGGGGCACACTGAGCAATGCTCAGGGTTTCCTCCTGGTTCTGCACTCAAGCATCGCTCCCAGCAGACTCTAGGAACCATATGTGGTTCCTTGGAATCAAACCTGGGTCAGCTGCAAGCAAAGCAAGTATTATGCTCACAATTACTCCACCCATTTTTAGATTTATTATGAATAGGTGTTGGATCTTGTCAAATGCTTTCTCTGCGTCTATTGCTATGATCATATAGGTTTTTTTTTTTATCTTTTATAGACATGGTATATTTTGTTGACTGAACTGTGAATATCAAACTGTCTGGGATGAATTCTACTTGGTCATGGTGTATTTGTGCTCTTTTCCTCGAGTTATTGGATTCTGTATTTTGTTGAGGATCGTTGCATCTGTGATGATGGCCTCTAATTTTCATTTTTTTTTGTGATGTCTGTCTACTTTTGATATCGGTGATATTTGCCTCAAAAAACTGTTTGGGAGCGTTTCTCTTTAATTTCTTGGAAATACTGGAAAAAGATTTGCATTAGGTCCTATTTTATTTTATCTTTTAAAATTTATTTATTTTTAATTAGTGAATCACCATGAGGGTACAGTTACAGATTTATACATTTTTGTGCTCATGTTTCCCCCATACAAAGTTTGAGAACCCATCCCTTCACCAGTGCCCATTCTCCACCACTGGTGCACCCAACATCCCTCCTACCCTCCCCAATCCCATCTCCCCCCACCCCACCCTGCCACTGTGGCAGGGCATTTCCTTTTGTTCTCTCTCTCATTAGGTGTTGTGGTTCGCAATAGAGGTGTTGAGTGGCCACTGTGTTCAGTCTCTAGACCACATTCAGCCCGCATCACCCTTCCCCCACATGGCCTCCAACTGCATTATACTTGGCGATCCCTTCTCTGAGTTGCCCTCTCCCCAGAATGTGAGGCCAGCTTCCAAGCCATGGAGTCAACCTCCTGGTACTTATTTCTACTATTCTTCTATTCTTGGGTGTTAGTCCTATTTTAAGGTTTGAAAAAATTCACTAGTGAATCCATCTGAGCCTGAGTTTTTGTTTTGGGGAATAGGTTTGATCACCATTTCAGTTTCGTATAGTGATAAGTATGTCCAAGTATTCCAGATGTTCTTGGCTCAGCCGTGGAAGTTTATAGGAGCCCAGGAATTTATCCATTTCTTCTAAGTTTTCTTCTTTTGTGTCATAAATATTCTCAAAGTAATCTGATTATCTTTTGAATTTCTCTGATTTCTGTTGTGATGCCCCCATTTCATTTCTGATTTTCATTTGGGCGTCCTGTCTCTTTTCTTTCTTTGT
Organism: Sorex araneus; assembly: GCF_027595985.1. Classification (NCBI taxonomy): domain Eukaryota; kingdom Metazoa; phylum Chordata; class Mammalia; order Eulipotyphla; family Soricidae; genus Sorex; species Sorex araneus. Next base: position 64,801,323 of record NC_073305.1, on the reverse strand, counting down.
AAGTATTGCTAGTGGTTTTTTGATCTTGTTTATTTTTCTCAAAGAACCAGATCTTGGTTTCTTTAATCTATTGTACTATTTTCTGGGATTCCAGTTCATTAATTTCTGCTCCAAGTTTTATTATTTTCTTCCTCCTGCCTGGTTTAGACTTCTTTTACTGGTTATTTTTTCAAGATCTTAAGCTATGAATTCAAGTTATTTTTGTGGGCCCATCCTTTCTTCCTTATGAATGCTTGCAAACCTCTAAACTTTCCTCTTAACACTACTTTTGCTGTGTCCCACAAGTTCTGGTAGCTGGTTTCCACATTCTTGTTTGTTTCCAAAATTATTTTGATTTCCTCCTTGATTTTCTCTCTGGTTGTTCAATAGTGAGCAGTTTAATTTCAAGGTGTTATATTTGATTTTCTGTTTCAATGTGTAGTTAACTTCTGTTTTCAGTGCACCAAGGTCTGTGAAAGTAGTTGATACAATTTCTTTCCTCTTGTTTATATGAAGGTGTGTTTTGTGGCCTAGCATATGATCTATCTTGGCCATGTTCTAGTATGGCCACCCTAGCCTTTTTGAAGGAGTTATTTGCTGAAACAATTGTTTTCCACCCCCAGATTTGAGTCTATGTTTGCTCTTACTGCTTAAATGTGTTTCTTGTAGGCAGCCAAATGTTGGATTTAATTTTTTGATCTATTTTGCCTCTCTGTCTCTTAACTGATATGTTTACACTGTTGACTTAGAGAGAGATTACTGTCATGGGATTTTGTTCCATCTTTCTGTAGATGTTTGGTATGGTTATGGGGTTATCTTGCCTTAATATAGCCTTTTCAGTTCATATTTCAAAATTGGTTTTGTTGCTAAAGTTTCTGAGCTGTTTTTTTTTTCTTTTTGGGTTACACCCGGCAATGCATAGGGATCACTGCTGGCTCTGCACTCAGGATTCACCCCTGGCAGTGCTCAGGGGACCATATGGGATGCTGGGAATTGAACCCAGGTCTGTCGCATGCAATGCAAACGCCATACCTGCTGTGCTATTGCTCCAGCCCCTCTGAGCTGTTTTTTATCCTTGAAATTGTGTATTATCCTTTCAAACATGAATGAGAGTCTGGCTGGGTAAAGTATTCTTGGTGAGACTTTCATTTTGTTGTTTTTTTTTGTTTGTTTTTGTTTTTGTTTTTCACTATATCTCACATTTGACCATGGGCCTGGAGGGTTTCATTCAATTGATTTACTGTAAATCTAAGGAAGCCCCATTGTATATCATTTTCTTCTTTGATCTTGCTGTTTTTAGTATTGTATTTCTATCTGTGGTTTTCATCATTCTGACTAGGATGTGTCTTGGATTTTTTTTCTTATTAGTGTTTCTTTTGGTTGGTCCCGTTTGGGCTTCCTGAATAGCTCTGATAATTTTTCAGCAATGATGTCTTTGACTTTTATTTTCACATTGGGGTTGCCTTCCTGTCCCCATGGGACTACAAAGATTCTTATATTGTTCCTCTTGAATTCAATCCATAGTTCTCTTTGCTACGTTGAGTTATTTTGAGTTATTTTGAGGTATTTTTCCATCTTTGGCTGTCGCTGAGAGGTTTTCTGCATCTCATCTTCAAGCTCACTGGTTTTCTCTTCAGCTGCTGTTACTCTACTGTTGAGGGCATCCTTTGAGTTTTTCATTTCATCTACCCAATTTGTAAATGATGACATTTCTGCTTGTAGTTTTCTTATTTCTTCTCTCTCATCCTCCTGTGTTTTATTGGATGTTCATTCAGTTGAGCTTATGAATTCTTTATCAGAGTGATTATGTGTGTGGATATTCTGTTAAGACTTCAGGCTTCTCCCTTTGTCCCCTTCCAGTTGTGGTCTGTGCTGTTTTTCTGTGGTGCCTGTGATAGTCTGGAGGTGACTCTTTCCAGTACACTGTAGGTGTCCGTTTTACCCTCCCCGATTTATTACCAGGGAGGACTCTGGACTCAGGGAGGAGCTTGGAGTGTGGTGGTCTCTTCTTTCCCCATCAATATTGTTTCATTTTAGTGTTCATCTGTAATTGTGTGGCGCCTCATGCCGTGATTCAGGGAATTCATTCTTTGCTGTGAACTTATTCCTCCTCTTTGAATAGGGTTGTATTGTTGTGCTCACCACTACTTTTTGTGGGTTTGTGTGGGGGTATTGGTTGTAGCAGGGGCTCAGAAACTATTAGCCTAATAAGGTTGTGTAGCCAGGCTGTCCTGGTGAAAGTCCAGTAGTAGAGGCCAAGATGTGGATCTTACGGGATATGGAGATTAACTGGGGTCTATGCCACCCTTTGGACAACCATGCCCACTGCTGGTGGGGGAGGAGCCAAGCATTAGCAAAGCTCAGGGCCCAGAGTAGGTTACAGAGTGTGTTTGAATCCCACTGCTGGTTTGCTTTCTGGCTTGCAGGAACATGCTTCCCCATGGGGCAGTCTTGTGGGGAAGGCCTTCCATGAGGCGCCAGCTCTGGGGAAATTTCTTCCTGCTGAGTGGTTTGTGCAGAACGGCTACTAAGCCTGCACTCGTAGCAATTCGCAAAAAAAAAAAAAAAATCACTGCAATTTGTCTTCTTTTATATAGAAATAAATATTTCTCCACTTTGGTTCACAGTATAAAATTAAGGTGATTTTCATCTGAGACGTAACTGAGCTGGTACACTCTTGCAGAGCACAGGCAGGCATTTTAAGCGAGCCTGCTGTGTATTTTTTGTGTCTTTGATGCATTTGTTTCTGCTGTTGTAATACGCTAATATTTATCAGGGTTGTATTTTTCCCTCCTTTTTAACATTTTTTTCTTTATCTATTTATCTATTGCTTTTGGCAGAGCAACTGCATGGCATGTGTGAACTCCCTTTTGGGACATTTGTCCATACTACATAGAACTTTATAATGTTTTTATTCTTTAAAAAATACTCTGTTTTTCCCTGCTGAATTTAGGATAAAAAGAACGAGGCTGTGTGAATATTTGCGAATCTTAATTCTGTTGACCTACTGAGATTCACCTTCTCAACCAGAGTTTCCCATTTCCCCTGGTTGTCATTCTCACTCCAGTTACCTTCCAGCAGTGAAGTGACCTCTTGCTTCTCCCTTCCCCAACCTACTCAGAACCCACTTATGTGTGCTGGGAGATGATGCATCTTAAAGCTTCTCCGAAGAACACAGACGCTGCAGATGGGTACACCTAATTTGAAATATGGCTCTGCCTGTCACCAGTTGTGCCGCTCGGATCAGGCAGTGTGAGTCTCTACGCCTGTGAAATAGGTTTCTGTTCAATTTCTTCCTGATAGGATGGTGTGACATTGAGAGTACCGGTCAATTGTATAAGGTGATTTCTCCCACTTGAGGGCTCTCGTACAGGTTAGATCAGTTTCCCAAACGGATTAGACGTACTATCTTCTCTCCTTTTCAGAAATAAAGAGAAATTACTCAGTGCTCACCTAGAAATCTACCATCTTTATATGAACAAACAAAAAGCAGCCCCCCAGTTGCACCGGATGCTACTGCTGCCCCTCCCACAATTTCCAGCACTGCCCGGGGCAGTATCAGCCACTTTGAGAAAGTTTTACCTTGTTAGCTAATATTATTTGGTTTTAAAATACAAGACTTTTCCCAGGTATCCCCAAATTGAATTCTAAGATAGGGATGTGCTATGAGATTCTAAATAGCTTGAAAACTCAGCTTTCATTTCTTTCCTGGTAGGAGAGCTTATGTATTTATCTTTTAGATGCTTCCCCCTTTTACTGTGTTAAAGGAAGAGTTGGTATTATCAGAGATGCACCTTGGAGCAAAAACCGCCGCAGGCGCCTAGTCTCATCATATTCTGGTTTCTTCTTCTTGAAATGCTCACATAGTCTTTCTTTTGATCAGTGAACTTTAAAGTCTTCTCTTCTTTACCCATTTACTCATTAAATTCCACGTCCCATAACTCTGTTTCATTAGGCACCACACCATCCTTATTAATGTTTTTAATATTTCAGCAATTTATCTCTTTGGGGAATGGGAGGGAGGGGTTTGGATCACCCTGTCTGTGCTCAGGACATACTCCTGGCTCCGCACTCTGGGATCACTCCTAAAAGTGCTCAGGGGATTGAAGTGGGATTAGTCACATCCAAGGTATGTGACTTGCCCCCTTTGGCTCTAATTGTCCCTTCTGTTTTTTTTTTTTTAATTTTTTTATTGAATCACCAAGTGGAGGGTTACAGAGTTCTCAGGATTATGTCAGTTATGCAATACTCAAACACCCTTCCCTTCACCAGTGCCCATCTTCCATCACCAACCCCCCCAGTATATCTGCCGCCCCCTCCCACCTCCCCAGTCCCCACCCTTGTACGTGATAAGTTTCACTTCATTTACGCTTATCTCGATTACATTCCATGTTTCAACACACAACTCACTACCGTTGCTGGGGTTTCCCCCAAAAAAGAAAAAGACAGTCCTATTGCCAAGGAGGCATTTGATAGTTCTCCATTGCTAAGAATATAGAGATATTAAGTCCCGCTGTTTGTTACATAACTTTTCTTTTTCCCCCTTGCCCCGCGCCACCGAGTCCACACCTGTTTAGTAATCGCCACGCTGTCTGACAAAGGGAAAAAAAACCGAAGAGGATGGTTATTTCCCGTCATCAACCGGCGTGGGGCTCTGGCTTAGTTGATAGTCTAGTAGAGTGTCTGCAAGCAGTTTCTGGAACCAAAGGTCTTGCGCTGATATCGGCTCCGGCTCGAGATACCACCAGCGTCCCGCTGGTCCATGTACATAATTTTTCCCCTTATATCCCATTCCCACGCCACCAGGTCTGTTTGCTTAATGGACATCACACTATGTTTGACACCACGCCGCGTTTCTTCCTGAGAAAGAAGGATATTTCTTCTCAGCCGGCTTGGGGATATAGCTTAGTTCAGTCTAGAGAGATGGCTACCACTTTGATTGCCTTCAATATTTCAACAAAATACTTACTATTCTTGTTAGGATCTTCCACAAAAGTCCGACCCATTAAGAAGGAACCATTACATATCTGTCTAAAGTCCAGGGAAAATTCTGTCTGAAATTCTATCACTACAATCTTTTACCCTTTTATGGTGCTCATAAGATGGGAAAACCTAGAGAAATACCGGGCCCCCCACACGGGTGGAAGTGGGAAAGCTCCCTTGTCCTCCTCCGTCATACTGGGGCTGCGGGCGCGGCGAGTGGGAAGCCCACGTGGCTGCACTCTCTTTAAGTGTCCGATGTGGGCGGAGACCGGTACTTCCCCGCCCTTGATCTCCCGCCAGCCACGCCGCGCATTTGGGTGCGTCTCTCCATTTTGTGCTCAGAGAAGTGGGGTGGAGGCTGTGCTGTGCTCAGGAGAAGTTGAAGGAGAGAGAGAGAGATTAAAAAAAAGAGAAACGCCGGGCCCCAGCACGGGGGACCTGGTGGAAGCGCTCAAGTCACATACTGCAGGTTGCTGGCGGGCTGCTGGTGTCCAAAGCAACTCCCTCCTCTTTCTCAGTCATTCTGGGGCTGCGGGCGCGGAGAAGTGGGTGTCCCTTCTGTTTTTAAGAAATTACTTAAAATTAAAAAGCGTTTGCATTGCAATAGAAATGAGGGCCAGCAATCAGAATAAAGAGGAACTCCACAAACTTGGAGAGAATATTTGCCCAAGACTCATACAATAAAGGGTTGATATCCAGGATACACAAAACACAAGTAGATCTTCTATGGGAAAAAAACAGCCAAGCCCATAAAATAGTATGTGTGTGTGTGTGTGTGTGTGTGTGTGTGTGTGTGTGTGTGTGTGTGTGTGTGTGTGTAGGGGCAGGGGGATGGAGGGAGGGAGATGAACAGAAACTTCTTTTAAAAGACATACAGATGGCCAAAAGATATATGAAAGTATGAAATATTCTATATCACTTATCAGGGATATCACCTTATGCCAATGAGACTGACACACATTACAAAGAACAGAAATACTGAATTGGCTCAAATGTGGGGAAAAAGGAACCCTTATTCACTGCTAGTGGGGGTACTCAGGGCTTACCCCGGCTCTGCACTCAGAAATAATTCCCACCGGGGATCAGGGGACAATATGGGGTGCTGAGGATCAAACCTGAGTTGGCCATGTATAAGGCAAGTGCCCTACCATCTGTACTCAGAATTCAGCTTTTATATGACTCATTATTTCCACTTCTTGACATCCATCAAAAACCTTATAAAATTACTTGATTCACTTGCATATGGTAGACAGGTCTCTAATATTATCAGCGCTAGATTCCAGAAACAAATCTCCCAGGAAGATTGTATATCAGTAAGTCTTGGACTAGAAAATAGATACTGCTAGGAATGTGTGCTCAGTGAGAACTTAAATAATTAGGGAAAGAAATGTAGCTATATTTTAATTATGTGAAGAAGGATAAGAAATGGTTTTGCTATTGTCAAAATCTAAGAGAAATTTTAATTCTCTTTCCTAAGGGAAATTCTAATTTTTTATTGTTCCCTGAACACTTTCCCTCAGTTTTTCTGTATCAAATAGCAATGCAGTTGATTTTTATACATTAGTCACTTCTTTGATCACCACAGTCTGTTGAGGGTTCACCATGTTTACTTTGATTTGTAAATGAAAAAAAATCATATTTCAGTTGCTGTTTCTCTTATCCATAGGGTAAATATTGTAAGACATTAATAAAAAAATAGTGTCCTGGAACCATCAAAGTTAGACTAAATAAAGCAGAGATGGACTCTCAGGAATCTGTCCTCAGGTGACACCAGGCATTCCTCCCAGGCTCAGGCTGAACAGACACATCCACCACGAAAAGGAACAGAAACAAACCCAGCACCGACTGCCTGTGTCGGTGAAAAGCTACTAATCAATTCTTGACTAACTTAAACTGATTTTCCTATTGTCACACCAATCAGAATGCTACTAACTTGAAATAAATTTGCATAGCTGACTTCAATGCTCTTCCACTTTCTTGAGTGTAAGAGCCCAAGCTATATCCTGGCAACATGGGACACAATTCATGGCCTGCGGACTATGTCTCCCTGGCTGTGGTCCAGAAGACCAAATAAATACTAGCTCAGTTTAACCTGGATTTGGTTTCTTGGTTGACAGGTAACATCTATCTACACCTGCTAGAGTTGAAGTGTACTCAGCCACAGGTCTAATTGGTTGCTTTCCATTATAGTATGCAAAGTGGGGATAACCTAATGGTAAGAAGTAGGGTTCTGGAACATTCCAGTTTTAGACAAAAAAGGCTGCAGTATTTTAAAGGTAACTTACAAATAAAGGCCTCATACTTTAGTAAAATATAATAAAGTCTTGACCCCTTTTTTCTATGTCTGGCAGTTTTCTTTTTTACCACATACTTAGGCTGCTTCTAATAGCATGTCGATTGCTTTTTATTTTTCCTTTTCGATGTGTTCATTTTTGGCATGATCATTTTTTTGAAGAGAAGTTAAAATAATCACAGTAAAGATTAAAGAGAAACGTTCAGTGGTCTCTGTCATGACTGTTAATACATTTCTGCTTACAAATATGATCCTTCTTAGTCTCTTTCAGAGTGACACAGCTGAAATGGCTTCTTCACGAGATTCTGTTTTAAGCAAGCAGGCCTTTCAATTTTATGATATTCCTATTGAGATCCATTGAGTTATATCTGTCTTGTCATTTGCACCAACACATTTATTTGCAGCTTACTATTTCCTAGGTAACATGACTAAGGTAGATATGTGGGTGCTAATTTGCATACAGAACAACATTAGCAAAAACTAAAATATAACAAACACACAGCAACTTTTGCCCTTCTGCAGCCCACTGAGCATCTGCCTTCCTTGCCGTGCCACTAACAAGAGGGAAATATATTTTCCTCAGAGTTTATAGCTAATTCCTTGTTTGTATTCCACTGTCATCATTGCTATTGAGAGCTCGGAATGAGGTTTAAGAGCCTCTTCCTAGTAACAGCAGGAGTTTATATGAGAGATGGTAGCTCTATGTAATTGGGAACAGAAGCTCTTGCTCCCCCACCTCAATTTTGCACTGCATTTGAAGAATTCTGCTACATTTAAGTAAGGGTTCAAGCCCTTCATTATCCAGGCAAGTTAATAGAGAATCAAGACTATGCAGCTGAGTTAAAGCCTCTGTTTGATTACTTCCTCTCCATGTTTTTAAGTAGACTGATTTTCATTGCACAAATAATGATTTTTTTCCTTCTATAAATTAAAAAAAGTAACAGATTAGGTTAAATACTGATTTGGAACTCAACATCCTGACTTCCTGGCCACAAAAAGAACTGAGGCTATTGGGGTGCACGTGGGTACTGTGTACTGTTGTATTGCCTCAGATATCTTATATGCTTCATACTGTTTGAATTTATTGTAGTTTATTTAGCCTCTGAGGGGCACAGTACTCACTTATAACTTCACATATTCAATACCATACAGGTAGCCCTCTCTGTATTTCTGGTGTATATGTGAATAGCCTCTAGTGGAATTTATGATTTGAAGAATGTGTATATTCTACTTTTCATATATACTGTCAGATTGTTTTTGGAGGCAGTACACAGGTTTTTTTTTTTATTACCATGCATAGAGTATGAGACAGGGCATTTCACTAAACCTTCACGTGACGTGGTCAGTTCTTCATTTCTATCCCTATCCATTGGCATCTTCATTATTTTCAGAAGAATGGTTTTTCATTTTTAATTTTTAGTTTCCTGGTTCTGAATGACTCTTATCTTCTTCCTAATATGCTTTTGTGCCATCTTCCTGAGTGGAAGCTGAATTTCTGTTGAAAATTAAGTTGAAGGGAGAGGAAGTTTGGAGCCAGTGAGCAGGTGTGACTCACTGTCTTTCCCGTTGGGCGGCGCTCAGTGATATTTCTATACCTCTTTTTAAAAATTTTCCCCCTAGTGCTGTTATTTCAGTGGTTTCTGCACTTCTAATTTTAAAACCTTGGGGCGAAGGATGATTTCTTGGTCGTGTCATTCGCCCCCTTCCCCTTGTAGCTGTCTAAATTTGTGCTTTGAGTTAGTTTTCTGGGGAGTTTCAGCCTGCTTAGTCATTGTCTTTTTATTTCCTTAGTTCACTCTGACTTTACCCTCGTGTTTCATTCTTTTTCTTCTTCCCTTGTCCTTCTAGTCTTTGTGCTCCTGTATTTTTGGTTGGATTTCCCTCGAGCTGTTTTGAAATCATGATGCTGTTTCTAAGAGTAACTTTGATCAAAGAAGGAAAGAAAATTCTCATTATTCCAGTTCTCATCCTATTAGTGACTCCTGTAGGGTCCTTAGGCATGTTACTTCCCCTCTGTTTGCCCCCTGATTCTTGACTAAAATTAGTCATCTAGTCATACCTTGGAGCCTGTACACTCTGTAGAGCACTAAATCATCCTTCTCCTAGTTCCAGCTATAGATCATGACCACATATAGATCCGTGTTATTGAGTATGGGACTCTCTCTCTGTCTCCCCCACCACATGCTAACAGTAAAAGGTTTCTGAATGTTCAGTGACCAGAATTGAATTCAAAATCAACCATGTAATGAATTTCTGGTAGTACTCACCCATATCACATTTCTTCAGCATAAAAGAGGACATGAATCAAAGTTTGAGCGCCCCGATTTAAGAAATTTAACAGGGGAAGAAAATTATTTGTGAAGTCACAGAAATCCTCAAAAGGCAAACAGGGCTAATGAGGTCACCGAAAGATGGAGAGTAGTCGGGATCTTCCAGCAGCCTTAGGAGAAGGAAAGTGTCCTGAGCTTAGGGCCCACGAGGATACCAGTGATACCAGGTTGGCAGATTCCAGAGTCTGAGAAGTGGCAGGAGGTGTTGTCCTGAGCCTAGGGCCAGTTCGTATTGTTGTAGTTAAGGGAAGGGAGATAATAGAACTGGCATTATGAAAGTTGGTCTTTTTAAGGGGGTCTGGATCATCAAAAGAAATATAATCAGGAACCGGAGCGATAGTCCAGCTGAGAGAACATTTGCCTTGTGTGCGGCAGACCCGGGTTCGATCCCTGGCATCCCATGTGGTCCCCCGAGGACCACCAGGAGTAATTCCTGAATGCAGAGCCAGGAGTAGCACCTGAGCATCCCTGGGTGTGACCCAAAAAGTCAAAAAAAAAAAAAGAAAAGAAAAAGAACAGTGGAGAGACTTGGACACTTTAATTATGGTGAGGGTGCTATAAATTTGTACATCAGAACCATTCATATTAACATTGTTATAACCAAGTTACTGAAACTACAATCACTATATTACTGTCATCCTGTTGTTCATCGATTTTCTCGAGCGGGCACCAGTAATGTCTTCATTGTGAGACTTGTTACTGGGTTTTTTTTTTTTTTTTGAATGTAGGATAGGTCTATTTGTTATAGCTCATCAATCTTGAGGAAATGGCAGTTTGAAATATTTGAACAGTATTGTTTACTTGTTTATTTGACATTTTTATATGTACAATTTCAACATCAATATATTTATCTAAACCATTTTAAGTGATAAATGCTATTATATTTTAACTAATATTTTAATTCATTCATATTATTTTATTAGACTATGAGCAATATAATGCCACTATGATTAAATTGTATACATTTATTCTGTTTTTTTATAATTTCTCAGTAATTTTCTGGATGTGGTCATAGTAAAAAACATATTTTTCTTTTCTTTTTATATATATTTTATTTTTTAATTTTATTCTTTTATTGAATCACCATGTGGAAAGTTACAAAGCTTTCAGGCTCAAGTCTCAGTTACACAATGCTCAAACACCCATCCCTTCACCAGTGCATATATTCCGCCACCAAGAACCACAGTAAACCTCCCCCCATTACCCCCCACCCTCCAGCCCCCCACCCCCCTGTGTAGCTGATAAATTTCACTTTACTTTCTCTTTACTTTGATTACAGTCAATATTTAAAGAGACTTTTTACTGTTTTTGGCATATCGAATACACCACGGGGAGCTTGCCAGACTTTGCCGTGCTGGCAGGATACTCTACGTAGCTTGCCAGGCTCTCCGAGAGGGACGGAGGAATCAAGGTCAGTCGAATGCAAGGCAAACACCCTACCTGCTGTGCTGTTGCTCCAGCCCAATAAACTACAATAAAATAAAAAAAAAAAATCAAAGTGAAATAGACACCACGCTTCAAGGATGGTGGATTGGGGAATAGTATTACAGTTACTATCAACCCAGGTTCCTTTTCTGACCCCCAAGCATCACCAGGTATGGCCCTGGAGCTCCCCAACACCATCAGGATGGTAAAGGTGATCCCTATTACCTTAGAGCTCTAGCAGATTCATCCTTGAGTCTCTGCATTGGGAATTGCAAGCCCATTTGGTCCAGTGCACTAGAGGTTAAAAAAAGAGAGGAAGACCAAGAGGAAAATGGGCATTTAGCTCTCTGGTATTACCTCTGAGCAGTGTCAAATTTAGGTAGAAACTGGTCTGCAAAGAACATTGTGTGATCTGAAGGTGAGCTGGCAGATAATGGGCAGGAGCGACTGAATGGCCCTGGGCCAGATGACTTTGATATTCCTGTCTATTGCTTCCAGAGTTCAGGGGCCCGAGGAGGTCCTTGGCTTCAGCTGCAGTAGACAGAGTATTACTTGGGACTTTAGCAGGTAAACCTTCTAAGAGTTAGAATAAACACTTTGTGCTTCGAAGTGTTTTAGCCCAGCACATCTGCTCTTTCCTCCTTTCAAAGGTCTGGATTATTTATTTATTTATTTTTAATTAGTGAATCACCGTGAGAGTACAGTTACAGATTTACTCATCTTTGTGCTCTTGTTTCCTCATACAAAGTTTGAGAACCCATCCCTTCACCAGTGCCCATTCTCCACCACAGTAAACCCAGCCTCCCTCCTACCCTCCCCAATCCCATCTCCCTCCACCCCACCCTGCCACTGTGGCAGGGTATTCCCTTTTGTTCTCTCTCTCTAATTAGGTGTTGTGGTTGGTTCTCAAAAAAGGTGTTGAGTGGCCACTGTGTTCAGTTTCTAGTCTACATTCAGCCCACATCACCCTTCCCCTACATGGCCTCTGACCTCAGCATTATACTTGGTGATCCCTTCTCTGAGTTGCCCTCTCCCCAGAATGTGAGACCAGCCTCCAAGCCATGGAGTCAGCCTCCTGGTACTTATTTCTACTAGTCTTGGGTGTTAGTCTCCTACTCTGTTATTCTATATTCCACAGATGAGTGCAATCTTTCTATGTCTGTCTCTCTCTTTCTGACTCATTTCATTTAGCATGATACTTTCCATGCCGATCCAATTATATGCAAAATTCATGACTTTGTTTTTTTCTAACAGCTGCATAGTATTCCATTGTATAGATGTACCAAAGTTTCTTCAACCAGTCATCTGTTCTAGGGCACTCGGGTTTTTTCCAGATTCTGGCTATTGTAAACAGTGCTTCGATGAACAAATAAGTGCAGATGTCATTTTGACTATACTTTTTTGCTTCTCTGGGATCTATTCCCAGAAGTGGTATTACTGGGTCAAATGGGAGCTCAATTTCTAATTTTTTGAGGCTCGTCCATATTGTTTTCCAAAAGGGCTGAACCAGTCAGCATTCCCGCCAGCAGTGTAGAAGGGTCCCTTTCTCCCCACATCCTCTCCAACAGTAGTTGCTTTTGTTCTTTGGGATGTGTGCTAGTCTCTGTGGTGTGAGATGGTATCTTATGGTTGTTTTGATCTGCATCTCCCTGATGGTTAGTGACGTAGAGCACTTTTTCATGAGCCTTTTGACCATTTGTATCTCTTCCTTGGGAAAGTTTCTGTTCATTTCTTTGCCCCATTTTCTGATGGGGTTGGATGTTTTCTTCTTGTAGAGTTCAACCAATGCTTTATATACCATTGATATCAACCCCTTATCTGATGGGTATTGTGTAAATATCCTTTCCCATTCTGTAGATAGTCTTTGCATTCTGGTCACTGTATCTTTTGCGGTGCAGAAGCTTTTTAGTTTAATATAGTCCCATCTGTTGATCTCTGTTTCTATTAGATTGCTTAGTTCTGTGTCATCTTTGAAGATACCTTTATCTTCAATATCGTGGAGGGTTTTGCCGACCTCGTCTTCAATGAACCTTATGGTTTGTGGTCTGATGCTGAGGTCTTTAATCCATTTTGATCTGACTTTTGTGCATGGTGTCAGGTAGAGGTCTAAGCCCATTCTTTGGCATGTGGTTGTCCATTTGTGCCAGCACCATTTGTTAAAGAGGCTTTCCTTGCTCCACTTCACATTGCTTGCTCCCTTATCAAAGATTAGATGATCAAACATTTGGGGTTGTGTGTAGGGATATTCCACTCTTTTCCATTGGTTTGCAGCTCTGCCTTTGTTCCAGTACCATACTGTTTTAATTGTTACCGCTTTGTAGTAAAGTTTGAAGTTGGGAAAGGTGATGCCTCCCATCGTCTTTTTCCCAAGAACTGTTTTAGCTATTCGTAGACGTTTGTTGTTCCATATGAATTTTAGGATTGCTTGATCCGTTTCTTTGAAGAATGTCATGGGTATCCTTATAGGGATCGCGTTGGATCTGTATAATGCTTTTGGGAGTATTGCCATTTTGACAATATTGATTCTCCCTATCCATGAGCAAGGTATATGTTTCCATTTCCTCATGTCCTCTTTTATTTCATGGAGTAGCATTTTATAGTTTTCTTTGTAGAGGTCTTTTACTTCCTTGGATAAGCTGATTCCGAGGTACTTGATTTTCTTTGGTATGATTGTGAATGGGATTGCTTTTTTCATGTCCCTTTCCTCTGCCTCATTGTTTGTATATAGGAAGGCCATAGATTTTTGGGTATTGATTTTGTAGCCTGCAACTTTACTGTATAAGTCTATTATTTCTAAAAGTTTCTTAGTAGAGGCTTTGGGCTTCTCTAGATATAGTATCATATCATTTGCAAATAGTGAGAGTTTGATTTCTTCCTTCCCTATCTGGATGCCCTTAATATCTTTTTCTTGTCTAACAGCTTTCGCAAGTACTTCCAGTTCTATATTGAAGAGAAGTGGTGAGAGTGGGCATCCTTGTCTTGTGCCTGATCTTAGAGGAAAGGCCCTTAGTTTTTCTCCATTGTGGATAATGCTTGCCGTAGGCTTCTGGTAGATTGCTTCGCCTATCTTGAGGAAAGTTCCTCCAAAACCCATTTTGGTGATGGTTTTCATCATGAACAGATGTTGGATCTTGTCAAAGGCTTTCTCTGCATCTATTGATATGATCATATGGTTTTTATCTTTACTTTTGTTGATATGATGGATTATGTTGATTGATTTCCAAATGTTAAACCATCCTTGCATCCCTGGGATGAATCCCACTTGGTCATGGTGTATGATCTTTTTGATGAGTTGTTGGATCCTATTTGCTAGTATTTTGTTGAGGATCTTCGCATTGCTGTTCATCAGGGATATTGTTCTATAATTTTCTTTCTTAGTCGTGTCTTTGTTTGCTTTTGGAAGTAGGGAGATGTGTGCTTTATAAAAACTGTTTGGGAGAGTTCCTGTTTTTTCAATTTCCTGGAAAAGCTTGAGGAAAACTGGCAACAGGTCTTCTTTGAATGTTTGGAAGAATTCGCCAGTGAATCCCTCTGGGCCTGGGCTTTTGTTTTTGGGGAGATTTTTGATTACAGTTTCAATTTCCTTAATATTAATGGGTCTATTCAGGTATTCCAAATCTTCTTTGTTCAGTCTTGGGAGATTGTAGGAATCAAGGAATTCATCCATTTCTTTTAGGTTCTCTTGTTTTGTGGCGTATAGACCTTCAAAGTAGTCTCTAATGATCTTTTCAATCTCACTGGTTTCTGTTATGATGTCCCCCTTTTCATTTCTGATTCGATTTATTAGGGTTCTCTCTCTTTCTTTGTGAGTCTTGCTAGCAGTTTATAAATCTTATTTATTTTCTTGAAGAACCAGCTCTTTGTTTCATTGATCTTTTGGATTGTTTTTTTTTGTTTCGATGTCATTAATTTCTGCTCTAATTTTTATTATTTCATTCCTTCGGTCTGGTTTGGGTTCCTTTTTCTGGTCCTTTTCTAAGGTCTTGAGCCGTGAAGTCAAGTTCTCTATGTGGGCCCTTTCTTCCTTCCTGAGGAATGCTTGGAGAGCTATAAATTTTCCCCTTAACACAGCTTTAGCTGCGTCCCATAGGTTTTGGTAGTTGGTGTCAAATGTCTGGATTTTTTAAAAATAATTTTTATTAGTGAATCAACGTGATATAGTTACAGACTTACAAACTTTCATGCTTGTGTTTCAGTCATACAATGATGGAGTACCCATCCCTCCACCAGTGCCCATTTTCCACCACCAATGGTCCCAGCATCCCTCCTACCACCCCTATTCCATCCCCCCTCACCCCACCTCTGTGGCATGGCATTCCCTTTTGCTCTCTCTCTCCATTTAGGTTTTGTGGTTTGCTCTAGAGGTATTAAGTAGGCATCATGTTCAGTCTGTAGTCTATTTTCAGCCTGTGTCTCCCATTCCGAGAAGGCCCAGCTAGCACTCTTTACTTGGTGGTCCCTTCTCTAACTGAGCTGCCTTTTCTCCCAGCATGTGAGGCCGGCTTCCAAGCTGTGGTGTAGTCCTCCTGGCACTTCTCTCTACTGTTCTTGGGTGTTAGTCTCCCATTCTGTTACTTTATATGCTTGATTTATGGTTTTTTTTTCCCTTTCAAGTACAGTGCAGAAATTTTGTCAGTGTCCTATTTCCTGATTGACTCTTGGCCCTTTGGAAACAGTAATAAGGTCTTCATCATTCCATCTTAATCTTTATGATCAAAGGGCCTCTGGGTAGTTGAAGCCTGAATGCAAACCAAGGAAACCGAGTGTTGCAATCTGTCAATAGAGTAGGTTAGTAAAGCTCTTCTGTGTCTCTGCGATCCAGTGATTCCTCCCCCCCCCCCACTTTTCCTAATGATTTAAACTTCAGGTTGAGTTCCTTAATTTATAAGGTATTTTTATTAGTTCTGTCTATGTTGTGGCTATAGATAGGCTACTTTTGCTGAAGCAGTAAGCAATAGCCCTCAGAATCTCTGGGGCTTAAAATTTGTAAAGGTTCACTCTTTACTACTCAGGTACATAGTTTTACCTGGGCATGTTTGTCTTCACTGTTGACTGAAAGATCAACCCCCAGCTTGAATATTGCCCTTCCTCCCTGAAAGAAAGAAAACTTGCTTGTGGAGGAGGGGGTATCAGTAACATTTTGACCTAGATGTGTCTTATCAGCCACCATACATACTCATAGTTTATTGATTAGATAGAACCTAGTTATCTTCCCCCTACTTATCAATCTATTTAATCAAGGAGGATTTTAATCAAAAAGGGAGGAAGATTAAGAGTATATCTTAGTTTGTAGTAATGGCATATAAGGAAAGATAACAATACCTGACTTCCCAGAACATTTTTTATTGTGAAATGATAGTATAGTAGAGCCTACTACAACATAACACCTGCTACACGCTAAGTGCCTATCCAATCCTATTTCATTGTTATTATTCCTTTTTTTTTAGATTTTATTGAATCACTGTGAGATAGTCACAAGCTTTTATGTTTGGGTTACAATCTCACAATGATCAAACACACATCCCTCCACCAGTGCACGTTCCCCCCACCCCACCAATATCTCTGGTATACCCCCCTTTCCCACCCTTCCCTTGCCTCCATGGCAGACAATATTCCCCATACTATCTCTACTTTGGGGCATTATGGTTTGCAACACAGACACTGAGAGGTCATCATGTTTGGTCCATTATCTACTTTCGGCATGCATCTCCCATCCCAACTGGTTCCTCCAGCCATCATTTTCTTAGCGATCCCTTCTCTGTTCTATCTGCATTCTCCCCTCTGCTCATGAAGCAGTCTTCCAGCTATGGGGAAATCCTCCTAGCCCTTGTATCTACTGTGTCAGCCTCATGTGATGTTATTCTATACTCCACAAATGACTGCAGTCCCTCTATGTGTGTCCCTCTCTTTCTGACTCATTTCACTTAGCATGATACTCCCCATGTCTATCCCTTTATAAGCAAATTTCATGACTTCATCTCTCCTAACACCTGCATAGTATTCCATTGTCTAGATTCTTTCACGGCTGATTACAGTTGCAGTGTACTTGGCCGTTTTCATGTGGCCCAGCAATGGTTTCTCTCTATTCCCCATTCCCCTCCATGCAAAAATAAACTTAAGTAGTCCTTTCCTATATTTTTTACAAATTCCATGCAAGTAAAGTTGAGTTAGAGCAAATTTAGAGCCACCAGGGATCCTACTTTTCTAAGTTTTGCATTGACAAAGGTTGGTGGTTAAGTTTTAAGACGATCACTTCTAGACAGTGTTGCCATCAGCAGTAGTTTTGGACTCTATCCACTGTGTTGGCTTCCAACTTAAAGCCAAGTAGGCTTTCATTCTGAGACCATGCAGAAACAGTCAATATGTATCATATGCCTATAAAACTGGTCTCTGGATTAGTTGCAATTAGTTTGTAACACACTGCATCAGCATAACTGAAATGAATACATTTGGTATTCTGATGAAAGGGGATTGGCCATAAACATACTGTGACTGTTTTTTGTCACTCTCAAATGCTCTTTTCCAACTATTTCTTCTTTGTTCTACTAGTAGCTTTAAATTAATATGTCAGCATAGGTGATCTATTGATCCTTTCCCATTTGTCTTTTAAAACTGTTCTCACAATGTGGCACATATCAAATAACTTTTAATGTTTTCTTTGAGTAGAGAGTTTTATTAAGTGCTTTAAATGTAAATATTTCCTGGTAAAATATATGTCATGATTTTAAGACTGTTAAGACAAGGACTATGTAAATGTTTGAAATTTTGTTTATCAAATTATTAGTGTTTTATCAAGACAGAGAAAAAAGCAAGACCAGCAAATCAAATACAATAAATGATGGTGTTCTTTTTTCTGGAAATTTATTTTTATCTCAGTAGTGTTTATTTATTTATTTTTATTTTATTATTATTATTATTATTTTGCTTTTTGGGTCACACCCAGCGATGCTCAGGGGTTACTTCTGGCTTTGCACTCAGGAATTACTCCTGGCGGTGCTTGGAGGACCATATGGGATGCTGGGGATTGAATCCGGGTCGGCCGCGTGCAAGGCAAATGCCCTACCCGCTGGGCTATTGCTCCGGCCCCAGTAGTGCTTTTTTAAAGTATGGGCAATGGCATTCGGTTTTTTTTCCAGATTCTGGCTATTGTAAACAGTGCTTCGATGAACATACATGTGCAGATGTTGTTTCGATTATACTTTTTTGCCTCTCTGGGATATATTGCCAGCAGTGGTATTGCTGGGTCAAATGGGAGCTCAATATCTAATTTTTTGAGAATCGTCCATATATTTTTCCAGAAGGGCTGAACCAGTCGGCATTCCCACCAGCAGTGTAGAAGGGTCCCTTTCTCCCCACATCCTCTCCAACAGCGGTTTCTTTTGTTCTTTTGGATGTGTGCTAGTCTCTGTGGTGTGAGGTGGTATCTCGTGGTTGTTTTGATCTACATCTCTCTGATGATTAGTGATGGAAACTTTGGTACATCTGTACAATGGAATACTATGCAGCTGTCAGAAAAAAGGAGGTCATGAATTTTGTATTTAAGTGGATCGGCATGAAAAGTTTCATGCTGAGTGAAATGAGTCAGAAAGAGAGAGACAGACATAGAAAGATTGCACTCATCTAGGGTATATAGAATAACAGAGTAGGAGACTAACACCCAAGAACTGTAGAAATAAGTACCAGGAGGTTGACTCCATGGCTTGGAGGCTGGCCTCACATTCTGGGGAAAGGGCAACTCAGAGAAGGGATCACCAACTATAATGTAGTCGAAGGCCATGTGGGGGAAGGGAGTTGCGGGCTGAATGAGGGCTAGAGACTGAGCACAGTGGCCACTCAACACCTTTATTGCAAACCACAACAGCTAATTAGAGAGAGAGAACAGAAGGGAATGCCCTGCCACAGTGGCAGGGTGGGGTGGGGGGAGATGGGATTGGGGAGGGTGGGAGGGATGCTGGGTTTACTGGTGGTGGAGAATGGGCACTGGTGAAGGGATGGGTTCCCGAACTTTGTATGAGGGAAGCATAAGCACAAAAGTGTATAAATCTGTAACTGTACCCTCATGGTGATTCACTAATTAAAAATAAATAAATAAATTTATAAAAAATGAAAACAAAAATAAAAATCTATGCAATAGTAAAAAAAATAAAGTATGGGCAATGTCAATACATTATCATTATCAACACTTACTTTTTATTTTGTGAAACAAAGTCAATTTTTATTGAATGATACCTGCATAGAAAGATGTGAGAGGAGAGAAAGTGAGGAGCTTGTGTTTAAGAGAGAACACAGCCTTCACTAGCATGGAAAAAAACAGCAAGCAAACAGAGAAAAATAAAGCAAGATATGTGTTTAACAGTGGACACGGACGAGCATGCCCAGTTCCGATATTTCTGAAGATGGAACTGAGAAATATAATTAGGCTTTATACTCTTTTCCCGTCATTTATTTCTTATAAAAAGTAGTTTCTAAAATCTGTAAGAAGAACAGTTTATCATGGAGGATAAAATGAGAATAATGGATAAAATGAGAATAATTTATTTGTTCACGTGATTCTGCCCTTTGGTTGTTTGCTTTCAGCCGAGACTAAAACCTGAAAGTGCATATTTGAAAACAAGACACAATACTCAAAGCATTCTTTGATGTATCAGTTGCTGTTATGGGAACTTACTTTAGTGGGTCACTCTTTTAAGTCACTTCACAACTTTTTTTTTTTTTGTGGTGGAAGGGGCACACCCTGCAGTGCTCAGTACTTTTTCCAGGCTCTATGCTTACTAGCTCAGGGCTTTCTCCTGAATTATTCCTGGTGGGCCCAGGGGAGCCTGCCAGGGGTCAGATCCTGGTCAGCTCTGTGCAAGACAAAAGCTGTATGTGTTGCACTATCGCTCCGCACTATCCCTATACTGAACTTTTTTGTGTGGAAGAAATACCTCATTAAAGGCATACAGATGGTACCTAGGTTTCTAAAGCTGACACCTTAGAAAGTTTTAGTATAATATCAACTAAGAAGTTGTCATTGGTATATTGTTCTTAACTGGACTTTATATCTTATTCAGTTTCTAACATCCTTCTGCCGTTATTTATGTGTGTATAAATTGTTCTTCATGTTCTTAAAGAAAGACAATGAATTCCTTACCTTTCTGCCTCTTTAATATCTATGTGGCTAAATCCACCTAGTACCCGTATATTGAACATGTAGCTTGACTGGTTTTTGGATTTTCTATTGTACTTCAAAATATTCTTACCACTCTCATTCAATTTTTCTAGGCAATTCAATCAGCGCCCAGAAGATGGCTAAACTTGCAGGAATACCAGAGCAAGAAACTGATGTCTGACAATGGAGTGACAGTGCAAAGGTTCTTTGTCGCAAATACTGCCAAAGAGGCTCTGGAGGCTGCTAAGAGACTAAGTAAGCAAATGTCACAGGTGAAATATGTTTACCCACGTTTGTGAATTCTTAGGCAGAGGTACTTGCTTTACCTAAATCCCTTTGTTGAGGGTCATCCAGATGCAGTGAAGAACTTTCCTTTGCAAAGGCAAATAAGTTTAGTGAAAGACCTTTAATCTTTTGCGTGAGAGCAGTTCTCTCTGGTAATTTTTCTGAATTTTTCCATCTTCTATTTCTTTCACTGGTGGATTAGTGACTGGGTGAAATTTGGCTGAGGACACAACATCATTTTGTTTAATTAATTTTTATTTATTTTTTGTGTTTTTATTTTTTAATTTTCTTTTAAAATTTTTTAAATTTTATTGAATCACCATGAGATAGTTACAAGCTTTCATGTTTGGGTTACGATCTCACAATGATCAAACACCCATCCCTCCACCAGTGCACATTCCCCACCACCAATATCTCGGGTATACCCCCCCCTTTCCCACCCTCCATGCCTCTATGGCAAACAATATTCCCCATACTCTCTCTCTACTTTTGGGCATTATAGCTTGCAACACAGACACTGAGAGGAAATCATGTTTGGTCCATTATCTACTTTCGACATGCATCTCCCATCCCAACTGGTTCCTCTAGCCAGCATTTTCTTAGTGATCCCTTCTCTATTCCATTTGCCTTCTCCTCTCCACTCATGAAGCAGTCTTCCAGCTACGGGGCAATCCCCATGGCCCTTGTATCTACTGTCCTTGGTTATCAGCCTCATGTGATATTATTCTATACTCCACAAATGAGTGCAGTACTTCAATGCCTGTACCTTTCTTTCTGACTCATTTCACTTAGCATTATACTCTTCATGTTTATCCACTTATAAGCAAATTTCATGACTCCATCTCTCCTAACAGCTGCATAGTATTCCATTGTGTAGATGTAACAAAATTTCTTTAACCAGTCATCTGTTTTAGGGCACTCGGGTTGTTTCCAGATTTTGGCCATTGTGAACAGTGCTGCAATGAATATATAGGTACAGATGTCATTTCTACTGTGCTCTTTTGCATTCTCGGGATATATTCCAAGAAGTGGTATTGCAGGGTCATATGGAAGCTCAATTTCTTGTTTTTGAAGGACTGTCCATATTGTTTTCCAGAAAGGCTGGATCAGTCGGCATTCCCAACAGTGAAGGAGCATCTCTTTTTCCCCACATCTACGCCAGCACTGGTTGCTTTTGTTAATTTTAATTTATTATTTTTTAATGGAATCAACCATAAGATAGAGCATTACAAAATTGGTTATGATACATTTCAGTCATACAGTGTTCCAATCCCTATTTTCCACCAGTGTGATTTTCCAGCATCTGTGTTGTTCCCAGTTTCCCTCCCACATCCACCCCAGCCTGCTTCTGTGGTAGGTGTCTCTCCTCTCAATCTCTCTCTCTCTCTGTCTCATTTTAGGCATTGTGGTTTGCAATACAGATACTGAAAGGTTTTAATGTATATCCCTTTGCTTGCTTTCAACACTCAGTCTTTTCCAGGGCGATTATTTCCAACTAATATTGTCATAATGGCCCCTCCTCTATCTTTACTACCATACATCTCCCACACCATTAACCAACCATTGACCTGGCCCATTTTCCCTGGCCTTAGTTTCATAGTGTCTTTTTTTAAATATCCCACAAATGAATGCAGTCATTCTATATCTGTCCCTCTCCTTCTGACTCATTTCACTCAGCATTATACTCTTTGAGTCTATCCATTTATAGGCAGATTTCATGAGCTCATTTTTCCTAACAGCTGTGTAGTATTCCATTGTGTAGATGTACCGTTGTTTCTTTCTCCATACATCTCTTCTCAGGCACTCAGGTTGTTTCCAGATTCTGGCTATTATGAATAGTGCAATTGCAGCATTCTAAAGAGAAACGCATAATCCATTCCTCCAAAATTAGCCAAAATAACTATTTTTTTCAATTTTTAAAAAATTTTATTATGGGCATCATGATTTACAGAATTAACACTGGAAGAGTTTCATGCACAATACATTTCTGCACCACATCCTTCACCAAGTGCAAGCGTCAGCTTCAGTCTACAAAGCTCCAGTGTCCATTTCTCTGCTGCCCCTATACCTATCATACTGATATGCTATGCTTTATTAAGCCCAGCAATACAGACTGAAAATCACAGAGAAGCCAGAGGGGCCAGGGAAGAAAGGCTGCATTTTGACAGCACACTTACTTTATTTCAGTATTTTTCTGTCCCATTTTATATCTCTGTATGGTAAAAGACTTAAGTGCTTTTTCCTTTCTGTGCCTTAGTTTCCTTAGGTGAAGTAAGATTAACATGACTAATATTACTGGTGCCTGCTCGAGCAAATTGATGAACAATGGGACGACAGTGCTACCGTGCAAAAATATAATTATTCTAGCTCCCAATGCTGTTGTATTTAAGGGAAATTGTACATGGTAGAAAATCTGCAAATCCTCCTACTTAAGATATTGAGAATCTTGGTATCTGACTCTGCTATTTTTTCAGTGAACATTCCTTTTGTTGTCATACAGATTCTCTTATAGGGAATTTGGATTTGCTCTGTCCAATAGAAATATAAAATACAATAGACATGTGAGCCACAGAAAAAAACTTTATAATTTTTCCTTTTCTTTTCTCTTTTGGTTTTGGGCCACACTAGGCTTTGCTCCAGGATCATGCCTGGCAGGCTCAGGGAGCATATGTGGTACAAGGGTCACACGGCTAGGAAAATCCCTGACCTCTCCAGTCCTGTGTTTTCTAAATCACCTTAAGTCAAAATGAATGAATAAAGTTAATTTTAGTAGCATAGATTGTTTCAGTTACATCCAAAATGATATTTCAACACAACCTAAAGCATATCTCAATGATCTCTTTTCATTATTTCCCCCTTTAATCTTCACAAATCTGGTTCGTATTTTATGCCTCCAGCACTTCTCATTTTACACTCAAGCACATCGTGCTCCCTCAGCAAAGCTAGATCTCAACCTAGATTTAGTGAACCTTGGTGACCTGTGGTAATAGACTTAGTAAAGGTTAGTATTCTAACATTTTTCTATGAAATGATCATTTTTTTTTTGTTTAATCCTCTTATGGCTTGGGGAACTGGGTAATGAGAGCAAAGAAATGTAAAGTTCACATTGGTCTTTGGTCTTTATTTTCCCCATTATTTTCTTAAATGTGCTGACACAATAGTGTTTCTGGTCTTTAGGGTCTTTCTTAAGGGAATTCTGGAAGACAGCTGATTAACACTCCCCTACCTCTCCTCCCCCACCCAGCTCCAGGCATAGCTGTGAGAGTATTTATCTTTCAAATTTTATGAAGATGGGAAGTTACTGAACTAACTGGCTTCTTTGTTATGGATTTTTTAAAGCATTTATTTGGCCACATTTTTATGTTTGAGGATTATATTGTTTGCAAGGCAGAATTTTTGCTCCATAGGAATTAACAAGGTGTCATTTACATTGTGGGCCCAGGACAATAGGAGAGGGGAAGATCATTAATAATACCAGTTAAGCAAATATTCAAATTGAGGAAGAAAACAATTTGGAGGGGTTTTGAGAAAAACTGGAAACAGAGGGATGGAGAATAAGGCAACTGTGTGTACCATGCTCTGTACATACTTATGATAATCCGTTCTATAGTGTGGGCAGAGGAGGGCCTTTGTAATCCAGTTTAGAGCTAAAGGGAATTTTGAGAACTGACCCAAAATACTTCTGTTGAGGAATGAATAAGTATTCATTGAGCACTTATGGTAGATGGATCTCCTTTGACTTTTTCTTGTTGATCAGAGAGGAAATTTACAATATTGAAAGAGAAAGTGGTACAAAAAATATAACAGAAGTGTGTTTGTCATTGAGAAAGTAAAAGAAGTATCTGGCATGCATAACTTCACAGTGTTTATATTCTTGTAAGTTTTGCAGTTTTGCCAAATTGGCTTAAGGTTAAGAGCAGAGCTTGAGGGTGGGGAGATCTAGTTTAAAGGACTAGGGCACATACTTTGCTTGTAGGAAGTCTGGGTTTGATCCTTGACACCACACAGTTCCTTAAGCACTGATGACAATGGCTGTGAGCACTTACAGCTGTGGCCTCCCAAATGAAATAAAGAAAGAAAACAAATAAAGCTTGATCATGCACATCTTGAACATGGCACCTCTGCCTTACATTTGTGATAGTTAACAGGAAAAATTATATAGAAAGATAATATACCTAGCATGCAGTAAGTGCTATATGACATTTTATTGTTATTATTCATATAAGTGTATAATTTCAATGGATTTGTGTTCAGAGAATTCATTTGTTTTAAAATTTCTAAATGAAATATATTTGCTTGTCTTTCTACTTCAATTCAGATTTGGTCTAAAATAAAATATTTATAAAATACTTTGCGGATAAATAATGATATTATTTATGACTTTGATATCCAGTAATCTTGTTCTAGATTGTCATACAATTTTTTTTTCTTGATGGACCAGAGAAATAGTACAGCAGGTAAGTGCTTGCCAGCCTTTCACACAGCCGACCAGGGCTCTCTCCCCAGCACCCTAGGGTCTTCTGAATGCCATAAGCACTCCTATCCCTGTTCCTGACTGCAGAGCTAGTAGTGACCCCTGATCGTATCTGGGTATGGCCTAAAAGACAAATGAAACTTCTTTAATTTTTTGGTATCTGAACCTGCAGTTCAGGTTGGTGTCCATTGACAGTCCTCTCTGGCTTTCCTGATCCAAATGGGACTTGTTGCCATGTCTCCTCCTTCCCCAGCTTTTGATAACGGGAGACCATCTCTCATGCTGTCAGTCAGTCTGTTCCAAACTGTTGACAGTTTCAGTATAGCATCATTGCAAAGCAAGGAATGGGCAGGATAGAGTTAAAATCTTGCAAAAGTTATACGGCTCCTAATTGACAAAACTGGTATCAGTCCAACCCCCGCCAGATTAGATTTAATCTTCTCTACAAACATTTTTCCTCTTTACTAACTTGATGATGATATTCCTGTGAGATTTTTGTGTTTGAGTCAGCATTTTTAAGATGGAAAATGCATATTAATAAAATTAGATGATTGAATTAAAGCTAAATGTGGCAGGTTCTATGGTGCAATTTATAGAAACTGTAATCTGCATTAATTTTTTCTTAATGATTCATTTTGTTCTATCTCTTTGGGCAATAGAACATTTTTGCTATATAGTTATAGGAGGCTTGTTAATTTGAACGTTGGTTGAAAATGAGTAAAGCAAACCTTTGTTTCTGAAACAATTCATAATGATGATATTGAAAGCCTCATTTTCCTGCACAGAAAATGGATTTATATATGACTTAAATAGTAATTTGGCTTGGTGAATTAAGTTCTTAATATGTAGATAATGTTAATTTCTAGTAGCTTTTGTAATCGAATGTTAAGAAAGGAATTGTTTCTCTTACCTATTCTTAGGAGTTTTATTACATGCCTTACTCCGTTATGGATTACATTTAATAAATGCAATCAGTAGATAATTGCCAGATTCCTACTGTGTGTATGGTTAATGTTTTGCTGCTTTTCAGTTTTGTTTTTTTTTTTTATTTTTTATTAGTGAATCACCGTGGGGTACAGTTACATACTTACAGACTTTCGTGCTTGCGTTTCAGTCATACAATGAACAAGTACTCATCCCTTTACCAGTGCCCATTTTACACCACCAATGATCCCAGTATCCCTTCCACCACCCCCAATCCCTCCACCCCCACCTCACCCCGCCTCTGTGGCAGGGCATTCCATTTTGCTCTCTCTTTCCTTTTGGGTGCTGTAGTTTTCACTAGAGGCATTGAGTGCCAGTGTGTTCAATCTAGTCTACCTTCGGCTTGCATCTCTCAACCCGAGTTGGTCCTCCAAATACCCTTTACTTGGTGTTCTCTTCTGTATCTGAGCTGTCTTTTTCCCTAGCATTTGAGGCTGGCTTCCAAGCCATGGAATAGACCTCCTGGTCTTTATCTCTACTATTCTTGGGTGTTAGCCTCCTATTTTGTTTCTTCATATTCCACAGACGAGTGTGATGTTTCTACGTCTCTCCCTCTGTTTCTGACTCATTTCACTTAACATGATACTTTCCATATAGATCCATTTATATGCAAATTTCATGATGTCATCTTTTCTAATAGCTGCATAGTATTCCATTGTGTAGATGTACCAAAATTTCTTTAACAAGTCATCTGTTCTTGGGCACTCAGGTTTTTCCAGATTTTGTCTATTGTAAACAGTGCAGCAATGAACATACAAATGCAGATGTCATTTCTACTATACTCTTTTGCGTCTCCAGGATGTATTTCCAAGAGTGGTATCGCTGTGTAAAATGGAAGTTCAATTTGGAACTTTTTGAGGATCATCTATACTGTTTTCCAAAAGGGTTGTACCAGTCGGCATTCCCAGCAGCAGTGAAGGAGAGTCCCTTTCTTCCCACGTCTGCACCAACACCAGTTGCTTTTGTTGTTTTGGATGTGGGCCAGTCTTTGTGGTGTAAGATGATATCTCAGTGTTGTTTTGATCAGCATCTCCCTGATGATTAGTGATGTAGAGCATTTTTTCATGTGCCTTTTGGCCATTCGGATATCTTCTTTGAGAGAGTTTCTGTTCATTTCATTGCCCCATTTTCTGATGGGGTTGGATGTCTTCTTTTTTTTATTTTTTTGGTTTTTGGGTCACACCCGACGATGCACAGGGGTTATTCCTGGCTCTTTACTCAGGAATTACCCCTGGCAGTGCTCAGGGGACCATATGGGATGCTGGGATTAGAACCCGGGTCGGCCACGTGCAAGGCAAACGCCATACCTGCTGTGCTATCTCTCCAGACCCTGGATGTCTTCTTTTTGTAGAGTTCAATTAGTGCCTTGTATGTCCTTGGTATCAACCCCTTATCTGATGGTTATTGGGTAAATATCCTTTCCCATTCTTTAGACTGTCTTTGTGTTTTGGTCACTGTTTATTTTGAGGTGCAGAAGCTTCTCAGTTTAAGATAGTTCCATTTGTTAATCTATGTTTCCACTTGCTTGGCCAGTGGCATGTCATCTTTGAAGATACCTTTAGCTTCAATGTCGTGGAAGGTTTTGCCAACCTTGTCTTAAATGTATTTTATGGATTCTGGTCTGATGTTGAGGTCTTCAATTCATTTTGATCTGAATTTCGTACATGCTGTTAGGTAGAGATCTGAGCCCATTTTTTTTTGCATGTAGTTGTCCAATTTCACCAGCACCATTTGTTAAAGAGGCTTTCCTTGCTCCACTTCACATTTCTTGATCCCTTATCAAAGATTAGGTGATCATATATTTGAGGCTGTGTATAAGGATATTCAATTCTGTTCCATTGGTCTGCAGCTCTGCCTATGTTCCAGTACCATGCTGTTTTAATTATTACCTCATTGTAGCAGAGTTTGAGGTTGGGGAAGTTGATGCCTCCCATCTTCTTTTTTTTCCAGAATTGCTTTAGCTATTCATTGGGGTTTGTTGTTCTATATGAATTTCAGGAGTGTTTGATCCACTTCTTTGAAAATGTCATGCGTATCCTTATAGGTATTGCACTGTATCTGTATAATGCTTTGGAGAGTATTGCCATTTTGATAATGTTAATTCTACCAATCCATGAGCAGGGGATATCTTTCCATTTCATTGTGTCCTCCTTTATTTCGTGATGAAGTGTTTTGTAGTTTTCTTTGTACAGTTCCTTTACCTCCTTAGTTAAGCTGATTCCGAGGTACTTGATATTCTGAGGCATGATGGTGAACGGGATTGCTTCTTTCAAGGCACTTTCTTGTCTCTCATTATTTGCATATAGGAAGGCCATGGACTTTTGGGTACTGTTTTTATAGCCTGCAACTCTACTATACAAGTCTTTTGTTTGTAGGAGTTTATTGGTAGAGGCTTTAGGGTTCTCTAAATATAGTATCATGTCATTTGTGAATAGTGAGAGCTTTATTTCTTCCTTTCCTATCTAAATACCCTTAATATCTTTTTCTTGCCTAATCGCTATTGCAAGTACTATGTTGCAACATAGTACTTCCAGTACTTGTTGAACAGAATTGGTGAGAGTGGGCATCTCTGTCTCATCTCTGATCTTAGGGGGAAGGCTCTTAATTTTTCCCCACTGAGGATGATGCTTTAATTAAATTTAATAAGTAAATTAATTAATTTAATTTCATTGCCATAGGCTTGTAGTAGATAGCTTTGACTATATTGAGATAAGTTCCTTTGAAACACATTTTGGCGATAGTTTTCATCATAAACGGGTGCTGGATCTGTCAAATGCTTTCTCACTTTCTCTGCATCTATCGATATGATTATATGGTTTTTCTCTTTTCTTTTGTTGATATGATTTCCGAATGTTAAACCATCCTTGCATCCCCAGGATGAATCCCACTTGGTTTCAGTGTATGATCTTTTCGATGAGTTGTTGAAGTCTATTTGCTAATATTTTGTTGAGAATCTTCACATCTGTTTTCATCAGGGATATTGGCCTGTAGTTTTCTTTTTTTGTGGTGTCTTTGTTTGCTTTTGGTATTAGGGAGATATGAGCCTCATAGAAACTGTTTGGTAGGGTTTCTGTTTCTTCAGTTTCCTGCAAAACCTTGGAAAGAACTGGCAGTTGATCCTCTTTAAATGTTTGGAAGAATTGTTAGTGAATCCATCTATCCATCTGGACCTATGCTTTTGTTTTTGGGAAGACTTTTGATTACAGTTTTAATTTCCTTGATATTAATAGGACTATTCAGGTATTCCAGGTCCTCTTGATTCAGCCTTGGGAGATTATAGGAATCTAGGAATCTATCCATTTCTTCTCTTGTTTTGTGGCATATAGATGTTTTTTTTCTTTTTGGCATATTATTGAAGTTTGGGTCCAGTTATTTCAGTGGTCAGCTAGTGATTAAAAGTGACTTTGATACTTGCAATGGAATAGTAGATTTCCTAATCTTTACTTACAAATTGATTGCGTACTTAGGGCTGCCTTCAACTTTCAGCTGGCAACCTATGAGTCTTTCCTTCCCACTTATAGAAAGCCTCAAGGCTAACCAGATATGAGGGCTGCTATAGTCTTCTTGTCTCTCCCCCCCAAATCAGATGTTGAAATCCAAACATTTCAACATGAAGGTGGAGCTTCTGGGAAACAATTTGGTCATAAATGAGATCAACATCCTTATCAAAGATGCCAAAGCATCTTTTAATAATATGAGGGGCACAGGAAGAAGGTGCTCTGAGCAAGTAGGATCTCATCAGACACCTACTCTGTTGATGCCCTGGACATGGACTTTCAGTTTCCCAAAGTGTGAGAAATAATGATCCATGTTGACAAGCTATCCAGTTGATGGTATGTTGTAGCAGCTCAAACAAAGACAAGGCTGTCTTTTTTTATTTTTATTTTTATTTTTTTTATTTTTATTTTTATTTTCATTTATTTTATTTTTTTATTAATGAGTCACCGTGAGAGTACCATTACAGAGTTTCATGCCTGTGTTACAGTTATACAATACTTGAATACCCATCCCTTCACCAGTGCCCATTCTCCTCCACCAATGGCACCAGTGTTCCTCCCCCCTCCCCTTGCTGTCCCCCTTTTATACCCCCCCATACTTGCAATAGCAATTAGGCAAGAAAAAGACATTAAGGGAATTCAGATAGGAAAGGAAGAAATCAAGCTCTCACTATTTGCAGATGACATGATTCTATACCTAGAGAATCCTAAAACCTCCACTAAGAAACTCACAGAAACGATAGACTTGTACAGCAAAGTTGCAGGCTATAAAATCAATACACAAAAATCCATGGCCTTCCTATATGTAAATAACGAGACAGAGGAAAGGGAAATAAAAAAATATTCCATTCACAATTGTGCCCCAGAAAATCAAGTACCTCGGAATCAGCCTAAATAAGATGGTGAAGGATCTCTACAAGGAAAACTACAAAACGCTACTCAGCGAAATAGAAGAGGACACAAGGAAATGGACGCATGTTCCCTGCTCGTGGATAGGAAGACTTAACATTGTCAAAATGACAGTACTCCCCAGAGCACTGTATAGATTCAATGTGATCACCATAAGGATATCCATAAAATTCTTCAAAGAAATGGATCAAATACTCCTGAAATTCATATGGAACAATAAACACCCACGAATAGCTAAAAGGAATTCTTGGGAAAAAGATAATGGGAGGCGTCACCCTCCCCAACTTCAAACTTTACTACAAAGCGGTAACAATTAAAACAGCATGATACTGGTCCGAAGGCCGATCTGCAGACCAATGGAACAGGGCGGAATATCCGTACATGCAACCCCAAATATATGATCATCTGATCTTTGATAAGGGAGCAAGAAATGTGAAGTGGAGCAAGGAAAGCCTCTTCAACAAATGGTGCTGGCATAACTGGACAACCACATGCAAAAAAATAGGCTTAGACCTCGACCTAACATCATGCAGAAAAGTCAGATCAAAATGGATTAAAGACCTTAGCATCAGACCACAATTCTTAAGATACATGGAAGACAAGGTCGGCAAAACCCTCCATTATACTGAAGTTAACAGTATCTTCAAACATGACACACAACTGAGCAACCAAGTGGAAACTGAGATAAACAAATGGGACTATATTAAACTAAGAAGCTTCTGCACCGCAAAAGATACAGTGACTAGAATACAAAGGCAATCTACAGAATGGGAAAGGATATTCACCCAATACCCATCTGATAAGGGGTTGATATCAAGGGCATACAAGGCACTGGTTGACCTCTA
The DNA here is from genome assembly GCF_027595985.1 of Sorex araneus. Taxonomy (NCBI): domain Eukaryota; kingdom Metazoa; phylum Chordata; class Mammalia; order Eulipotyphla; family Soricidae; genus Sorex; species Sorex araneus. The sequence goes on along the minus strand of NC_073305.1, from coordinate 64,770,168 downwards.
CAGGAAGAAAACATCCAACCCCATCAAAAAATGGGGTGAAGAAATGAACAGAAACTTTCTCAAGGAGGAAATACGAATGGCTAAGAGGCACATGAAAAAAATGCTCTTCATCACTAATCATCAGGGAGATGCAGATCAAAACAACTATGAGATATCACCTCACACAACAGAGATTGGCTCACATCCAGGGGAACAAAGACAACTGCTGTTGGTATGGATGAGGGGAGAAAGGAACTTTCCTACAGTGCTGGTGGGAATGCCGAATGGAATCCAAATTCAACCCTTTTGGAAAACAATATGGTCAATTTTCAAAAAATTAGAAATTGAGCTCCCATTTGATCCAGCAGTGCCACTCTGGGAATATAGCCTGGAGAGGCAAAAAAGTATAGTCGAAATGACATTTGCACCTGTATGTTTATCGCAGCACTGTTTACAATAGCCAGAATTTGGAAAAAACCGAATGCCCAAGAACAGATGAGTGGTTGAAGAAACTGGTACATCTGTACAATGGAATACTATGCAGCTGTCAGAAATGATGAAGTCATAAAGTTTGAAAATAAGTGGATCAACATGGAAAGTATCATGTTAATTGAAAAGAGTCAAAAAGAAAGAGACAGACACAGAAAGATTGCGCTCATTTGCGGAATATAAAACAACAGAATGGGAAACTAACACCGAAGAATAGTAGCAATAAGTACCAGGAGGCCTGCTCCACGGCTTGGAAGCTGACCTCACATGCTGCGGGAGAGGGCAGCTCAGATAGAGAAATGAACACCAACTAAACTGTCATGGAGGATCCACTCAGGATGGGAGAGGCAGGTTGAAAGCAGACTATAGACTGAACAAGACAGCCACCCAGTATCTCCATTGCAAACCATAACACCCATAAGGAGAGAGTGTATAGACTTTTGAAGTAGTCTCTGAAGATGTTTTGAATTTCTTTGGTTTCTGTTGTGTTGACTCCTTTTTCATTTCTGATTCGGTGTATTAGGGTTCTCTCTCTCTCTCTCTCTCTCTCTCTCTCTCTCTCTCTCTCTCTCTCTCCTCTTTCTCTTTCTGTGTGAGTCTTGCTAGTGTTTTATCAATCTTGTTTATTTTATCAGAGAACCAGCTCTTGGTTTCATTGATCTTTCATATTGTCTTTTGGGTTTCCATGTTGTCAGTTTTGGCTCATAAGTTTTATTTTTCTCCTCCTGCTTAGTTTGGGCTCCTGTTGTTGGTCCTTTTCTAAGGCCTTGAGCTGTGAAGACAAGTTATCTATGTAGGCCCTTTCTTCCTTCCTGAGTAATACTTGCAGATCTATACATTTTTCCCTTAAAATGGCTTTAGCTGTGTTCCATAGATTCTGGTAAATAATGTCTTCATTCTCATTTGTTTCCAGGTATCTTTTGATTTCTTCTTTTATTTCCTTCTGAACCCACTCGTTGTTGAACGTTGAATTGTTTAATTTCCAGGTGTTTGATTTCGTTCTCTGGTCTCTGGTTAATTAAGTTCTATCTTCAGTGCATAGTGGCCTGAAAAAATAATTGATACAATTTCTATCTTCATGATTCTTTTGAGGTCTGTTTTTTGACCCATCACGTGATCTCTTTTGGAAAATACACTGGAAAATAATGTGTATTCTTTCTTTCGGGGATGCAAAGCCCTGTTTAGATCTATTAGTCCTCTGTCTTCTATCTCTTCCTTCAAAGCCAGTGTTTCCTTGCTGAGTTTTAATCTTGTTAATCTACTTAGAGGTTATAGGGGAGTGTTGAAGTCTCAGCTACTATTGTGTTGCTAGCAATGTCCTTGTTAAGATCTGTTAGCAGTTGTTTTAAGTATTTAGCTAGTCCCTCATTAGGTACTTACACGGTTAGAACTATGATTTCTTGAGGCTGAATGTATCCCTTGATTAGTAAAAAATGACCTTTGCTTTCCCTTCTAGTGTTCTTCAACCTGAAGTTTATCTTTTCGGATACTAGTATGGCCACCCCAGATTTTTTGAAGGAGTTGTTTTCTTGTAGGATTGTTTTACATCCTTTGACTTTGAGTCTTTGTTTGTTCTGACTATTCATATGTGTTTCTTGTAGGTAGCAAAATGTTGGGTTTATTTTTCGAATCCATTTTGCCACTCTGTATTTTTTTTTCTTTTTTCTTTTTGAGTCACACCCAGTGGTGCTCAGGGGTCACTCCTGGCTCTGCACTCAGGAATTACCCCTGGCTGTGCTTGGGGGACCATATGGGATGCTGGGAATCAAACGCAGGTTGGCCACGTGTAAGGGAAAACGCCCTATCCGCTGTGCTATCACTCCAGCCCCCGCCACTCTGTATCTTTTAATTGGTGCATTTAAACCATTGACATTGAGAGAGATTATTGTCATGGGGCTTTGTGCCATCTTTCTATAGGGATTTTTGTGCTTGTAGGGGTTTTTCTTATCTCACAGCGGCCCCTTTAGTCCTTCTTTTAAGTTTGGTTTTGAGTCTATGAAGTTCCTGAGGTGTGGTTATCCATGAAATAGTGTATCGTTCCTTCGAGCTTTAGTGAGAGTTTAGCTCGGTAAAGTATTCTTGGTGAAGTGTTCATTTCATTGAGCTTTTTCACTATATCCCACCATTGTTTTCGGGCTTGGAGGGTTTCCTCTGATAGGTCTGCTGTAAACCTAAGGGGTGCTCCTTTGTATGTAATTTTCTTTTTTGTCCTTGCTGCTTGTGTTTTCTTGTATTGTGTCTCTATCGGTGGCATCCATCATAATGACTATGATATGTCTTGGAGTCTTTTTATTAGGGTCTCTTTTAGCCGGCACCCTTCAGGCTCCTTGGATCTGGATGCCTGCCTTCTCCAGCTCTGGGAATTTCTTAGCAATGATGTCCTTAACTCTATTTTCTTTCATTGGGCTTACTCCCTGTCCTTCTGGTACTCTGATTATTCTTATATTGTTCTTCTTGAGGTCATCCCCTAGGACTCTGATTCGCCCTAGAGCTATTTTGAGGTGTTTTGCTATTACTTGTTGTTTCCTGTAAGCTTTTTGCAACTCATATTCAAGCTCACCGATTCTGTCTTTGGCTATAGCCATTCTACTGTTGAGGTCACCTACTGAGTTTTTTATTTCATGTACTGATTCCTTTATTCGTGTCACTTCTGTTAGTAGCTTTGAAATTTCTGCTCTCATTTCTTCCTGTATTTTCTTGGTGGACGATTCCATTATTTATTTCATATCCTCCATTAATTTATTGGCTGTCTGTTCCATGGTTATTTTGAGTTCATTGAACATATTCAACACTTCATCTCTGAATTCTTTATCTGAGAGATCGTATTTGTGGGTAACCCCTGTTGAGGCTTCTGGAATCTTTTTTTCATCCTCCTCTAATGGTCGGGATTTTCGCTGTTTCTTCATATTGTTCTGGAACTATAGAGGTGGAACCTTCCAGTTCTCTATCCAATGCTGGATGAGCTAAATCAATAATGGTAGCCTTTTTTCCCTTCTAGAATACTTCCTTATTCTCAGGCCCTCCTCCTGGTTTATGTGAGGCCTCTAGTGAAGATTTGGAGGATATGTTTTTTTTTTTTATAAAGGGCTTGTTCAGCTTCTTTTGTTCACTGATATTTTTGGTGAAATTAGAATAGCTAATGGACTACTGTCATATAGTGATTGAGATGGCCAGGTTGTTCTTCAAAGAAATAGGTTATACAGATTGTGACCTAAGTCTGAAATGCAGTGAAGGGGGGAAAATAACTGTGCTCCACAGGAGACCACACCCCTGCTGTTGTGGCTACACCCCCTGGCGTAGAGGCCATGCCCGCAGCCACCTGTTGGGGTAAGCAGTGGAGTGAGGGCCGTTTGCAGGGGCGCCTGGGACCGGATTCAGTTCTGTTTTAAAGATGAAGAAAGCAATGCGCATTACAGAACTTAAAAGGCCTAATTTAAAAGAGCGTTTACAAATAAACATAGAGGGAAAGATATCCAGACCACTACCCTTTAGTTTGGGGGATACGCACAATTTATTAATTACCCTTTCATGTTGGTATGAGACTTTCAACATTTGATTGAGCAAGAAGATTATATTTAAAAAAATTCACTTTTATATTTTTGCCTGAAAAGAAATTGAAATATGAAGGAAGAAATTAATCTTCTCTGAGCTAATGACATGTATCCTGAAAGGGAGATAAGGAGCTTTTATTGAATTTGGTTAACTTTAGATTGCTTTCAGCTACTGTATTTCTGTTCATCAATATAATTTATTCTTTTCGTTTCATATAATTACATCCTAAAGCCTGGTGAATTACTTAGACCAGTAAGAAATTGTATTGTATATAAAAAGAGAATTGCTGCCCATTGACTATTGATTGACATGCACTATTAATCCCATAGACGATTAAAATATAATTCTCCTTGTTTGTTGTGGTTTTGCGATATCAAGTTATGTGCTTAGGATCTTCCAAAAGGATCTTAGAGCCTTTGTGGTGAGATGATGGTCATTATAAACTTATTATAAACTGATTTCTGTCTAGTAAAGTTTTCATTTTACTGCTAAATCAGCTGATTATTATTTTGAATCTGGGACTAGAAAGGCAAACAAAAATTGTAATGCTAATGTAGCCCATCAGAGTTTGAACCAGTGTCTGCTTTCTATGAATAATGGGGAAATAGATTTCTTATGGTGAGTTTCTGACAGTTCCTGGCTACTGCTACTGCCTTTGGTTCTTTCTCCTTTCCTGAGCATGATTCTCCTGTCTTGTGATAATGTGCAGCCCCCCACCCAAGTAATGGCAGTGTCTTTTCTGCAATTCAGCCATGTTTATTTCAGCCACAGTCAGTTTCTGCTGCTTGCTGGGAAGAACCCCAGCTCATGCACACAGAATAAATTAACCTTAGGTGTTGAGGCTTGGTGAGTGGACCATGGTGAATGGACTGAAAATTACTTTTTCCTAAGAAAAATTCTACTTGCTTATATTTGTTTGATCGTTACAGGAATGCCTAAATTGGTATTAAATGTGTCACCTAAATGTTTATCAAGATTGCCTTCAACAAATTGTAGCCTTTCCATAATAGTTTCTAGCAAATATTTACTTTTGAAAATGCATCCCTTTTTATGAAACATTCTTTTTTCTGTCCTAAGTCTGCAACTATACATGACCTTCGCTATCTTAAAATTTCTCTGGCTAGATAGTTTTGTCAGTTGTCGCGCGCCGCTTCGTCCAGCGAAGAAACACGCAACTCGGAGATCCTTTTGGCTGCGATTTATTTAGGAACTTTCTCATGCGTTGGAGAAGAAATCAGGAAAGGGGACGTGGAGTAAGGCGGAAAAAGGGACGCATGAGGGAGAACCGACTAGCTAGGTGACCTCCCCCCTTATATACCTCTCGCTGCCTGCTTACGCCCACGTGTCTGCATCTGATAGGTTAGTTACAGCTTATGGGCGTGGCAAGACATCCTGTTTCCTTATTAGGAGTTGTTTACGAAGCACGGTGCAATTAACAAGAAACAGGTGTTGTTTACGAAGCATGGCCCCGTAGGTAGAGGCTCTCCACAGTTCCCCCTTTTTGTTTTAGAAGAACAAGTCTGTGTAGGGACCTCGGCCCCCTTGGCCTTACCCGTCATTGGGAGCCCTCTCCCTTGTAGGTCCCTGTCTTAGGTTGGTCCAAGGGTCAGGTGGGTATAATGCACCCTTTCAAACTCCTCAACTACAGGAGGTCCCCTGCAGTTAAGGGTTCTCAGCTGCACAATACCTTTGCTACATCCAGCTAGACCTGATTGTTCTAAGCAAGATTATTGTTTCAGAATTGCAAGCCAAAGCTGCGGGGATTGCTGTGCCTCCAGGGCCACGAATGCCTGTAAATATCACGCCTTTGTAAATAGTTGTTCTTGCTGCATTTTATATAGACACCAGGCAAAAAACCAAAGCAGTGAGAAGCAATAAGGATAGTACTACTCCCACCTCCACCCACTCTTTGATAGAATAGAGGGGACTTCTACTCTGGTCTTATTATTAAGGTGGGTAAGGAAGGGATTAAAGCAGGCCATGGTGTAGCAATGGCCCAAAAAGCTGCTTCTTCAGCTCATATCATCACAGGAACCAGGCTGAACAGGAGCACCAGTTTCCACCTCTTGATCTCCTGGAGGCGCGGTCTTCCATGTCAGGCGTTCAGGAATCCACACTGGTTCTGCCCTGTCCTGTGGAAAAACACAAACAGAACCCCTGGCCCAGGTTAACACGGGGTCCGGGCCGTGCCATTCACCAGAAAGGATATTCTTCCATTTAACATATCCTTGGCACACAGGGATCTTTGAAGAGTGCCTGTCTGCTGAGGAAGTGCCCTTATCATTAATAATAAAAAAATTTAGAGTTCTCGAGGGGGCCATCCCAGGCCAACTCCCCCTTTTTGTTTTATTAGGAAATTCAGGCTGCATGCGTGTATTGCCAGCAGCAGTAAGAGCTTGCTCAATTTTGCAAAGGGCTTCTCTAGCTTCGGGTGTGATAGTCCGTGGGGAAGAAAGAGAAGGATCACCTTGAAGCATATTGAATAAAGGTTTTAAGTCATAGTTAGGTAATTTAAGGTATCCCCTTATCCAATTAATGTCTCCCAACAAACGTTGGAAATCATTAAGTGTGTGTAAGTGGTCAAGCCGAAGCGTAATTTTTTGGGGATGTACTGCTTTGGGGGTTATCTTAGCGCCTAGATATTGGACAACTGTTCCTTTCTGAATTTTTTCAGGGGCAAAAATTAAATTGGCACTTTGTAAGAGCGAGGTTAATTTGAGTAGGGCATTATTAAGAGCGTTTTCGGATTTTGCTGCCAGCAGGATATCATCCATATAATGCACACATTGTACTTTCGGGAAACACTTTCGCAAAGGAGCTATGATGGAACCTACGTATAGCTGGCAAAGAGTGGGGCTATTTGTCATCCCTTGAGGGAGGACTACCCATTCATATCGCTTATCTGGTTGCTCATGGTTCTTAGAGGGTAATGTGAACGCAAAACGGGGAATATCCTGTGGATGTAACGGAATAGGGAAAATGCAATCTTGTATGTCAATGGCAATTACATGCCAATCTTTTGGTAAAGTGGTTAATAAAGGCAGGCCACGTTGTACAGGCCCCATCACGCGCATTTGAGCATTAACAGATCGAAGATCATGCAACAAACGCCATTTACCGGATTTCTTTTTAACTACGAAAACAGGAGTATTCCAAGGGGATACAGAAAGACGTAAGTGTCCAGCTGACAATTGTTGATTAACTAAGGCTTCAGCTGCATCTAATTTTTCAGAGGATAAAGGCCACTGTGGAACCCACACCGGGTCCTCTGTTAACCATGTTATGGGGATGATTTCCACAGCGGCCCCTATAATAAATTTTGGTCAGCAGAAACAGCAATAGGGCGCGAAGAAGTGCAAAGCCTAACTTCCATCTTAGCTAGAACATCTCGTCCCCAAAGGGAAAAAGGCAAATTCAGTATAAAATGCTGGAAGCTATCCCGGTGTCCCTCGTCATCCTTTCAGGTGAGGTGACATGCACTCACTTCTGGGGTACTGAGGTACCCCAGGCCCTGCAACTGCTGAGCAGAAGCCTGTGTGGGCCAGGCAGAAGGCCAATCCTTAGTGGCTATTATGCTATGGTCTGCTCCAGTGTCAAGGAGTCCCATGATCCCTCTTCCTTCCACTATTAATTGCATCATGGGTATCGAGGGATAAAGAGATGGACGGGTCATGGATGGTTCTCGGGGCCTTCCTTTCTTTTTTGGGGCGCGTCCCTCCATCAGCGGGGTTCCCCTAGAGGCCTCGCTTTCCACGTCCGAACCCTCCTCTCGCTCAGAGGCTACAATGCCATGACGGCTGCCTCTGTTCAACAGTTCCTTCTTTGTCTCTCCTAACGCTACTTGTCCTGGTTGTACGGCTTTATCGCACTTCTGATCCTCCAACCAACTTCTAACGAACTTACTAAACGAGAAAGGGAGGCGCAGCTCCTCAATACAGCCACAGAAAGCAAAAACGAAAAAACAAAGGGAAAGACAAACAAACATCCAACCAACAAACAAAACATACACATCCATGGATATTATTGTCCTGACTCACCACAGGAACTTGATCGTCACGACTTCTCGTGAACCTTAGTCCTGACTTACCACAGGAACCTCATCGTCACGACTTCTCGTGAACCTTCGTCCTGACTTTACACAGGAACCTGATCGTCACGATTTCTCGTGAACCTTAGTCCTGAATAAATCGCAGCAAGTTCTGAATCCACCAGAGGGTACTGGAGGTCGGGTTCCCCGTACGGGCCACCAGCTGTCGCGCGCCGCTTCGTCCAGCGAAGAAACACGCAACTCGGAGATCCTTTTGGCTGCTATTTATTTAGGAACTTTCTCATGCGTTGGAGAAGAAATCAGGAAAGGGGACGTGGAGTAAGGCGGAAAAAGGGATGCATGAGGGAGAACCGACTAGCTAGGTGACCTCCCCCCCCTTATATACCTCTCGCTGCCTGCTTACGCCCACGTGTCTGCATCTGATAGGTTAGTTACAGCTTATGGGCGTGGCAAGACATCCTGTTTCCTTATTAGGAGTTGTTTACGAAGCACGGTGCAATTAACAAGAAACAGGTGTTGTTTACGAAGCATGGCCCCGTAGAGGCTCTCCACAGTCAGTAGCCTTATGTTCACTTGATAGAGGCAGCTGGAGACCCAGAGAGTGAAGGGCTCCTTCACTCTTAGGAGAGTGAAGGAGGGTGAGTGAGGCAGACGCCATGGAGGTGCATGGGCAGCTTCTTGTCAGTTTCCTTAGAAACAAATCAGAAAATAGAGCTTTGAAAGTCAATGGCGGGGAATGCCGAACGAGTAGGAACCAGATGCAGCTATAAGACTTGGGGTTCCAGCGAATGCTTGCAACCATGTATGCGGACTGTGAACTAAGCTTTTGCCCCACGCCGGCTAATGGAGGAAATATCCTTCTCCCTTGGTCTCTCCTCCCTTCCGGGGGAGAAGGCGTGGTGTCCGACATTTTACGGGTCCTTTGTGCAGGTATGAACTTTGTGGCGCGAAAAAAAAATGTGTGCTTTGAACTTGAAACCGGGACACCTGGGCAGGCTCAGGCCGGGGCCGGAGCTCGGGCTCCAGCCGAGATTCGACCTGGGTGGCCATGCCTCTGCACAGCCGCGGGAATGCCGAACGACCAGGAACCAGAGGCAGCTATAAGACTGTGAACTAAGCTTTTGCTCCATGCTGCTCCAGGAAGGGAAATGATTCAATTTCCAACTTTAATCTCCCTGCATTTAATTACTAAAATACAGAAATTGTATCAGTAGAAAACTGTATCACTAGAAAACTCAATATCAAATATTTCCTTGTCAATAGGGCTGTATTCTTGGGGGATAAATTCCAACAAAAATAGTTAGTCTGTGTTGAAACTCCAACAACAGTAGTGAGTTTTGTGTTGAAATATGGAATGTAATCAAGGTAAAGTGAAGAGTGAAATTTATCATTTACCCAGGCGGGAGTGGGGGGTGGGGGTGGGAGGCATACTGGGGTTTTGGGTGGTGGAATATGGGCACTGGTGAAGGGACGGGTGTTTGAACATTGTATAACTGAGACATAAGCCTGAGAACTTTGTAACTTTTCACATGGTGATTCAATAAAATAAATTTAAAAAAAACAAAGAAAGTCAATGGCACAACTTGAATTTTAACAGTTTTAAAAAAAAGTTTTTTTCATTTCATCGAATAAAAATACTAGCAGTGGCATTTATCTTTTTTTTCTTTTTTTTGCTTTTCGGGTCACACCCAGCGATGCACAGGGGTTACTTCCAGCTCTACACTCACAAATTACTCCTGGCGGTGCTGGGGGACCATATGGGATGCTGGGAATGGAACCCGGGTTGACCTCGTGCAAGGCAAACGCCCTACCCGCTGTGCTATCACTCCAGCCCCTATCTTTTCATTTCTAACCTTGTGCCCAGCACTGTGCTGAACATTTCACCAGCGGGATTTCCTGTAATATACACTTAAATGAAAGGGAAAGCCTTTGTTTTATTGACTGGTTCTGAGTATTGCTGGATCGGTGTGGACCCTTGATTAGGTATCCATGGTAACTAATAGAAGTTTATACTTTCTTTTTAGCGTGCCATTAATGGAGTTATTATTATTTTATTTTATTCCTTTTTATAGGCTACACATTATAAATGAAAAAAGAAGTTATTCTATAACACATGGGTTCATTTTCTAGGACTTTCCTGTAGACTATTTTCCCTTGCAATCTTGATTAACCTGCACTGTACTGGGAAGTGTGGTAGATCCAAATGTCCAGAGGGTACCTGGGCATCCAGAGGTTGTAAAAGCACAGGGTCTCCTGGATTCCAGTGCTATGTCACCTCCTTGTATGGATATGTTGGCCTTTTAAAAGATATATTAAGCATAAATATCTTTTTTTTCCCAAGAGAATATGCTTATTACTTTGATTTTGGAAAAAATACAGATCGGTAAAAAAACCCTTTACTTCCATAACCGAGAGTAAACCTACGATAACACTAACAAAAATCCCTGCATTTTTCTTTCACATTCAGTTGCTTAGGGAATTTATATGCAGTATATAAATTTCTAAAAATACAAATATAATATATTTTCATAAATGTAATTGAAGGTGTGTTTATATAAATTTGGGAAATACTATGCATATAATTTTTCTCTGACTTTAAAATATTTCACACTTTTAAAGATCATTAAATATTAAATGCTTTTCAAAGTTATAGACTTAATGGATATATTATAATATCTAAAGTGAGTATGTTATTTCCTGTTGTGACAGATATTTTCCATGTTGATGTGTAAGGCAGTGCTAACTTCTGAAGCCCGTATGTCAGTAGAATTGAGTACCAGTACTCAATTCTTAGTAGCTTTATAAAATAAATAATTAGTTCTTAATCACATAAAATTGAGTTGTTCTTGGTTTGCCTTTAAGACTTAGGCTGCCTGAGAGACTTAGGCTCCATCCTCATTCTACTCTACCCTCTTCCACTAGTTGCTTCTAGTAGTTACCTGTAAATCGTGTTTATTTCAGCCACCTAAAAGAGAAAAGACTTTGGAGGATATCTTGTGAAAATGTTGCATAGATCACAACATTTCAGCTTATACTCTATTGGCTAAAATTCTTCAAATCACAACAAACTACAAAAGAGTCTCAAAAAACTACTTTAGTGCATTATTAGAAAGAAGAATAAATAGGTTGTTAATCATCTTGTAGTATTCAGTGTTTAGAATTGTTAGAAGATTAATACTTTGACTTCTTAGTTTGAGATGAACATGGAGTATTCAATCAGAGTTGTGTTTTTTAATCTTGTTCTCTTTTAATGATTAAGCTACGGTTTCATAGGTTTTCATGGCTATAAAGAAGGGAGAGTGATGTATGCCATAAGGAATTATTCATAAAGTATAAAGAAACAAAATGTATCTTTCTTTTGGGGGATCTGAACTGAGTGGATGTTTCTGCCACCAAAACTTAATGTAATAACAAATAAAAAGCACCAACAAAATATGAAAATTCTTATTGCTTTTGCAATAACACCTGAATGAATGTCAAACTATATTCAATGTATAGCACAATAGATATTTTATAATATTTATATTTCTCTTACATAATTGGCTGATATTTTCTAGAGAGATGAATGTATATGAAGTAAAAATTTCCATAAATTTGTAAGAAAATGAAAATTTTTCTTTCCACGGGAACAGAATAAATATTACCTGAGGAATTCTACCTTTCAGATGCTACACTATTCCCCAAGGTAGTTGTTACAGGAGTTGGCAATGTTTAACAGATGTTCATAAATAGTACCAAGTCTCCACTTGAGTTTTCTAGGTTATCTACAATAAAGTCAGGCAAAGAATTGAGAAAGTTTAAAAACAGAAAAAGTACTGCTTGATCTACCTCCGAACGAAAACCAGATGAATAAACAAGTTACCTCAATTATGTATTTTCTTCCTTTTCAATCAACTTGGAACAAGCTAAGGGATTTGTGAGTCTGTTATTTCTTTCAAATTAAATGTGGACTAAGCATTAGAATATTTTTTATCTCCAGGCCTTTATTTGAGCAAATATACCAATCCCTTCAGTATGAGGAAAAGGAAACAGATGGGCTGTGGATAACAGGGGGAGGGGGGAATAGCTGTGCTAGAAGTATTTGATATGCAAAAATCAAACTTTTCACAGTGTCTTCAAGGTGTTGGATGTAGCACTGAAAAGTAACATAAATATATATTTTTATAAGTAGCCTATAGATGAATATCACGGATATGAGAAAATCCAGATCCTTTCATGACTTTCTACTTGCTCAGAATTTCTTATTACTCTTTTCAAATTCAGTTTAAATTTGACACGGCCAGTTGTATAGGACATAGTCATGGTCTGCCTTTGCAACTGGTCCCCTTGTGCTTATTTCTGGGACATTTTTTGATAAATGAAACTCAGGCAACTCTGCAGTGACCCTGCAAGCTTCAACCATATACTGCCCCCTCCTCTAGTACCTTTTGTTTTAACTACAGTAAGTATGCTGTATATTACATCTCTGGTACATATTTTATGACTGAGAGTTTGTAACTTTAGATACTCTTCTCCTTCACCCTTTTTTTGGCAGCCATAAATTTGATTTTAGATCTTTGTTACTCTGAGTTTGAATTTGATTTCTGTTGTTGTTATATGGGAAAGGGGGACTTTTTTGTTTATTAGCTACCATGTAAGGCTTTTTTTTTTTTTTTGGCTTTTTGGGTCACACCCAGTGATGCTCAGGGGTTACTCCTGGCTTTGCACTCAGGAATTACTCCTGGCGGTGCTTGGGGGACCATATGGGATGCCGGGGATCAAACCCGGGTTGGCCGCGTGCAAGGCAAACACCCTACCCGCTGTGCTATCGCTCCGGCCCCTCCATGTAAGCCTTTTGTCTTTTTGTTCAAATTATTTGACCTAAAAATAATGCTCTTAGGAGGCATCCATGTTATCTCACGTGGTAGGATCTTTTTATAACATATTCCATTGTCTGTAGAGAAAATTAAAAAAAAATATTGACGCACCATGATTTACAAAGTTATTTATAGTTGGATTTGATTTGGGTGGAACTATAGCATAGCAGGTAGGGCGTTTGCCTTGCACGCAGCTAACCTGGGTTTGATTCTTCCATCCCTCTCAGAGAGCCCGGCAAGCTACTGAGAGTATCTCCCCCACATGGCAGAGCCTGACAAGCTACCTGTGGCGTGTTCAATATGCCAAAAACAGTAACAAGTCTCACAATGGAGACTTTACTTGTACCCGCTCGAGCAAATCGATGAACAACAGGACGACAGTGCTGCAGTGCAGTGGATTTAGACACACTATGTTTCAATACCAGTCCAACCACCAGTAACTGATAATATCTTAGAAAAATGAAGAACATTCCTTACGGGATAACTATGGGCTGACATCTCACAATATTTGATACATAAGAAATAGATTATGTAAATTGGCATAAGCCAGGAAGTAATTTTCAAGATTAATCTGGTATTTCAAGTTTTCATAAGTGCCTCTGAGCATAGATGACAATCCGTATTGATTTGTCTGTGGTCAATTTAGACATATTAATTTTTTCCATGTTACTTTTAATAGCAATCCCATTCACCCTTGAAACTATATTCATTCATGCAGTAAAGTAAATTATTACCTTGTTGGTAATTTTTATCCTTAAAAAAAATGCCCAAATTTTAGGATGGAATATGTAAGGTATAAGTAAAATGCCATGTGTCATGCAACTTTTAAATTAAGGAAAAGCATGAGGAAAAGGATCTTTGTTACACTGTTAGGGGTGATTGCAGGAATCGGACATAAAATCAGTTGAATAGGATGATGCTTAATTGTGTCTGCAGACAACCTTATTTCATCTTTGTATTTCTGATTCCTTGAAAATATTCTAAGTTCTATCGGTCGTTACTGAATAGGAAAAACTAAACTATATAACCCAGGCAATACCCACCCCCCTCCCATCCAAGTTAAGAATTACCAATGCAGATTTCTCTTAGTTATACTAGATCAATTTTCTCCAGTCCTAATGGGTTATGTCCTTAAACTTGGATTAGCAGGAGGTAATCTAAGGATCTTCACACCTGAGAAAGCTCAGAGACATGAGGAAGGAAACTTCCAAGTAGGAAGCTTTATCTGCTATGATTCTTTGCTAGAAACTGGTCCAGGTTTCTCCTCAGGTTGGTCTTCCTGCCTAATGACACAACATAGACAGATCTGGTCAAAATGTAGAATAGACCGATTTTTGGTATTGCTAGGAATGACATTTTTTTTTTTACACAGTATTTTTTCAGTGACTCTTTTTCTTTTTTTAGAATCACCATGAGATACAGTTACAAAGCTTTCATGTTTCAGTTTGTCATACAACAATTGAACACAGATCCCTCCACCAGTGTACATTTTCCACCACCAATGTCTCCAGTACCTCCCCCCACCCATCCCACCTCTCCCCCTGCCTCTATGGCAGACAATTTCCTCCATACTCATTCTCTACTTTGGGGGAATTATGGTTTGCAATACAGATACAAAGAGGCTATTATGTTTGGTCTTTATCTATTTTTAGCCCATGTCTTTCATTCAGAACGATCCCTCCAGCCATCATTGACTCAGTGATTCCTGCTCTATTCCAGCTGTCTTGTCCCACAGCTCATGAGGCAGGCAACCAATCATGGAACAATACTGCTGGTCCTGTCTGTACTGTTCTTGGGTATTATTTTACATTCCAAAAATGAGTGCAGCCATTCTGTGTCTATCCTGCTCTTTTTCACTCATTTCACTTAGCATGATATTCTCCATGACCATCCACTTACAAACAAATTTTGTGATTTCATCTTTCCTAACATCTGCATAGTATTCCATCGTGTGGATGAACCAGAGTGTCTTTAACCAGTCATCTGTTCTCGGGTACTCACGTTGTTTTCAAATTCTGGCTATTGTGAACAGTGCTGGAATGAACATACAGGTACAGATATCATTTTTAAAGTAAAAACAGATTTTATTTGGAGGTTTTTTAGGAAAAGAACAGAGGGAGAGAAAGTGAGAGAGAGTAACATGCTCAAGGCAGAATATGAGCTTCTCCAGAGATGAAGCGAGCCCCTACGTACATCCCAGCATTACATATGAAAGTACACATCTCAGGAGGGGAGATGTGGGTGACACGTGTGCTTGGGTACCACTTGTGCTTGGCCACGTGGGCACAAGCAGCACATGGGCTCGGGCAACATATGCACCTCATCTGTCAGGTTTTTTCTTTCTTTTTGGGCCATGCCCTGTGATGCTCAGGGGTTATTCCTGGCTGTGCACTCAGGAGTTGCTCCTGGTGGTACTCAAGGGACCATATGGGATGCCAGGGACCGAACCTGGGATGGCCACGTGCAAAGCAAAGGCCCTCCCCATTGTACTATTACTCTAGCCCCTTATCTGCCATTTTTTAAACCATTCTTTATTTAAAAAATTAAAACTCAGATAAAAAAGAAAAGAAGACCCAGTATACCAGCCATTTACCTGGCAGAGTTCTTATTGCTTAAGGTCAGGCCAACATTCTTGCCCTTGAGTTGATTTTCTTAGTCAAAACCCTCAGAAATCTTAGTGTTTTTCTCCTCCTCTCTGTGAATACTGGAAGCATCTTCCTTTAGCTGGACGAGAAACTTTTTGTTGTATTTGACATTTGAGTTTTTCTTAGAATAGGAGTCTTTCTCAACGTAGCAACACATCTACTGCCATGACTGTACCTTTCAGCCTCACGTTAGTTGAAATTTAAAGGGGTCTTTTGTGAGTGTTGCAGTTCCTGAAGAAGGCAGGTAGCTAAAATTTCCCATGTGGCCAAAAAAAAGGAAACATAATGATAGAGAATTTTATTTCCATTACCTCTGTTTTAACTTTCGTAGCTGAATGGCACTCAATTTAATACCAGGTTGAACAACTTTCTTTTTGTTCAGCTTCCTTTGATTTAAGCAAAGTAGTTGAAATGATTGTGGTCATTGTAGGAGTTAGATATTGAGGTACTGTTTCATGTCTGTTGTAATTCTCTCTAGCTTTTATAAGCTTATTTACAGCCTTTCCCCCATTAAAACGTTAAAACTCTTAATGTAAAACTGTATCAATGATTGATAAACACCATCTGCAGCTCTACTATCTTATTGATTTTCACTTTCTATTTTCGATAATAATTTTTTTACATTTTAGATACCAGGAGGGTATCATTTTCCAGACCATTGGACACCAATTGATACTCAGTAATTTATTGAGAAAATATTTTCGATATTTGTGTTTGATGAAGAGAGAGAAAGCTAACAAATCAACAAGTAATTTATAGACAAAGAGGAGTTCTTGGGCAAAAATGAACAAGTGGCGAAATTCTGGGGATATAGGATGGTCAAGGAAGACTTCGCTGAGAAGGAGACATCAAGTTGATTTGAAATAATGAAAAGGAGCCAGTCTCGAGAAGAATCAGAAGTGAGGGGTTTCTTTGTAGAGATACCAGATGGGGTTTATATTTTGAATAGTTGGTGACTGTGTCATTTTGAGAACTGCAAAGCAAACTGGTGAAATTGAAAGTGTACTAGGATTAGATCTGCTGTGATTAATAAGGACTTTATAGGTCTAGATCCCTATATTAGAGATAATTCTCAGTGAAATGGGGCCATACTAAAACCCTATATTAATTGGATGTTGCCTCGACAGAAAATCCCAGAACTAAATGAGCAGTTTGTTTTTGCTCACATGTCTGCATGTTGTCTGTTCCTGAGTGTCTGGTGCTTTTTAACTCCCTTGGTTAAAATCTGTTGGTTGGGCCCAGGTCATCCATGTGTTTCTCGTCCTCATTAGAACAGTGGGCTAGATGTGGGGTTTCCTCACATGGGAATTGCCAAAATACATCTGGCAGCAAATCCAACTACTATTCTGTGTCAAGCCTTAGGTAGCAACAATTGGGTTAATATTCTATTGTTTGAGCCCAAAGTCCAAAGGCCATGTGTGACAGGTATACTTGGTAAAGATTGGGCCTCTAGACAGGAGTGAAAAATGGGGCCAATAACTCATTACCCTTAAATATTACATTAAAATTTCACCAGAGAACTAGGACTTGGGATGTTGCTGAAATAGTTAGTGAACGTGCTTTGTGTGTGGGAACCCAGAATTCCATCTTGGAACCACATGATACCCCTACCTCTGCCAGGAGTGATCCCTAAGTATCAAGCCCCAGGCCTCAAATAAATGAACAAATAAATAAAAGATCTTAGACTGAGGTTGCCAACTCTCTTAGGTTTCCCATGATTAGAGTCTTCTGGGATAATTGACTTTTGGTGCTAAAACCTAGAAAGTTCTTGAAAAAGTTATTTCTCTTTTCCATTTTTTTTGTGCCCTTGTATACTTTAAGTGATGAAGACATTGTTTGTGGAAAACATTGATACAGAATGATTCAGTCACACTAGTATGGGTTGTGGTGAATGGATTATCAGGGCTTCCGGGAAAGGGTAGACTGCTATTATGATTATTATGGTGAGGAAAGTTGGTAGTTTAGATGATGACGGTGGCAGAAGAGCTAGAGAAAAATAAATGCCTTTGGGATTTATTTGGAGGTAGAGCTTGTGGAACTTGCTGATGTATGCAATATTGTGGATTAAAAAAAGGAGCTGAAGATTTGTGTGAGCAGTTGAATATGCTTTTTGCAGGAATATAGCGTACTGAATAACCTATAGCAAATTTAAAGTATTATTGCAAGAATATAGTAATAAACCTTTGCCCACGAATTCATGCTGTATTTAGTAGTGGCATATTTCTTTTTGAAACCTTGCTTGATAAATCAATGGATTAAGTGTGGAAGTTATATTTGTATTGGGTCCTATAATATGCAAACAAATTATACCAGAAAAATGATTGTACTTACAGATATAATCTACCTAATAACTTGTTTCAGCTCCTCTGACATATCATAACACTTCGTTTCTATAATCAGGAAAGCCATGGATGTGGGAATATTGGTATGTTGTCTTTCTTTGAATTTGCCAAGGACTCAACTATAATTTTTCATTTTCATCATGAATTTTCAGTACATTATTTTGGATGACATTGTACTTGCTATAAAAAAAGCATTCAAATGGGACTCAGAATGCCTGAATTTTAATTGTGGAATTTGTTTCCAGTTATTCCCACCCATTTTTTTTTCATCTGGACTTTATTGATCTAATTAAATTACATTAAGAATTGAAATGAATTATACATTATTGTGCTCATGTTTCCCCCATACAAAGTTTGAGAACCCATCCCTTCACCAGTGCCCATCCTCTACCACCAGTAAACCCAGCATCCCTCCCACCCTCCACAGTCCCGTCTCCCCCCCCACCCCACACTGCGACTATGGTAGGGTATTCCCTTTTGTTCTCTCTCTCTAATTAGGTGTTGTGGTTTGCAATAAAGGTGTTGAGTGGCCATTGTGTTCAGTCTCTAGTCTACATTCTGCACGCATCACCCTTCCCCCGCATGACTTCCGACCACATTTTACTTATTCCCACCCATTTTTGGTGAAAGAGCCAGGACTGTTTATGATTTGGATTGGTGATTGCTAATTTCATTCCCAGTATGTCTGGATAATATTTTAAAGGAGGAGAACCTTGTCTTCAGACTATTCTTGTTGATGGTTAAATCACCATTGTATACTAGGCAATGGCTCGTAATACTTCAGTGATCCTAAATTACTAGGTTTATCTATTTGGGCTTTGTTTCTTCCCCTATGAATTGGAGAGCTAATGCAGCAATGTTGTGAAAACCCTGGAACATAGGTAGGTGAAGTGCTTTTTTCAGAACATCCCTTTTATTCTCAACCATGGTAGTGAGTTTACATGCCTGGGTTCATATTGCCTTTATTTCTCTTTTCCACTCTTTGTACCTTTGGATACTACAAGTGATTTATGAAATGTCATTGATCAGGTCTTTAACAGCTTTCAGTTCTAGAACTTGCCTTTCTTTACTACAGATTGATTCTGTGCAGTCAGTCATCAGTGTTTTCTCTTAATTTTCTAAAGATCTGGTACTTAATCCCTCTTTGCCTGCCTTAGTTTCATCAGCTAAAATGGGTTGATGATATTTCTTGCATCAGAGAGTTGCTGTGGTTCGCTCTTAATTATATTGATTTTAATAACTCTCTGAGTTAATATAATTAGATCAAGCATGGAAATTATAGCCACCTGGTGACTATTAACAGCATAGTTACAGGTGAGCATGATTCTAAAAGTACTGAATTTCTTGACTTGAAAATGGACTAGAAATATACTCTATAGAAAATTGAGAAGTTCATGTGATGAATTAAAGGTTATCTTGATATAGATTTTCATTCTTTTGGGAAGTGAGCTTATTTATTTATTTGAATTTTTTTTTGTTGAATCACGTGAGATACAGTTACAAAGCTTTCATGTTTGAGTTTCAGTCATACAATGATTGAACACCCATTTCTCCACCAGTGCACATTTTGCACCACTAAGGTCCCAGTGTCCGCCCTTGTAATCCCAAACCTCCCCTTACCTCTATGGCATGAAATTTCCCTGATACTCTCTCCCTACATTTGGACATTATTGTTTACAATACAAATACTGAGAGGTTATCACGTTTGGTTCTTTATCTACTTTCAGCGCACATCTCCCACTCTGAACGATCCCTCCAACCATCATTGACTTAGTGATCCCTTCTCTATTCCTAGCTCAGGAGACAGGCATCCATCTATGGAGCAGTATTCCTGGCCCTTGTGTCTACTATCTTTGGGTGTCAGTCTCATATTATGTTATTTTATATTTCCTAAATGAGTGCAGTTATTCTATGTCTGTCCCTTTCTTTCTTTCTTACTCATTTCACTTAGCATGATACTCTCAATGATTATCCACTTATAAACAAATTTCATGATTTCATCTTTCCTAACATCTGCATAAGTATTTCATTGTGTAGATGTACCAAAGTTTCTTTAATCAGTTGTCTGTTCTTGGTCTTGGGTTGTTTCCAGATTCTGACTATTGTGAACAGTGCAGCAATGAACATAAGGTACAAATGTTATTTCTATTGTGCTTTTTTGCATTCTAGGGATATATTCCCAGAAATGTTATTGCAGAGTCATATGGAAGCTCAGTTTCTAGTTTTTTGAAGATTGCTCATACTGTTTTCCAAAAAGACTGGACTAGTCGGCATTCCTACCATCAATGAAAGAGAGTCCCTTTCACCCCACATTCATGGCAGCTCTAGTTGTTCGTGTTAATGTGTGCCAGTCTCTGTACTGTGAGATGATATATCATTGTTGTTTTGATTTGCATCTCTCCCTGATGATTAGCAACGTAGAGCACTTTTTCATGTGCCTTTTGGCCATTTGCAATTTTTGTTTTTGAGGAAGCTACTGTTCATTTATTCTCCTCATTTTTTGGTGGAGTTAGAGATTTTTTTTCTTGTACTGTTCTAAGAGTGTCTTGTATATCCTGGATATTAACCCCCTTATTAGATGGGTATTGGTTAGTATTCTTTCCCAGTTTGTGGGCTCTCTCTGTATTTTGATGACTTTCTTTTGAGCTGCACAAGCTTCTTAGTTTAATGTAGTTTGATTTGTTTGTGTTTGTTTCCACTTGCTTGGTCAGTGGTGTTTCATCCTTAAGGATGATTTTAGTGTCAATGTCATAGAGGGTTCTGCCTACATTTTAATTTTCCTCCATGTACCTTATGGATTCAGGTATGATGTTGAGGTTTTTTCATCCACTTTGATGACTTTTGTGCCTGTTGTTAGACAGGGGTCAGAGTTCATTTATTTTGCAGGTGCTGCCCAGTTTTCCCAGCACCACTTGTTGAAGAGGCTTTCCATGTTCCACTTCACATTTGTTGGTCCTTTATCAAAGATTAAGTGATCATATATATGAGAGTCTGTGTCAGAATATTCAACTCTGTCTCATTGGTTTGTGGGTCTGTTTCTAGTGTAATACCATACTGTTTTAATTACTACTGCTTTGTAGTACAGTTTGAAGTTGGGAAGGTGATGCTACCCATCTTCTTTTTCCCAGGAATTGCTTTAGCTCTTCATGCGGGTTTATTGTTCCATATGAATTTCAGGAGTGTTTTGTCTATTTCTTTGAAGAATGTCATGGGTATCCTTATAGGAACTGCATTAAATCTGTATAGTGCTTTGGGCAGTATTGCCATTTTGATAACGTTAATCCTCCCTATCCAATAGCAGGGGTTATGTCTCCATTTCCTAGTGTCCTCTTTTATTTTTTGAAATAGTGTTTTGTAACTTTTCTTTATATAGGTCTTTCATCTCTTGAGTTAAGCTGATTTCAAGCTACTTGATTTTCTGAGGCACTATTGTGAATGGGATTGTTTTTTAAATATATCTTTCTTCTCTTTCATTATTTGTACATAGGAAAGCCATGCATTTTGTCCCCGGTGGGCGGGTGGGGAAACAGCGCGAGACCACTGAACGCAGGTGGCGAGAGAGCCGAGGAATTCCTACTCGCTTGGTGAAAACACAATCTTTGAAATCTTGTTTTCTCTGGTGCTGTGTCAGCCAGCATCTTTTTTAACTTTAATAGAAATCTGGCCAACATACTTCTCTTATGTCTTTAGGAAAGTTTACTTTACTTTTGGGATTTACTTTTTATCGCTGGGCTTTCTTATATCTTCTGCTTGTGCTCTTGATTTGTTAAATCACTGTGATTATCACTTTCCACAGGTGGGAGAAAGGCCTCTAGATATACAGCTCAGAGACCTAAAACAACCTCAGGAGTGTGCTTTATGTCGTCCCATTCTACAGACTGATTCATGATCAGTCTGTGTACTGAACTAGTATACATTATGTTGCTTTCCTGGAACAGGGGTTTGTGTTCAGTGGGCTAAGTAGTAGAAAAGGGTCTTTTTAGTTGGCATGTCTCTATAACTATAAGTCACTTTAAATAATTCTAGAAGGTATTTTGGGTTCTTTTTGGGGGGGGCTGTGGGGAGTATAGGGCAACTCTTGGTGATGCTCAGGGGTGACTCCTGGCCCTGCACTCAGGAATGACTCCTTGCAGGCTCTGGAGACCATACTGGATGCTTTGGACCAAATCCAGGTCAACTGGTCAGCCCGCTGCAAGGCAAGCGTCTTACTCACTCTACTAATGCTCTATCCTGTGAGGTTTTTAAAAATCAATTCTGCTATCTTTCCTTTGGAAGGTTGTGAAACTCCAAAGGCTAGGGAAATAATTTTCTGAATCCTCATCACTGGAGAAAGAGAAAGGAAAGCAAAGCCCCAAGTAGGCTCAAGTTTGTCAAAATTTTCAGTATCTTTGAGATTGCTGTAGAAATAGTCTAGGTCCCTCAGATCCTAGAATACGTTGACAGGCATGTGGGGGAAAACATACACACATATTCTTAACTATGCCTTTTACAACTTTTGTTAGGGTCTCATCATTGACGTAATATGGAATATTGTCAGAATAGGAAATGTGGAATTGACACAAAGAAAGTACAGCCCCGAACATTTGTAGGACTAAGCAAGAGTTAAAATAGACGTGGCCAAAATCCAGAGTTGACATTTTCTTATGTCTATTTGGCTATAATACTTCCTGAATCAAATAAAATGTTTAATCTTGTCAGACATCTTTATAAAGACCTGAAAGACCTGGTTTGAATTTTATGTCCTTAGATTTTGTGGGGTTTTCTTTATGAACACACATTCTCGGGATTCCTATCTCTGGTCTCTGATTTCTCTGTACATTCTAGTTCTGTCCTGTGTTATGTGGTGCGTCCCCTGCAAACATCCACCTCTGCTACAAAGAGACATGTTGGCTAACCCTTTAGTTGAAGGCCATACTTGAGGCCCATTTTCATTGGGTGGAGGCTTTTAGTGGATAGGTTATGGGCATATCTTCTTGACTTCCTGAACCCTTCAGTGTTCAGTCTGATTTTGAGGCCAGTAGTTGGGTATCCAAGGTGCATGTTGGAGTCAAATCATTTTCTTTTGTCTTCTCAGTCATGTTAGTGACAAAGTTTGCTTTTGCATTCACTATGTATAGATTCTTGGTATAAGAGAGGGTAGCTGTGAGTAGACTCCTTGGGGTATCTTTACTTCTAATAGAAAGAGATAGAAAATAACCATGCATGTAAAGAATTGCAAAGAAGGACCCGAGAGACAGTAAACATTACAGCAGGCAAGACTCATGCCTTGCATGCAACCAACCCTAGTTCAATCTCTGGCACCAAATATCTTGCCCCTGACACTTCCATGGTAATCTATAAGCACGTAGCTATGAGTGAGGCCTGCACAGACTCAGGTGTGACTCCAAAACAAACAAAAAATCGCAAAGTAATGTTTGCAGTTTAGCAATGAATTTAGAAAATGAAAGAGAGAAGTGAGCTTGTAATTGATGTGTCAGAGCATGGCTGAGTTTTAAGGTTTATTTGTGGAAGTAGCAGGTGTGAGGGGGGGAATATTAAGCATCTGAAAAATGTTTGAAGCAGTTGGAGGAAGACTCAATGCATGGTGACTTCAAGGGACAGGAAAGCGATCACACCGACTTGATGAATATAGCCAAGGAGTGGGAGGAGATGAAGTTGAGAGACAAGATCTGTGAGGTCACCGGGGCGTTATAGGACCTGTAAGGGGTTTGTACTCTGTTCCAGTCGGATCCAGTGGAAGACATTTGGAGTGAGAGTCCTGGTGGAATCCCAGTGCACCCCTTGCCTAGCAGTTACCTCAAAGTGGTCTGTCAAATTCTTAATTATTTTGCCAAAATTAAATGAATCCCACTGCCACACAATTCTCTTCTTTCTTACGAGAGTTGAATGTCACAAATATATTTTGTGGACATTTTGAAGACTTAAACATTGGTGTGCTTGGCAAGGAATGTGAACAAAAAAAAAAAAGGCCATATATTTAACTCTCAAGTTTCATGTCTTCTGCTAAAAATATAGAACCAAGAGAGCTCTGAACATAAATATAGGCCTGCTCTTGGTGTTGGTTATTTCATAACTATTCTTAGGTGCCAGATGTCTTCATCTTCACACGATTTATAGTAATGTAAGTAATGTGTTGGAGACTAACAAATCAAAATCTCATTTCAGATGTGTGACACTAATGTTGTGTTGACTTATTGTTTCATGCGTTAGATTTCTGATAAAATTCCTAAAATACATTCTGGAAAGAAGAAACAGAAAGAAACAATTGTGGTATCAGATAGTTAACTTTGTGCGTTTTCACACTGATAAGCTGGTAATAAAGTCTTAATTGTATTAAATCCTGTATTAGAGAGCCTCACTTTAGGAACACTCAGGAATTTAAAATATTTTGATAGTAGAAGAATGCGAACTAGCTTACTGCTAACTGAGAGAAAACAGAGAAACCAATTTTAAGTTTTATATCATGAAAACTATATATGTGCATATGTTTTTATGTATATTTACTATTAAAGATGTTTCCATAAGAATGACCAAATGTGTAATCTAGAAACAGGGACATCGGATTTTCATTTATATTCATAACATTGGACATCTTAGACAAGGTTTATTGTATGCTATGAAAAATGAAATAGGATTTTCCTAGATGGAACAGCTGTGTACAACAGAATGATAGCATCTCCTCGTGTCTCTAAGTGACCATCTGTTTTTATGGGATTTGACAGGTAATTTATTAATTTTAAAGAGGTTTGTTTTAGTGAAATGTGAGCAAATGTACATGTAGCAGATTTTTAGAAAAGTGTGGCAAAGCTCTGGAATTTGTTAGGTCCTTCCAAAGGTCTGGTGGAATCTTTATGGGATTTTGTTCTTATGTCTTTTGATATTGATATAAAATATTTGCAAACAAATGATGGGATAGGGACAGTAGGCATCAGGAACACATTTGATAATTATTCTTTTTTGTTCGCCTGTTTTGGGGCCACACCTGGCAATGCTCAGAGTTACTCCTGGCTCTAAACTCAGAATCATTCCAGGTGGCGTTTGGGGGACCATAAGGGATGCAAGTGTTCTGCTCTACTATCTTTTCTTGCACCCAGATAGTTACTCATTTTATTCTTTTTTGCCAGATCCAGAAATAGAAAATTTAAAATTTTTCTTCTTCCAATCCTATCATGTTGCTCCGGTTGTCTTTTCTTTTTTTTAAATGCAAACATGAAAAATAAGTGGTAAGTTGCTTTTTCAACTCTGTCCTCCTCCACTCTAGCTCGCACTGCACTTTCCTAGGGTCCTTCTGGCATCTTTGCAAATCTTGCAAGATATGTCAGCTCTTTTTCACATTCATCTGTCACTTTTAAGGTGTTACTGAATTACCCAAGCTGAATGCAAAATGATAAGGAACACCACAGTTATTATGCTGACTGCAGACACAGTGTGGGAATTCTTTATGATGGGCCCTTACTCATGTCTTAATAATTTATTCCAATGTGCTTAAGCAAGCCAGCCGGGCCTTGTTTTTCTCCAGGTAGATCAGATGACTGGAGACAGTTATACCTATTTTCATTTGGGAAATTTTTAAGATGAGTGATAATGCTAGGTGAATAGAGTTGCGAATCATCAGTTCGCTCTCTGCCTCTCAGTCACCAAGTGATGCTAGAAAACTTAATCATTTTTAGCTCAGTTTCCCAATCTACAAAATGAGGTTTATGACATTTTCTTGTCAACTTCACTGGAATAGCATTAGAAAAATGAATGAATGTGGTGACTTATGTATTTGGATGGCATTTGCTGAGTGTAGGTTTTTTCCCCCACCCCAGAATTTGAGACTTGGTTGATTTTTAAAAAAGTTTTAGCCATTCAACAGATGGCCAACAGGCACATGAAAAATACCCATCATCGCTTATTATTAGAGAAATCCAAATCAAGACAATAATAACATATCATCTCAGACCAGTGAGAATGGTGCTTATCAAAAACAATGGGAACAATGTCTGATAGCAGGACTGTGGTGAAAAAGGAATCCTCATCCACTGGTAGAATGTTGTCTGGTCAAACTCTATGGAAAACAGTATGGAAGATACTCAGTACACTCAGAATTGTGCAATTTCAGCAATTGATATGACCCAGCAATTCCACTTTTGGGTATCTATCCACAGGATAGAAAAAACTTTTATTAAAAAGAATGTTTGCACAACACTGTTCATTGCAGCACTCAGTATAATAGCTAGAATTTGGAATCAACCTAGATGTTCAATGACAGATAAGTGGATAATGAAGATGTGGTACATAAGCACAATAGAATACCACATATCAGTAAGGAATGATGAAATCATGCAATTTGCTACAACCTGGATTGAATTGGAAGATGTCCTATTAAATGAAGTAAACCAAATGAAGGAGGATAAACGCAGGATGATATCATTTTTATGTGCTACTTAGAATAACTGGATGAGGAAATGCAGTGTTTTAAAGGAGGATTTCCCTGCTCAACCTTGACCTCATAGTATAGGGAGGAGAAGAAAAGAAAAGGTTCCAGAAAGGAAGGAGAGATGGATGAGAAGTAACGGAGGCCAGGTCAGGAGATTGAGGTACAAATATGGTGTTAAGGGACGACAGTGCCAAATATCCAAAACACAATCAACAACACTGAAATCCAGAGATCCACCTTTAACAACTGAATTTAGGAAAGTGCTTGACAAGAAGGCAGGCCGGAGAGTTTAGGGAACAGAGAGGGACATAGGACAGAACCTGGAAATGTTGGTAAGACGTTAACACTGCTGGTGGGATCAGTGCAACAATACTGTATGTCTAAAACTCGACTGTGAATAACTTTGTAAATCACAGTGCTTTAATTAAAAAAGTGTGAGGAAAAAAGAAATTTTGGAGAAACACTAAATTTTCTTTGAGTAAGTAAAATTCCTTCTTAAAAATGTTTGACTCATTGCCTGTAATATGATAGTAATGAATAGGATAGTGATAGTAATGAATAGGACAGTGATGGGGATGTTTCTGGTTGCTGATGGAAGTAGCTGTGATAGTAGGAAATGGTAGACAGCTTTGCCTAGTCACAGCCTATAGACCCTGGAGACACACTCTTGCTTAAATTCCTCTTGTCAGATACAGTTAATGTCACCCTGGGCAAGTGACTTATACCATAACACTCAGTAAATGTCAACTTCAGTATTTGAATCCACACCTTCTTTTAGAAAGTATTCTGAAGTCCCTTTCATAGTACTGATTTCCAAACAAAGCTCCAGATCATGTTCCAGGGCCTTTGAAAGATCATCAAACAGCATATAAAAGTAGAAACCAAAGGAGGCAAGAAAGTCTTTCTTTACTTAAAATAAACACATTATCCCCCTTAAATGCTTCATAGATTTATGAATTTCACCAATTGTAGAATGTTGATTAACTGCCCGTCTGAGGACAAAGATTGGCATATTAGACTTGCTACTAAGCTTACATTTTAAAAAATCATGTCTGCAAAAAAAAAAAAAAAATCATGTCTGCAAATAAATGAATCTTGGTTTTAATAATAACTTTCTCCCCCCCTTCTCAAAAATAAAGCATTTTATTTGTAAACATAGGGCTTTTTTCCCATGCATTCTTTCTGAAGTTAACTTCTGGGAACTCATCAGTTTCTGTCGTGTAAGTCAGAAAAGTGGGTGTTCCTTTTAGTAAGGAAAGAATTTCTCCTGATCATCACTAGGTTTAGTTTTTTGGTGAATTCACTGACAGTTGTGGGTTTGATGCTCTACTCTTATTACAAAAAAAAACAAGGAAGCATGGTTCAAAATGTAGAAATAATTATTTCTTTTGGCAGTGCATTCTAATTTACTTCACTGCACAAACTATTTTCAAATTATTTTGATAAGGTGGAGGCTATATACTTAACACCTTCTAAGTTTAGGATGTGAGTTGATTAATGTTGGCATTATTTTGCAAGCATTGAGGACTATCTACTATGGAATTAATTGAAATAATCTGACACTCATAATGTCTGGGGTGAGTGTGGCAGCAAGAAACACACATTTCAGCATGGTGGTGACTGGTACATACCTTGTATGGTCATTTGTTATGTTAGAGTATCTCTTGTCATTTATTTGCAGTTGGTGACAGATGATCGAATAGCCCTATTCTGAAGAATGTCCTCTGCGTGCACTCAAAGTATCATGATGCTCAGCTTGTGCTGATTTGTAAATTATGAAAATTATTCATAGATATTATTTTATGTTGCAGGAGAGAAAAAGGGAGCAGAGGGGAGCTTAGGGTATCTTTTCATGGTCAAGATCATGCTGACTTACTACTGATTTAACAGAGAGCTGCATCCAAGTCTAATTTAAATGGTTTGTCTTGTGGAATAAATTGTAACAGGCACGAATGTGTATGGAGAAGTCAGGGGGTCAGTATGAATTAAAGCAGTGAGTGTAACCTGAACAGGATAAAGGGAAATAGAACCCAGTAGGAAATGTTGCCACAGAAGGAGGTTCTCTGTGGT
Source organism: Sorex araneus (assembly GCF_027595985.1). NCBI lineage: Eukaryota > Metazoa > Chordata > Mammalia > Eulipotyphla > Soricidae > Sorex > Sorex araneus. Next base: position 64,741,765 of record NC_073305.1, on the reverse strand, counting down.
CCTGGGAATACATACAATATTGGACCTTGTAAGCAGTTTGTAGTGCTTTTATCTTTCAAAATTTTACAATTTCATTGAAAGTTATGTTTTACATATCTTAAAATACAGCTATTTCAAGTATATATAATTCAGTGACTTTTATAATCTCACCAGCTATCTCCACAGTTTTGATTTAGAATATTTTCATCTTCTAATAAAATCCTGTATGTCTGTTTTCTTTGAATCCTATTCCTATACAGATACAGATAATTGTTAATCTGCTCACTGTCCCCATAGATTTGCCTTCTACGTAAATGGTATGATAATAATTGTTATGTTTTCTGTTTGGCTTTTTTTCACTTAGTATTTTTTTGGTTATTGTTTTCTTTGGGGTCATGCTTGAAAAATCTTAATGCTTACTCATGGCTCTACACTCAGGAATTATTACTCGTGGTGCTCTGAAGACCATATGGGATGCCTGAGATTAAACCTGGGTTAGCAGTATGCAAAGCAAATGTCCTACATGCTATACTATCACTCCAGGCCCAAGTATTATTTTTTTTATTTTTTATTTTTTTGCTTTTTGGGTCACACCCAGCGATGCTCAGGGGTTACTCCTGGCTTTTCACTCAGGAATTACTCCTGGCGGTGCTTGGGGGACCATATGGGATGCCGGGGATCGAACCCAGGTCGGCCGAGTGCAAGGCAAACGCCCTACCCGCTGTGCTATCGCTCCGGCCCCCCAAGCATTATTTTTGAGGTTCATTCACATCATTGAATATACTAATATTATCTGTATGTTTTTGAACATATTATCTGTATCTTCCACCCAGAACCCCCATTTTCCATTAGTTGGGCAGTCACATCCAGAAACTGCCCCCCAGTGCCGTGTAATACCATCAATAGCCAACATCCAGAGACCATAAAGTCAAGCTTCCGGAAGAGAGCAATGAAGAGTCTCTTGCCCCCACGCCTGGGTGTCTTCACTGGAGCCCCTCAGAGGGGATGGGTTGTGATTCCCTCCCTGCCTCAAGCAGAGCCTCAACAGTTGAAGACCTGGGCAGTCACACCCAGAAACTGCCCCAGCCTCGTGTAATCCCATCAACAGCCAACATCCAGAGACCATAAAACCAAGCTCCCAGAAGTTTGCAGCCGCATCGCAGTGTGCGATATCTAATAGCCTAGACCTTCCTCTTGGAGAACCTGACAAGCTACCGAGAGTCTGTTGCCGGCACAGGAGAGCCTGGCAAGCTCCCCATGGTGTATTCATATCCCAAATACAGTAAAAGATACATACATACCTCTCAGAGAGCCCGGCAAGCTACCGAGAGTACTCTGCCCACGTGGCGGAGCCTGGCAAGCTACTCGTGGTGTATTCGATATGCAAAAAACAGTAACAATAGGTCTCATTCCCCTTACCCTGAAAGAGTCTCCAGTCGTTGGGAAATACGAGTAAAGGAGGCTGCTAAAATCTCAGGACTGAGAGTAATAGAGACACTACTGGTGCCCGCTCGAGTAAATCAATGAACAACGGGATGACAGTGATACAGTGATGTTTTTGAATAGTTCTTCAATGCATATACATAACACATTTTTTCTATTCATACACTAGTTGGTGGACATTTAAGTGGTTTTGAAGTTTTAGCTCTTGGGACCAATCATGCAATGAAGATTGTAGTTACAAATATTTGTGTGGGATATGATTTTATTTCTCTTGGGAGTTGTGGTGGGTAGAAATGCTTCCCTATGAATTCAGCTCCCAGTTCTGTTCGCAAGTAAATGTGACATTCTGTAGCATATTTTCTGATTAAATTAAGGTATTAGTTAGTTGATACTCGCATGATTATCTTCTATTAGCTTGGTGGACCTAAAATGATTGTATGAATCCTTGAAAACAAACAAAGAGAGCAGAAGGTGTCCAGAGAGATGAAACAAGAAATAAGACATACTTAAAAGTTGCATAGAATTTGATGCACTGTTGTGTTGAAGATTAAAGAATGTGTAAAGGACATGGTTACCTTCGTTGAACAGCTGGAAGGAACAGAATTCATCCAATATCTTGTGACTTTGGAATACAACCTTGAAATAAAAATTAACTCTTGGTTCAATAACTCGAAGTTAGAGCATTGAAATCCTAACAGACATCATTGAGCTAGCTGGCCATCATATTTACAAATACTGTGAGATAATAAGTGTTTTAAATTATTGTTTGTTGTTATTTCTTCCAATTGCATCAGAAATTTAATAGCGTGAGATCTATTGTTTACTCTTACGATAATCTTTTCCGATATTTCTTATAGTGATTTCTTACAACAGCATCAGAAAACTAATAGAGTAATTCCCTAGGATGAAATTCTTAAGTCAGTTTCCACTTTAAGAAGTTTGCTTGGATTTGGAACAGAATATTGACATGATTGACCAGAAAGAATCTTCTGGTTATGCTAGAGCCTGTGAAAGAAACAAGAACATAAAACAAGAAATGTTTCAGGTGACAGTGAAGGCGGGGTTGGGGGTTGACTGTGACCAGAGCCACTTTGCCACTGATGGAAACAGGACAGGGCTATGGAGGAAACCTTGTTCTGGAGCCTTCTTCAGAGTGGTATTGAGGAGGTGGTGTAATGGAAATAGCATGAAAGTGATATAGCATCTAAGTGTCCTCAGTTACTGAATGATGACAGTCCCTGGTCAGTTTTACACACAGTCTGGATCCTTAAAAGGGGAGGAAATACCACTCTACTCAGTGGTAATTAAAAGGCCCAGTGATATTCTTCCCATTTATTATTGCCTGTAAAATATAAACAACCCTGACTTACCACTCTGAGAAAATAGTTACTGGTAGGGGTGGTGATAAATATTTTCATTAATTTTTCATTGTTTTCATTAATTTTATTTGAGGCACCCTGATTTATAATGTTAGAGAATAGGGTCTCTTCTTCTCTTTGATTTCTTGAGTTTTACTTATATGTTAAAAGGTAGATTTCAGGGTGAGGAATAACATTATATACAAATAGATGCATGTTATATTGCTATGTCAAGGACCCTGCAATGTCCCTTTGAGACTACTATCTATCAGGAGTTAAATGCAGAATTTTCTAAGAATTTACTTAGCTTTATTTGACTCTCACTTTATTTCCCATTTTGAGTATTACAAGATAATACATTCCCCAGGTTCATTTTCAGGTAATTGATAACTCCTTTACTCATTACCCACTTAGACATCTCAAATGAATGTCTGTTGATTAATCATATGAGAGAAGAAATCTCTGCGTAACTTTTTTCCCCCATAAGCTTTCTTTGATACCATTAAATCTGTACGTAGGTGCTGTTCATTTGTTTCTTTCATAATTTTGTGCTCACCACTGTTCTTAGGCTTTTTCTTCTGGAAGCTTGTCTGACTTTCCATATTAAAGTTATTTGTCCCTTTGGGTATTTTAATTCCAGGAACTTTCCTGTCATATGCAGTTTTGTCTTTGTTTTCCCTATCTTGATTTCATCTCTTCACTGCCCCTCCCCCACCCACACCAAGGTTCATTGTTCTCCATTGCATCCCTGGTACAAAGAGTTTTATGTATGAGCATGCTTAGTTACTATGAACTGAATCAAAACAATCTGTGGCCAGTGGTCACCATCAATCTGTGACCATTGCAAGTAGTTTATAAATATACATAATGATTAATCTTTTAGAGAAAGTGCAAGTGTCCAGAGAAAGTCCTTTGTGATGGACAGATACACCGTTCCTTTTGGCTGTCGAGTGTGGCAGAAGAGAGGACATTTGGTTTTTCCACTGCCTTGCATAAGTCGCATCTGGTTGCCAAGATTTTTTTCAGTGTAAAAGAAAAAAAATCACATGTTCTAAGAACTTTGGTTTATTATTTATTTGGCTGCCTCTTTAGAGTTCGCTCGCAAAAAAAATGACTGCAGTGAGAAAGTCTTCAGAATTTTAACCAGCATTGGTTACATGCCTTAGTAATTCCCTTTGTGTCAATTCATAGAGATGAGTGTATGGGAAATGTGTTTATTAGAAAAGTAACTGAACAGTCAAATAGTTAAAGGTTAAAGTGCTTTACAAAGGAAGCAAGCATGATTTTCTGTGCAGGGCATTGCCTGATTTTAGGAACACAAACTCAAAAAAATACATGGGATCTTCTTTCATAAGGTCTTTGCCCTGGCTTCTCTTCCACACCTGAAAGTTACCACAAACAATTCAATTTTATTTGACATTTATTGGGTGGCATTTGACATTTCCAAATGTAGTAGATATTTTTTTCTGCTGATAACTCAGATGTGAAATTATGATTGACACTTTATAAGTCTTCAGTTTAACACTGTGTTCAGATATAACCAATGGTATTAGAAGATGAACCAGTTCCCAATTTTGTGACCTTTGTGTAATTTTCTCACCCTGAAAGTTGAGATTATATTCATAGTTAATTACGCTGGTGGTCTGAGGTCTGAGCTTCATTTTCCCTTGTCTATAACTGTGATTTAAGAAGATACTCAGTAAATTATTGATATTTTAAATTACTTTTCAATTTATTTAAATCTCTCCCTTATTAAAAATTGCACTCCTTATACCTATAAAAACATATATCTACTGTTTGATTTATAGTTTCCTCGATCAACATTTGAATGTATAGAAAGTAAATAATTGCATACACAGAGCTTTAAAATGAATGCAACTTAAAATGTTCCTTTTTAATTATAGGAATCATTGACATCTAATTCTCAGCAGAACTCTATTATAAACATAAACCAAATAATTATTAGCTACACTTTACCTCATGTAATTAATTCTCTTTTCCTATAGATTTAGTGTCATATCCCCTGAACCCAGTATACTATTAGTGCATTTGTATATTTTGGTAATTATGATTACAGATGGTTGATGACTTTTGAAAATCTGTTGATATATTTTGCCTGTGAAATGTACCAATATATCCTTTTAATCACTTTGATGATTGATTGTTCTTCATCAGAGTGAATCACTGTGCTTGTTTTTCCACATCCTTTGTGAAGTTATACATTGTTATTTTTAGGTTCTTTTTTTGGTACTTCCTTTTACTTTAAGATTCTTTATTGTCCCGATGTAATCAGCAATATTGTGTCATGATGGTGGCCAGAATACAAAGACAGTCGACAGAATGGGAAAGGATATTCACCCAATACCCATCCAATAAGGGGCTGATATCAAGGGTATATAAGGCACTGGTTGAACTCTACAAGAAGAAACCCATCCAACCCCATTTCTGATCCAACCCCATCAGAAAATAGGGTGAAGAAATGAACAGAAACTTTCCCAAGGAAGAAATATGAATGGCCAAAAGGCACATGAAAAAGTACCTTTCACTAATCATCAGGGATATGCAGATCAAAACAACCATGAGATGCCACCTCACACCACAGAGACTGGCACACATCCAAAAGAACAAAAGCAACTGCTGTTGGAGAGGATGTGGGGAGAGAGGGACCCTCTACACTGCTGGTGGGAATGCCGACTGGTTCAGCCCTTCTGGAAAACAATATGGACGCTTCTCAGAAAATTAGAAATTGAGCTCCCATTTGACCCAGCAATACTACTGCTGGGAATATACCCCGAAGAAGCAAAAATGTATAGTCGAAATGACAGCTGCACTTATATGTTCATCGCAGCACTGTTTACAATAGCCAGAATCTGGAAAAAAACCGAGTGCCCGAGAACAGACGACTGGTTAAAGAAACTCTGGTACACCTATATAATGGAATACTATGCAGCCGTTAGAAAACTGAAGTCATGAACTTTGCATATAAGTGGATCAGCATGGAAAGTATCATGTTAGGTGAAATGAGTCAGAAAGAGAGAGACAGACATAGAAAGATTGCACTCATCTGTGGAATATAAAATAACAGAATAGGAGACTAATGTCCAAGAATAGTAGAAATTAGCACCAGTTGGTTGGCTCCATGGCTTGGAAGCTGGTCTCACATGCTAGGGAAAAATGCAGCTCAGATAGAGAAGGGAACACCAAGTAAAATGTGGTTGGAGATCCCGCCTGGGAAGGGAGATGTTCGATTAAAGTAGACTAGAGACTGAACACAATGGCCACTCAATACCCCTATTGCAAACCACAACACCCAATTGGAAAGAGAGATATCAAAAGGGAGTACCCTGCCACAGAGGCAGGGTGGGGTGGGGGGGAGATGGGATGGGGGGGAAGGATACTGGGTTTATTGGTGATGGAGAACGGGCACTGGTGGAGCGATGTGTTTGTGAACATTGTATGAGGGAAAAACAAGTTCTAACATGTGTGAATCTGTATCTGCACCCTCATGGTGATTCACTAATTAAAGAATAAAAAAAATATTGTGTCATGATGTCTATGAGTAGATTACCTGGGCTGCTTCTTTAATAAAAATATTTTTATTAAAATAAACAAACAAAAATAATTTAACAAATTAAACATAATAAAACATATTAAACATATCACAATCACAAAATCCAGTTAATCACAGATTTCTGGGGTGTTCTCAGTAACCTCTCATTTTGTCCTTTCACTGAGATCTTAGAAGTCTATCTAGACCTCCCAACAATGTCACACTGGGAGCTCTTTCAGGGTCAGGGGAATGAGATTCAGCTTGTTACTGAATTTAGCATATGAATACACCATGGGAGGCTTGCAAGGCTGTTCCATGTGGGAAGGAAATGCTCAGAAACTTGCCAGTTTCTCCCAGAGGGAGAAGTAGGGTATAAGATATCACTTCTGAGAGCTTGCTTTTAAGTCTCTCTCTGGCCTTTGATGAGATTACACACACCTGGCTTCCTCTGCCTGTACCTTCATGCGTGAGGCCTGTCCAAACGTGTGGAGAGGGGCCTCGAGCATGGCTGTAGCTAGGTTCCAGTGGTCTTTAGCTGCTAGGATCTCTGCTTGGGGTGGGGAGGGAAGCTGGAGCCCATCCCCTCCAAGGGGCCCTGGGGAAGACAGCCAGGCATGCGGGCAAGAGAGTCTCTGATTAAACATAATAAAACAAATAAAAATAATTTGTTTTATTTGTGAATGACCCTGAAGTTCATCTGTCTATCTAATGATTGATTTAAGTCTTCCTGTGTTACTGATGATTCATTTCCCAGGAAGATTCTGATGGCTTCCTCTTGCTATTCTTTCAGATTTTTTTGAAAATCCTTTTAAGTATTGAAGTCAACTCTGTCTTCCATTTCATCTCTATCCAGTATATTTTGCTTTGAATAATCGATCCTACTTTATTCCCCATCATTAAGGTTCCATATGTAATTTATTTGCATTGGACACTAGTTTTTATTTGAGCATACAATATGTGTATAACATTGTTGATAGCAAAACAGGAATTTAAGAATATGATCATAATTCTTTGTTCCATCTCTCCTTCTGTTGGCTCACTTGTGACTCAGGGAATTTGTAATATAGCATGTACTAGCAAGTATAGTGAGGGTAAAATGAAAACACATCATTCAAAAACTTTTTAGAAATTGTAAAATAATTAAATTACACTTAATTAAATGTTTTGTTTCATTTTTTAAAAAGAGGGATGTAATCTGGTTGTAGGACAAATTTGGGAATATAGTCAACCAGGAAGGGGCAAATACAGGGTGAATGAGGTAAGGTCAGAGGTTCAGAAAGTACAAAGGAAGTAGGTCTAAAGGAAGAAAAATAGTAAAAGTGAAGAGAATAGATGGCAAGGAAAGACCTTGATTCGTATTACCTCATTCAATATAGTATATGTATTTTCTACTGGGGAAATGGTTGGTCTTCTGTGCAATAAATGCTTTGGGGTCTCAAAATTGATGAGTGTGGCTGAGTGAGAGTGTTTGAAAACATAAAGAAAGTTTATCTTTATTGAGGGCCTTTCAAAGCCAGAACATCATATTAAATGCCTCTTAAGAATCTCTTTTTGTGCATTCTCATAATGTGATGAAATTACTTGTCGGAGTGATTGGATACCTTTCTTTTCTCAGAGCTGTTATACTGAGTTGTACCAAACTGGTGGATTCATAAATCTGGATGCCCAGATTAAAGTGAAAAATAAAACATATTTACAGAGTGATAGTGGAGTTAAAGAAAGATTGAGTTTAAAAAGTGACCACTTACTTGAGATTTTGTAGGTTTTTTTTTTCTAATGTAATGTTGCCTCATATTTCCCCCCTTTCGCCACTTCAGTTTTATGGTAACTGTTATGAGGGGTGTGTGTGTGTGAGTGTGTGTGTGTGTGTGTGTGTGTGTGTGTGTGTGTGTTGGGGGGTTTGTTTCCAGTGGAATGTGTTAGTATACACCCAGTCAAGCCTAGACAAGCCCAAACACAACCTTTTCCTGGTCGTGTTCTTTGGAGCAATTCAGGCCATGACCATATGCAGTGCTGGAGATCTTGACCATTGTCTACAGAAGCAGTCTGAGGCAGGGCACTCCTTACCTTACTTACTATCTCTCCAGTGTTCTTAGTTTTCCACATTTTTTGTGTTGTACTGGCTGACGCTGACAACTTAATATTGACAACTTAATATTTTTAATCTGTCTGTTAAGCTCGGAATAATTGGCCCTAATTAACTTGTACCTGAGTATCAGGTTTTTTTTTTTTTTTTACGTACCACATCTTTTTAGGAGATGACTTTCTAATCTGGTTGACAATTGACATGGACCATATATTCCATAGTGTGTTCAATTTTTATTTTTCTAGCAGTCTCCTGATTTGCATGGCGCCTATAAATGTTACATCAAGTGGAATTAGTGTCCAGCTTGGAATATTATTGTTTTTTATATTTTATCAAGTAGGACAGTTAGTGGTTTTTTTGGGGAGATTTTGCAATTTATAGTTTACCTGTGGTAAATTCATATCTGTTTGGATTTCTTCACCACAATCTTATATTACCCATGTAACTGATTTTTGAACAAAATCTAAAGGATGAGAAAGAAAATAAAATTAAGTTCTGAAGCCCAGGGCATTTGAGTGTGATCGTTACTCATAAAATTTTAAGTTTCCTCTTAGAAAAACCTTGTTCTATTAGTACCTGACATTAATTAAATTAGAGGTAGAGAACTTATTTCTTACTTAAATTAATGCCACTTGACATTCTAAATTCTTCTACTCTTAATCTCATAATTGCCTCATTTTGCTATGATTTATATAAATTGTGAACTTGGGCCCTTCATCCTACTGTAAACTCACTTTTAAAACAATCTACTAATGAGAATGAAAATTTTCTCTTTGAAAGGGTAGTCATTTTATTTTTAGCATTCTTTTTATGTGAATTATGATATAGCTTGTAATATACTTAATTTTATAATTACTCTTTTTAAAGAGCTTTTCTATTTCCGGCTTTTGAAATATTATAAAGTCTTAGAAAACATTTTAGAAAATTTTAGAAAAATTCAAACCTATGTTCAGACAGGAACTCCAGAGCCCTCTGGCTGAGCGGTTGCCTCCCCTTGGTCTTCCCTCCAGCCGCAAGCCTGGGTGGGCATCCTTTGTGCCCTCAGAAGGTCAAATCCTACCTCTCCACATTGGGCATCTGAGATGTTGACAGTTTCCAGCCCCCTTTGGACATAGTTGACCAGTGAGAGAAGAAAGCAGAAGGGCAGAAGATTCCTGCCTTTCCTTGCTGTCTTTTCCCATTTTCCTCCCTCCTGGATTGTTCCCAGGTGCCTTGTTTCCTTAAGGATCTCTTTCTGGGGACAGGACATCAGTCATCCAACTGCTGGGCTCCCCCCTCTGCTGCTTCAGAGTCACCCTGGCAACATTCCACTTTCTATTTCTTTCTATTTCTTTCCTACCTTGTTGCTCTGTCCCACCTCATCCAGAGATTTCACGCTACAAGAGGCTACATGGCACACACATTCATAATATGCTTCCTTTTTTAAAATTAAATAATATTAAATAATTGAATTAGGCATGAACTCCACATTACTTTTTTATTTTATTCTATCACCGTAAGATAGAGTTACAAAGCTTTCATGTTTGAGATTCAGCCTTACAATGGTGGAACACCTATCCCTCCACCAGTGCACATTTTCCACCACCGATGTCCCTGGTATCCCTGTTCCCCTCCACCCCCTGTCCCCCACATCCCAGTTCTCACCCTGCCTCTATGGCAGACAGTTTCCCCAATACTCTCTAATTTTGGGCATTGTGTTTTGCTCAAATTTTCCCACCACCATTCAAGCCTACCTGCTAGGGGCAGACTCTAGATAATTTATTTTCTGTTGCTCATTTGAATATCATGAGAGCTCGTGTGGCCTCATTTGTAAATGTAAATTTCTAAATTGTAAATGGTTGGGTTCCAGAGACATCTCTTTATGGCACTAATCCATTTTGGGATTCAGTTGGGCATCTCTGGACCAGGGCTGTTGGTGCACTAAGATGGCACCTGGAGGCAAACTGTGGGCATGACAGCCAGTCTGCCGGGCGGCTGGGGATCTGGGGAGGGACAGCCCAAGTCCTCTGCTGCCATGTGACCTGGAGATTTAGTCCTAGAACCCAAAACTGAGGGCCTTGCTTGTGGGATCTCTTGGTCACCGGGATTCTATCTGGAGTAGGCGGGCAGATGGCACCCACTGAAATTGTCTCAATATGGGACTGGAGAGATCTCTGACTCTGTGGTGTCTTCTGGGATTTGCTGCTGTGTCTCTGGGCCAGGGCTGTTAGTGCACTAAAATCCACATTATAAAATTTTCAGCAGATTATATCTTGGTGAGGTCCATCCTGAGACTGTGGAATCAGGTTGGAGGTGTGGTCATGATTTTGGATTGTGGAAGCAAGTGGCTGCTGGGGATTCTGCTTGGGCGGCCACAGACCAATCCGCCCCCTCCAGTTTACTTGAGTCTGTTCAGCCATGCATGGTCTGAGCTTAACTGCGCTTTTGATCTCTTTCAAGATTTATTTAGGGGTCTCTGAAGCAAGGCCAGCAGCAGAGCTTACAGGGTGGTGCTGGAGTTGGTTCATGGGGGTGACTGCCAGTGCTTCCGTGTGTATTGGGAAGTGGGGGGAGGTAGCCCACCCCAACTCCGAGAAAGCCTGGAAATCATAAAACCGCATACCAGAATTTTCAGCAAATTATATCTTGGTGAGGTCCGTCCTGAGACAGTGGATTTAGGCCAGCGGTATGGCAGTGGTTTTGGATTATAGGTGCAGGTGGCTCCTGGGAGCTTTGCTGGGGCAGGCCACCAGGCCAGCCCACCCTGTTCTGATTCACTCCAGTCTGTTCAGCCATGCGTGGGTCCGAGATTAATTCTGGCTTTTAATCTATTTCGAGATTTATCTTTGAGTCTCTAAAATGAGGCCAATAAATGAGATTGTATAGCTGAGCCAGAGGTGGTTTGTTGGGTGTGGTTCCCACATACCTAACTTTTGGGCATTTAATTTTTTGGTAAACTTGGTCCCAAGTCATTGAGGTCTGGCCAAAGGCACAGCAGCAATTTTGGGGTATCAGAAAGCCTGAAGGCATCATCAGGCTGCTGATGCACTTGCCCTGCAGGTACAGGTTGACTTGTTGGTGGTACCATGTCCTTTGATAATATGTTTTCTTTTAAAGATAAAGTAATCCGAGATTTTGGAAATGGGAGTTTTATCACTTTATCATCAATATTTAGTAACATTTAATTTCAGTTCTATAGACTTTTTCTTTATGTTTTAGATACGGAATAGCCTTTATGGTGATTTAAAATTGTATATAATGTGTAGTTAGCTATACATGGACAATTGTATGAACTGTCATCCCGTTGCTCATCGATTTGCTTGAGCGGGCACTAGTAACTTCTCTCATTGAGAGACTTATTGTTACTGTTTTTGGCATATCCTATACGCACGGGTAGCTTGCCAGGCTCTGCCGCTCGGGCTCGATACTCTCGGTAGCTTGCCAGGCTCTCCGAGATGGGCGGAGGAATCGAACTCGGGTCGGCCTCGTGAAAGGCGAAAGCCCAACCTCTGTGCAATCACAATTGTATATGATTATATATGCCTCCTTATAATTCATATATGATGAGTTGCTTCTACTATACATTGACTATATTATGACATTTATACTATTTATTAATTATACAACTTATAATTAGTGAAAATAAGATGTGGAATTTTAAATGACTTGATATAAAATGTTACTTTTATACCCAAAATAGAGATGTACACAGGGAAAATACAAAATAACTCCCTGGGGCTAAAGAGATAGTATAACATAGAAGATAAGGTGCTAAGCTTGCATGTGGCTGGCCAGAGTTTGATCCCCGTACCCCTTATGTTCTCCTGAGCACTTCCAGGAGTAAGCCCTGAGCATGGCCAAGTGTGGCCCCTCAAATAAACAACAACCACAAACTCCCTTGCTTTTACGTACTCTATATACTCTTCTCAATTGCTTGATGATTGTATTTAAAAAAAAATAGCAGAATACTCGTGGACAAGGCTTACTCTTGACTTTGCACTCAGGGATTACGCCTGATGGCTGAGGGGACTGTAAGGGTCCCAGAGATTGAGCCCAGGTCTGCATTGTGCAAGACAAACACACTACCTACTGTGCTATTTCTCTGGCCTCGTGATAATGTAATATTTGTGGCAAGTTTTAATTTTTTCCTCTCTCCTTCCTCTTACTGTTCTTAATACAAAGGACCAAAGGTAGTAGTATTTACCCTCCCAGGTCTTTGGTTCAGTGGACTAATGGTGATTTGTTTTCAGTATGCAGATAGATAAAATGGAATGCAAAAGTGCATGTCAACTATCTAGCATCTTATTTAAAGTAGGACCTTCCAGATTACAGTGGCCACACTGACTGTAGAATGACTCATGGGTCTCTGGGGAGTACCTATCCTTTCTCTTCTCATTCCTTTTATATGCAAATGATTTTAATACAGAAAATTTTAACTGCAGAATTGTATTTTATTTTTGCCATACCCAACTTTGCTCAGGACTTAACCCCTGGCCCTGGGCTTAGGTATTTATTCTTGATGAGCATTGGGAGATCATTTGCAATGCTTGGCATTGAACCTGGGTCTCTTAGGTGTAAAGTAGGTGCCTTGTCTTCTGTACTTTCTCTCCAACCACAGGATGTTTTTCTTTTAATTTTTTTTAAAAAAATATAAAGTAATTCACAACCACATAATGTTTTTTTGTTGTTGTTGTTTATTTGTTTTTTTCTTTTTGGGTCACACCTGGCGATGCTCAGGGGTTACTCCTGGTGGTGCTTGGGAGACCATATGGGATGCTGGGAATCGAACCCAGGCTTGCCACTTGCAAGACAAATGCCCTACCCACTTTGCTATAGCTCCAGCCCCACAGAATGTTTCTTAAACATAAAAATCTCTTCTCATTCTTGTCATTACTAGAAGACACAAGTTTAATTAAGACAGAAGCTATGATGCCTTGGACTGTTAGGTTTTCACCCTGGTTATTAAAAAAAAAATTCAGATAACATTAAAAAGCAGAACAGTTTGAAATGTTACTAGGCTTCAAGTATCTGCTTTATAATAATCAAAAGCCTCTTACTTAATTTTAATAGTTCTGGAAAATTAATATTTACATCAAGTTATTTACCCTCACATGCCATTTCTTATTTTACTTAGTGTAATGTTCTCATTTAGATTAACTTTTAACTTTTCATTTTTAGCTTATGATTCTAATTAAACTCGTTAGCTAACACCCAGAATTTCTGAGTCTTCTGTAATGGAGCATATACTCTGTATTCTTCTGGGTAATTTTATTTGTTTTCATCTGTTTTGGACATACATCAAGAAGTGTTGTCTCTTTGTGTCATCAGGGAGAATCTGTGATTCTTCTTTAATTTCCTCCTATGCACATTTGAATTCCTTGGTTGTTTAGTAGCTTATTCTTATTGCAAAGTGAACTTGACCCGTAATGCTCTATACTGAAAGACTAACATCTGTCCCATATAATGGCCTGAGAACCAACAATTAAAACCAAGATAGTAGAGGAGAGTTTTCAACCTTCCTACACCTACGGACCTGCACATGGTGAGGGAATGGTGGTTAAAATCAGTTCTTCATTCAGACTTAACACTTGCTGACCCCATCCAACTGGGTCCCATTAACCTCTAGCATTATTTTATATTCTGGTGGTTTATCCATTTTGAGAACTTCCCCATTTTTGTTTAAGCATTGTTTTAAATTGATAGTCAACGTAATTTGACCTGTTTGGTCATCACTTCTTAGTTCTAATCCAGTTGACCAATTAAGTATACTACTTATACTTAGTTAGTAGGATAAAAGTAAAACTCATTTGAAACTTCAAATATCAGCAGCACAAAGTAGGCATGGTTATTTGTAGCACCCAAAGACATTCTTTGAGATGTCCTGTTTTCAGTGATATACTCTCTCCATTACACAGAAGTACAGCTTTCTCAAGTGGGGAGTTGTTCTTGACATTTTCCAGTATGATCACAGCTGCACAAAATTTCCGTGGGAATTTAAACATGTTTACCTAAATTCATCTACTTGCTCTTTAAAGAGGCGTGTTTCACCACACTCGGAGAAGAAAATGCTTCTTTAAGTTGGTTTCATTCCAAATCAGAGACGAATAAATCAGAACATTTATCCGTCTATCATTTCTGTATTAAAAATTATCCATATCCACATGTGAAATTGTGTGTGTTTTGCTTTATGCTAATCATGTAAGAGCATAACACGTCCCTCCCTTCAAAGTGCCCTGAGTTGTAAATGAATGAATAGCTCTTCTGTAAACTCTTGGAATATAGTGAAGATATTATAATCTTTGATTTCTTGAGAACTGATATTGAGGAGTTCTTCCCTCTGTTAGTCTCACTTCAGTGGTTGAATAATTATATTTGTAGTTATGAGCATGTCCATGCAACAGTTTTGGTGTTATCATGATAAATAGTTTTCATGCCTAATACATCCAGTCTTCAGTAGGTCTGTGGAGGGTCTTCTTGTCCATGGAGGCAGAGTTCTAGTCAAGTTCCTTTTGGGGATGGTTCTGTATTTCACATGAAAAAACAAGCCTATTTATCCTGGTCTCAGAAAATAGTTTCTTAGACTCTGCCGAAAGTTGCTTTATGTGGTTCATTTTCTTTGAATACATCTGTATAATTGTATGCTTAAGTTCATTATTAGTAGCATAATTCTAATAATTCCCTGCGATCAGACACATCATACTTGAATTTTTTACTTGAACTAAACAATTATTTAAAAAGATTACTCCCAGTTATTTTGGGGGCTGTGATGATTTAATGATGGGCTACCAATTTACTACTAACTGCTTATCAGATCTATGGTTTACTGAGTCAATTATCAAATATCAGCTTTGACACCTGACCTATTTTCCCAGATTTATATATTAACACATACTATGTATGCATTATATTATATGTATATATATCTACTTGGGGACCATATATGATGCTGGGGATCACACTGCACTTGGTTATGTGCAAGGAAAGCACCTTCACCTCTGTATTCTCTCTCTGGCTTCTAAATAATTTTTAAGCAGCTTTATGGAGAAACATTTTGTGTCACAATTTGCCCATTGACATGACTTTGTAACCTTGTTTTGTAATCATCCTCATAAAATAGTTTTATTCAGGGGCTGGAGCCATAGCACAGCCTTGCATGCGGCTGACCCGGGTTTGATCCCTGGCATCCCATATGCTCTCCCAAGCACTGCCAGGAGTAATTCCTGGGTGCAAAGCCAGGAGCAACCCCCAAAAATAGTTTTATTCATTTTTACGTACTGTTACCACCCAAATAAAATGCTTTATTCTCTTTTTCAGTTATTCTTCATTCTCATGGCAAACCTGTAAAACTCCTAATTTCCTTTGTGTCTTTTTCTTAGGGACTGGAGTTCAAACTTAGTGGTGCTTGGGGATTACTCCTGGCTCTGTGCTCAGGAATCACTCCTGGCAGGCTTGGGATGTTGGGGATGGAACCCAGGTCAGCTTTGGGCAAGGCAAGCACCTTACCTGTATTCGACTGCTTCATCCCCTGCCCTGTGTCTTTTTAAATTTCTTTTTCTGGATATTTTATATAAATTTAAACTTACTATGTAGTATCTTTTGTGTTTGGTTTCTTTTGCTTAGCATTTAAAAAAAAGTCATTCTTGACAAAAGCATAGATTGGTAGTTGTTACCTTTGTAGCTGGGTATAGTATTTCAGTGTGTGTGCATTCATATATTTTATATTTACTTTCTTTCCTTAGTCAATATTTAAATTTGGGCCAAAATTCATAAGACCACAGTGAGTATGCATATGCATGCTTTGTGTAGACATGTATTTTTATTTCTCATTGGGCAGAAATGTGGATTTGGACTGCTGAGTCTTATGCAATCTCTGTTTAATATTTTTGAGATACTGCCAAACTTTTACCAAAGTAACACACTATTTCACATTTTTAGCATTGCAGGAGGTTTTGTGTTTGAATTCACCTCAAGACCTGTTATTTTCTGTCATTATAGCCTCTTCATGTTTAACTTGCAATTCTAGCAACATGTTGAACTTTTTAAAAAATTTTATTTAATTTCATCTACATTTTTTTGGTAAGTCAATTATTTCATTTGCCCTTTTTTTTGCTAGGGTGTGTCTTCTTATTGCTTTGGATTATTTATACATTCTGAAAATATGTCCTTTGATGGATATGAGTTTTTCACAAATTCTCAAACTTTTGCTTGGCATTTCACTTTATTAATGGTGCTATTTATTTAATTATTTTTGCACTCCTACCACAAATAAGACTTTGTATTGGTTTCAGAAGTCTTAATTTCATTTTACTTTATTATTATTATTTTTTTGCTTCTTGGGTCACACCCAGCGATGCACAGGGGTTACTCCTGGCTTTGCACTCAGGAATTACTTCTGGCGGTGCTCAGGGGACCATATGGGATGCTGGGAATCAAACCCGGGTTGGCAGAGTGCAAGGCAAACGCCCTATCTGCTGTGCTATTGCTCCAGCCCCAAGAAGTCTCAATTTTAAACAGATTTTTGGATTGGTGGTTTATATCCATTAGATTGTTTTGCTTTTTTTTTCCTGTCTTATATCCTGAGTACCTGTTCTAGAATAACTACCTTCATCAGGAAGCTACATAAAATTTCCCAGTTCAAACTAAGTCTCTTGTGCACTTTTGATTTTCTAACTTAGACAGGAATTGGTAATTATATTGAAACGCCTTTTTATGTCTTTTCTAATATAGTGTGGAATCATTTTAATGCCTTTTAAGTAATTTGTCTATACCCCTTGAGTCATGATTTCCATCATCTTTCAGATTTAGTGATTTGCTGATTCTGCACATCACAAGTCTTCTGAATCTGACTGTAGTGTTTTTCAGTAAAACCAACCACAGAATAGATGAAGCACACAGCTGCCAGTTTTCTTGATACCAACACAAGCTTCAATCTTGCTTGGCCATTTTTTGACCAGGAGGTACATTTTATCAGAGGTGAAATCCATGCTAAGAAAACTTTGTCAGGTGCTTTTTTTCCCAGAACGTCTTCAGTCATTAGATTGAATTTCCTAAGTGCAATTTCATCCTTCTGTGAATCAGCAAGGGTCATTTAAAAAACATGACCCTAGAGACCATAGATGCAATTGTGGTTTCTTGTATTCTCATAACTAGTGTTTTCCCATTATTTCTTACAATGTGAAATTCCACTACTTTCATATTAAACCAAACTTTCTTAGAAAATGAGTCCACTACTTTAACCTCACTCTTCCTTTCTGTTCTCTCTCTCTCTCTCTTGCTCTCTCTCTATTTTACCAGTTTTTATAAAGCAGTTGATTTTGCCCATACTGCTAAAAAAGTCAGAGACTCAATGTTTTATTTGAAGTGCTAGGGTTTTGAATTTTAAAAAGATCCAACTTGTCAATTTTGACTTTTTGGAACAGTGCTTTGTGTCTTGTATCTAAGAAAATTTTTACTAACTTGGATCTCAAAAAGTTTTCCTGGTATTTTTCCCCTAAAGGTTGGTCATTACATTTAAATCTTTGATCCATTTTGACTTCACTTTTGAATCAAGTGTGAGGTGAGGGTTTAAGCTCCTCTATTTGCAGTTATCCTACTTCTTTTTATTGAACATGCTGTACTTTCACCAAAAGTGCTTTAACACCTTTGTTAAAAATCAGTTCTAAGTATAAAGATTTATTTCTGAACACTCATTTCTGTTCCATTTGTGTATTGTTTATCCTTATAGATATGGCAGGCAGAAATGTTAGTGCCTTAATCTCCATAACTTATTTCTATGTTATTTTATTTAACAAAAAGAGGATTTGGATTGTGGTTGCAGGTAAGTTCAATCTAATTATTCAAGTACTTTGTAAAAGCAGATATCCATGCTGAGTCAGAGATATAAGATGGGAGAAGGAGGAAGTATTTGAACATGATAAAAATTCAATTTGCTGTTGTTTTGTGTTTTAAGAGAGGTGACACTCCCTTTCCCTCCAATCACTGTTATCAAGGAATATGTTTAGTTTCTTGAACCTGGAACAATCCTCAGCTGAAAGTCAATTGTGAAACAGGACTATGGAACTACAGCCCTATGATCTGAATTTTGTTAATAACCTAAATAAGTAAGACAATGAATCTTTGCAAAGTGTTTCCCAAGGTGGATGGTACTATCTCCCCTTTTGGGGGGGACACGACTGATTTAGGGGGTGATAGTAGCCTCTCTATGATTGAGAGTATGTTCAGTTTGTTCACTTAAAACTTAACTTCTTAAATTGTGCATTGTGACCCTGAATGGGGTTGCAAAATTAAATGTGGGGTGGGGACAGGTGCAAAAAATAATACTTGTAATAGTACATTATTTCTGATAGCTAAAATCCAAATCTTGATTCAAGGGAGAGATAGCACTTTCACTGAGCAAGCCAACCCAGGCTTGATCCTAGACCCCATATTGCCCCTGAGCACAGAGCCAGGAGTAAGCTCTGAGCACTGCTGGATGTGTTCCCCAAACAAGACAAAAAGTTCAAAATCAAACTATAGTGAATTAAAGGTCTTAGTGCCAGTGTTTACCCAAAGAGCATAGATTTCTCAGAGGTGGGGAATGTTTTTTTTCTCCTGGAAAGGCAATAGACCAAATAAATTTTGAACTCTTTTCTCTGGAATCTCCAGAAAGGAATGCATACCTGTTAAAACCTTGGTTTTAGTCCAGCAAGACTCATTTAAAAAATGTCCTGAAACTGTGGTCTTTTATGTATCTATGGCTCTTTCAACCTGGTGCATGTGGTGTGATGCTGAGAAATGAGGAGCAGCTTACCCTTTAAGAGTCAAACCTATGTTCACTGCTCTGCATTGTATCCCTTACTAGAACTGGGGGAATATATCTTTTTCAGAGTATGAACCTAAATCAAGTTTCGTTGGACACATTTGTCTTGTGCATGTTTTGTGAGAATGCATAATTTAATTTTATTTGTAGTTGGGCAAAAATTGAGTGACAGGAATACTCTTTGGAAGCGAAAGAACCACTTAAAGTATTTATTCTTCTATTTGTCCCTTTTTCTCATTATTTTTTTGTCATTGTCCATCTGTTCTCTCTCCTATATCAGAACTATCAATTAGCCCATACAACATTCCTGGTGTGATAGTCCTAGGGGTCTCAGTGGACAAAGCTAAGCCTTTTGTTTGAGTTCACATAAACAAAGGAAGTTAGAGGTGGACACAGACTTAGAACAAATTAAACGTCTCCAGTCCTCAGACACATGCATAGGTCTGTGACCTGATTGTCTCCAAACATGAGGCAATTTGTGCTTTTCTGGAATAGGGTCATCGGGAGGAACTTGTTTACATGTTGGGTGAGTTTATTAGGTGGTTGTGTTCTGGTGACTGTACAACAGCGTCATCTAGGTTGTTTGTTTTTGTCATTACCTCTATAATGGTATTCATGTGTAATATAATATTGTCAATTTGTAGAAAATTGGCACGTTAAAAGGTGACTATCCTGATGACCATAGAAAAAATCATTGTCATAGGCAAAGGCAGACTTTGCATAAAAAGAAATATTTAAGTCATTGCAGCTCAGAGTATTATATCAGAGAGTAATTCATCTTTTCTGTAACAAAGAAGAACTGATTCGTGAGCCTGCTTTTACCAGTTTTCTAGTCAGTGCAAAAAATATTTTCATTTTGTAAGAAAAGTAAGTGATACGGGGTGAACAGTCAAGACAGCGCTTAATGGTTAAAAACTTGACTCTCAATTTAATATATACTTTTGTTTCTTCTGTAAATGATCCACTGGCATAAATCTTATTAGTGGTTGAACCACACAAATGAGGAAATTGAGTGCTAACATTGGGTTGAATGTTACCCAGTGTCAAACAAAACTCAATTTCTGTAGAATTGACATTTGGACCACTGATTCTTGGAATTCAGGGAACGATGACTTCTAGAGTTACTGAATATCTGAGGGTTCAAACTAGTGAGTATCAAAGGACTAATGCAGAGTTTTTTCTTAACCTTAGCAGAATGGGTACTTTGAGTTGGGTAATTCTTCAGTGAGGGAGGCTATCATTTGCACTGTAGAGAGTTGATAGCATCTGAGTAGAGTAGTTTCTACTCACTAGATGCCAATAAGTGCCCTCTGTTGGGAGCACCAAAAATATGTCTAGACAGTGTCAAATTTATCTTGTGAAAGACAAAATTGCTTTGAGTTTAGAATCTCCATAATTGACAGGCAAATTCAGATTCTGTGTTCTGGTACACTGAGCAGGAAATCCTGATTTAGATATTTTGCGTAGGTAGAAGAAACGTTCCTGAGATTGTAATAGAAGCAGAGCTTTCATTTCTGCTAACCAAACTATAAAGTTAGAAAGCGCGGTCTCCAGTGCTTCCCCTCAGACTTGGGCGGGCCTCAAAGCCACTTTAGGTTTGGTCGTTTGCTCAGATCTCCCTGAGCACTGCTGTACTTGTGACATAACGTGGGAACCAAGTCTAAACTGCGTGGCTTATTTAAGGAAAGGATATTGATTTACATTAGCCAGAGTAAGAGAAGTGTAAGGAATAGTTTGGAAGGGTTCATAGATGCATTTTCTTGGTGCTTTATTGCCTTCCTATAAGTAATATGTAACATTATGGACAGCATTGCCCAATGGGAAGCTTACTTGAGTCTTAGTCACCCGAGTCTGCAGTGGGACTTCATTACACAGGCCTGAATGTTGTATTGAAAGCCAGATGATTGGTCACAGACTTTGTATGACCCAAAACTATTACCCTAAAATTCATGGTGGGCTTTTCTGGCAGATTTAGAGACAACTTCACAAAGACAATTGGGTGCCTCTCGATCTACCTTAATAGTCCTTGCCCTAGATGAAACTATCAAATATGACCTGGATTAGCTCCCAGAAATTAAGAACAAAGGCAAGTGTACTCCTCAGACATAGACAGAGATTACTTCCTAATCTCTCAGAAAAGGAACTATGGCATGTACCAGTAGCACTGGGCTGGAGCGATAGCACAGTGGTAGGGCATTCGCCTTTCATGCGGCTGACCGGTGTTCGATTCCTCCGCCCCTCTCTGAGAGCCTGGCAAGCTACCGAGAGTATCAAGCTCTCACAGCAGAGCCTGGCAAGCTACCCGTGGCATATTGGATATGCCAAAAACAGTAACAATAAGTCTCTCAGTGAGAGATGTTACTGGTGCCCGCTCAAACAAATTGATGAGCAACGGGATGACTATCTCTCTGATGACTATCTACCAGTAGTACTGTAGCGCTGTCGTCCCTTTGTTCATTGATTTGCTCGAGCCGGCACCAGTAACATCTCCATTGTGAAGCTTGCTGTTACTGTTTTTGGCATATTGAATATGCCACAGGGAGCTTGCCAGGCTCTGCCGTGCAGACGGGACACTCTGTGGATTGCTGGGCTCTCCGAGGGGCATGGAGGAATTGAACCCAAGTCAGCCGCATGCAAGGCAAACGCCCTACCCGCTGTGCTATCAGTAACAATGTAGGGGTCCAGTTTAGTTTGTTATGGCTGCCTCAATCCCATTTTTTGGGGGGTTCCACCAGCTGAGTTCAGTGATCACTCCTGGCAGGCTAGGGACACCATATGTAGCGCTGGGCATCTAACCTGGATTGGCTACATGCTAAGTAGGCACCCTATTAGTTTTACTATTGCTCTGGACCATATGGATGCATAAGCTGGGTGACTTTCCAATAAACTGTGGAAGGAAGGAAGGAATATGGAAGGAAGGAAGGAAGAAAGGAAGGAAGAAAGGAAGGAAGGAAGGAATGAAGGAGAGAAGGAAGGAAACAAGAAAGAAGGAGGGAAGGAAAGAAGAAAGGAAGATGTTAATTGTGAGCATGAAGGTCAAAGAGATGGTAGAGCAGTAAGGCATTTGGTTTGCTTATGGCCAACCTCAGTTGATCCCTAGTGCTACATATAATTTCCTGAGCACATAAGCAGAAGTAAGCCTTGAGCACTGCCAGATGTGGCTCAACTCCCCATTTCTGCCCAAATTTTGAGCAATTTAGGGGCCAGAAGTGCAACGTAAGTTGTTCATATAGTTGGTTGAACTGTGAACTCTTTATCTGGTTTGCAGATTTTTACAAAGAGCTGAGTCCTCACATAGTCTTTTTTCTTAGGCTCACTTACACCTGGTGTCTCTCCTCTTTTAAGGATGCTAATACTGTGGTTTCAGACTTTACCCTAAAGACCTCATTTTAATTTGATCAACTCTCTAAAGATTTTATCTCTATATATGACATTGTTGTATTGTTGGGGTTTGGGACTTCAGCATATGATTTAGGGGATAGGAACACAATTAAACTTCTTTCTTCAAATTTACATCCTCCTTTCATTCAAACTTCACTCACCTATTCCATCAGCACCAGTTTTTTTTTTTTTTTTACTATCCACTCTGACTTCAAGATCATCGAATATTTAAATTAGGTATAGGTGTCCTTTTTGGTTATTAATTAAAAATTTTCTTTTCAGACTTGCATTACTGCTACACCATACTTTGCACCAGATTTCCAGAAAATCTTCATCACTATCACCAGATTCCTTCCCCGAATCCCAGTATTTTGAGCCCTATGAGTTGATGGTCCCATCTTTCATGTTCACTGGGGTAGTATTTACCCCCTCAGCCCTGTGACATCCTCATTCCTATAACTCGTGACCAAGGTCAACTTGATTAAATTTCTATCGTAAAAATAGATCTTTGGTCCTGCTGATCTTCATATGTCTAGGCTTATTGTTAAGATGGGGAGATAAGAACCTATATTAATAATTGCACAAAACTAATACATATTTTCATCAGAGATAGACATTGTGTTCTAAGAATTTGGAATTTTTGATTCAAATGTTCTTAGGGATTGTTTTTCAGATATTTTGCTTCAGATTTTATAAAAAATGATTGATTTAATGAATCATGAAAGGAAAGAATTAATGTTTATTTTGGCAAACTTAAGGTTTTCAGAATTCCCAATAGGATTGGTAAACATATTTGAAAATTTCAGAAGTCAGATCATTACCAAGTCAGTTTCTACTGAATTTAAAACATCCCTAGTCTTTCCTCATGTTTGCGATTGTTTCTCCAAATACTTTGAAATATGTTTTTGGGAGCTTTCAGTTTTTTTAATGCGTTATTTTTGGAAGTACTAGAATTTTGAGAATTCAGGTTTCGTGTTCAGAAAGTATTTGTGACTTTTCTGTATGAGTGCTTACTTACACACACAAAAAACCCTTGCACAGATGTTTATAGTAGCTGTGTTCATGTTTACCAAAATTTGGAAGCAACTTAGATATTATTCAATCGGTGAACAAATATGATAAATGATGGAGCATCCAGACAGTGGAATCTTTTCCAGCCCTAAAAAATGAGTTATTGAGCCTTGAAAGATATATAGCACTAGTATGCACATTGCTAAGTGATATGCTTAACTTGAAAAGACCTTATACTGTGGGATTCTAGCTCTGATACTATGGGATAGGCAAAAGAAATCAGAAAGATCAGTGGTTGCAGTGGTTGTGGGGTGGGTGGGAGATGAATAGTGACAACACAAAGGAAATATAGGGCCATGAAACAACTCTGTATGATATCATAATGATGGATACACTTCATCCATTTGTTCTAACCCATGGACATACAGCACTAGGAGTGGCCTTTAATAGAAGCTATGAACATTGGATACTAGCTTTACATATTGTGAGAAAGGGTCCCCCTGGTGGAGGATGCTAATAATAAGAGAGTTTATGCATTAGTGGGGGTAGGAGTATATGGAAATTTTTTTGTACCTTCTGTTCAATTTTGCTGTAAACCTAAAAGTGATTTTTAAAATAAGGTCTATTTATGAAAAGAATAGAAACGCATTCAGTCAAGTTTTTAAGACAAAATGAGATTTTTTTTTTCACTTGTACCATTGTGTTGCTGTAGCTCAGGCGTACATAGGATCTAAGAACCCTGTTACTTTTCAGTCTTTTATTTTTATCTCTTCTTTTGTTACACTAAAATTTCTTTGATTCTTTTCCTTAAAAGTTATCTCACTATTGCTCAAAAACTATGTCCCTTTTTCTTTTCTCATTTGGAGGATCGCTTTGCATTCTGTTTTCATCTTCCCTATACTGTAATGGAAACATTATTTTCTTTTATACCTGTAGGCCTATGACAATAGAATTTTTAATTAGAAATGTTCTAGGCCTCTCTTACCACTACTATTTTGGTGACTTGGGGTGCCCGTTCAGGCACAACAAAATGCACACAAGGCCAGCTGCAGACCCATGTTTTTCTTTCCCCTAATTTATTTATTTCATTGAATCACCCTGTGGAAAGTTGCAAAGTTTTCAGGCTTATGTCTCAGGCATACAATGCTCGAACACCTGTCCCTTCACCAGTGCACATATTCTACCACCGAAATCCCCAGTATACCTCCCCCCTCTCCACTTCCCCACCCCCGTCGGCTTAGTTGGTAAGTTTCACTTCACTTTCTCTTTACCTTGATTACATTCCATATTTCAACACAAAACTCACTATTGTTGTTGGAGTTTCCCCGCCCAAGACAGCCCTGCTGAAAAGTAAGCATTTGATAATTAGTTTTCCATTGCTGAGAATGAAGAGATATGAAGTCGTGTGGCCGCAATAGTGGCTGTGCGGTTTGGGATTTCTGTATTTTAGTATTTTAGTAACTAAGTCCAAGGAGATTTATGTTAGAAATTGCATCATTTTCCTTCCTGGGACAGCATGGGGCTATGGCTTAGGTCACAGTCTCGAGACATTTCTCCGAGCAACTGCTGGTACCAGAAGTGGTCTAGCTGGCCTCCAGATCGTGGTTGATCAGCCGCAGAGCGGCCACACAAATGTGTGGCCACCCGGGTCACATCTCAGTGGACTGCAGGCCCATGTGTTTTGATGTTGGCCCAGTTTGATTTATACCACCTATTCTTTTTTTTTTTTTTTTGGGTTCACACCCAACAGTGCTCAGGGGTTACTCCTGGCTTTGCACTTAGGAATTAATCCTGGCGGTACTCGGGGGACCTGTGGGATGCTGGGAATTGAACCGGGGTCTGCTTTGTGCAAGGTAAATACCCTACCCACTCTACTATCATTCCAGCCCCATATACCAGCTATTCTTGAGAAAGCTAATCAATCGTTAAACATTTTTATTCTTCTGAGTCAGCTAATAAGATCATTGTGATTTTTTTCTTTATTTCTTTCTTTTTAGAGTTACTTTCAATTGAATTAACTTTCCAGAGTGATAGTTTCTGAAAAACAATTTCACAAGAATGAAACAACAGATTTTCTTGTATATAAATGAAGAAGATGCTTGGTGTTAAGGGAATGAAGTTCTTAATAAAACATTTCCCCTTCTTTTGTTTCAACCGGGAAAATCAATTTCAGGTTCTTCAAGTACGGAGAAAAATCAAAAGAAAAAGCTGTTAGTCTTGATGGATGATGAGGTTGGACTGTTGGCAGGGGCCCCATTTCTTTAGTGGACTTTGAGCGGCCTCTTTTCAAAGGCAAGACATTCAACCACAGACCAAAGTTTTCTCTTGTGGAATGAGCATGAAAGAGACACTAGATAAAAAGATTATCAAAATGTTTCCAAATTATTTTATTTTAATTTTGAAATGCTTTAGTAATTCTTGGGTGTTTTATTAACCTGCAGTATTACTTTGTGTTTAAAAGTATTTTGCTACTTCCTACTCATATTTTCTTCTCTCCTAAAGAAAGTTAAATATACTGTAATTATGAGACATTAATGATGAAGAATAGAAGAAATTCTTGGTTTAAGGGTAACTATAATTTTTAAGATCCTAGACAATTACAGTTTTTAAATTTCTCAGAAAATGATTTATTCACTATGGCACAAAACAAAATATATATATAAAACTATAATTCATTTTTATGAACACAGTTTTATTAGTAAAAGATAGTTGAGTAATTGTTACTTTTTAAAATCCATCTTAAAACATGTTAAGAAATTATATTTTTACTTGAAAATATACATATATTCTTTTTGGAATTTCTATAAATAATGCATGAAAGTAGTGAAAAAAGTGGAATTGAGAGGAAATTATAAAACAAAGAGTCAAAAATTGTATTTAGAAATATAATAATGTAGTGCATTTTCTTTAATTGAGTTTCGATGTGCAAAATATTCAATGATAACAATTTTTATGCAACTCTATTTAAAAAATAGATAATTTTTTATATACACTATCTTTTTTTGGGGGGGAATAAAAACCCATATAACACTTTATTTTTTAATTTTTAAATTTTTAAAAAAATTATTTTATTCTTTAATTAGTGAGTCACCATGAGGGTACGGATACAGATTCACACATTTTCAAGCTTGTTTTTCCCTCATACAATGTTCGCAAACACATCCCTCCA
Source organism: Sorex araneus (assembly GCF_027595985.1). NCBI lineage: Eukaryota > Metazoa > Chordata > Mammalia > Eulipotyphla > Soricidae > Sorex > Sorex araneus. The sequence goes on along the minus strand of NC_073305.1, from coordinate 64,715,011 downwards.
CCAGTGCTCATTCTCCACCACCAGTAAAGCCAGTATCCCTCCCACCCCCCCAATCCCATCTCCCCCCCACCCCACCCTGCCTCTGTGGCAGGGTATTCCCTTTTGATCTCTCTCTCTCCAATTGGGTGTTGTGGTTTGCAATAGGGGCATTGAGTGGCTATCGTGTTCAGTCTCTAGACTACTTTCAGCACGCATCTCCCTTCCTGCGAAGGATCTCCAACCACATTTTACTTGGTGTTCCCTTCTCTATCTGAGCTGCCTTTTTCCCCAGCATGTGAGAGCAGCTTCCAAGCCATGGAGCCAACCTACGGGTACTTATTTCTACTATTCTTGGATATTGGTCTCCTACTCTGTTATTTTATATTCCACAGATGAGTGAGTGCAATTTTTCTGTGTCTGTCTCTCTCTTTCTGACTCATTTCACTTAGCATGATTCTTTCCATGCTGATCCAATTATATGCAAAGTTCATGACTTCATTTTTTCTAACAACTGCATAGTATTCCATTGTATAGATGTACCAGAGTTTTTTTAACCAGTCATCTGTTCTCGGACGCTCGGGTTTTTTCCAGATTCTGGCTAATTTAAACAGTGCTGTGATGAACATATAAGTGCAGATGTCATTTCGGCTATACTTTTTTGCTTCTCCGGGGTATATTCCCAGAAGTGGTATTGCTGGGTCAAATGGGAGCTCCATTTTTAACATCCAACCCCATCAGAAAATGGGGCGAAGAAATGAACAGAAACTTTCCCAAGGAAGAGATATGAATGGGCAAAAGGCACCTGAAAAAGTGCTCTACATCACTAATAATCAGGGAGATATAGATCAAAACAACCATGAGATACCACCTTAAACCACAGAGACTGGCAAACATCCAAAAGAACAAAAGCAACCGCTGTTGGAGAGGATGGGGGAGAAAGTGACCGTTCTACACTGCTAGTGGGAATGCCGACTGGTTCAGCCCTTCTGGAAAACAATATGGACACTATACACTATCTTTTTTCATGATTGACATAGGAGAATTTCTCTATGTATTTATTCATATTAGTGAATCACCATGAGGTACAGTTAGAGACTTACAAACTTTCGTGCTTGCATTTCAGTTATACAGTGATCTAGTACCCATCCCTCCACCAGTGCCCATTTTCACCATCAGTGGTCCCAGCATCCCTCCCATAACCCCCACCCTGTTCCTCCCACCCCACCCTGCCTCTGTGGCAGGGCATTCCCTTTTGCTCTCTTTTTTGTGGTGTTTTGGTTTGCAATAGAGGTATTAAGTGGCCATTAAAGTCAGGAGAATTTTTTGTGTTGGTAAATATTTCTCCCAGACATAATTGACGCGACTGTATTATAGCCTATCATTTGGAGTATTAGACTTTATTTGAACTTTTTTTTTCTTTTTTGGGCCACACCCATCGATGTTCAGGTTCTGCACTCAGGAATTACTCTGGGCAGTGCTTCAGGGATCATATGGGATGCTGGAGATCAAACCCAGGTCTGCTGTGTGCAAGGCAAACACACTATCACTGTACTATCTCTCTGGCCTCTGAACATTCTTAGAACTTTTCAAAACACTATTCTACCATAGGATATTTGAGGTTGATTTCTCTAAATTTACAACTGGATAAGTGAACTCTGTCAGATCATAGACTGACTGGAATATTTACTATTTTCAGGAAGTAAGGTTTCAAAATAGGGCAAGAATTTCTGGTTTACCTGTTTGACTTGTGACTATGCTTTGTGGCACTTGCAGGGCCACATTCAGGTCACCCTCTGTCACTGGCATGTTCAGCAGGACTATGGCTGCAGCAGGACTGTGGCTGCAGCAGGCCAGGTTCTGGGGACAGGGGTGACTGGAGGTGGCGTGCAGGAGCTGGTGATGTGTCTTGACTGAGCAGTCCATGATGCCATGAACTCGTGGAGCACAGTGAATGACAGCTTGAGTTCAGTGTGACAAATACAGTAGCAGATTTGGATGTAGTATTATGAGAGGAGGGGGTCTGTTTATCTTGCCTCAGAAACCAAGATTTTGCAGAGGTGGTCCTTCTCATTTTGATGGCTTCTGAAGGGTATCTGTACGTCCTGGTGGTTTAGACCACTTGTCAAGTCAGTGAACAGCGAACTATGTCACATTTTAAGAAATGTGACAGAGTTATATTTTAATAGCTAATATTAGATGAGAGTTAGCACCAAAACTGAACCAAAATTATACATACATCACCAAGGTATTCTATAATACTTCTGTAATTTACTAAAAAGAAAGTTACACTGTATGCAGTAGAATTTTTATAACTTCATAAACCAGTGACGATTTGTGTGTGTGTGTGGTATATGAATGACAACATTCATGTTACTGAAATTGATTGTGGAATTTCCTATCTTGATACTTACCTAAGGACCTTTTCTAATTTACTTTTTTCTGTATCTTTAGCACCTAGCACAGTGCCTGGTATTTCGCATATATTAAATAATGCACTCATGTCAACATTCTATTTAGGATAAGGTTTAATTTATTCTGTTAGGTAACAGAGTTGCCCATTACTTTGATTTTCACTGTCACAGTTTGAAAATCTAAAATGTTACATTATAAAAATTATCCAGTTAGGATAATAGAAATAATACTGTACTACAGGATACATTTTATTTTCCCTGAAAAGGAAAAATGTTGCTCTAAAGATCACAGCTGGCACTATATGCTTATGACAATTATTATTATTAAAATGAAATGTCACATTTCTCTATACCAGGATTTCAAGCTTTGACTATTCTGTGTAGATTGTAAAACAGAGTGACAACAGGAATGCAGTACCCACAAGAAATAATTTCATTTAGGAGCTCTCATCCATTACGGTGAATATCCGGACTCTAACTCTGTTTTTTTTTTTTTTTTTGCTTTTTGGGTCACACCCAGCGATGCTCAGGGGTTACTCCTGACTTTGCACTCAGTAATCACTCCTGGCGGTGCTTGGGGGACCATATGGGGTGCCGGGGATCGAACCCAGGTCGGCCGCGTGCAAGGCAAACGCCCTACCCGCTGTAATATAGCTCCGGCCCCAGTTTTTTTTTTTTTTTTAACCATTTTACTTGAAGATCCATTTGCTCATTTTAGTAGACTGTTTTGTAGGTTTCTGAGCATGTCAATAAAGTTCAAATGGGAAATAAGTATTGAATAATAAAAAAGGAAAAACCAGTAAATCTCCCTATTATCTCAACTCAGCAGTGGTAGATTACTTCCCTTGCAAGTTTGAAACCTTGAGTTTGATTCCTGGCACCAAAAACTAAAAGCAATTCAGCTACACATAGCTAAATGCTAGGATCTGATACTTCAGATCTCATCCTCAAAGGGGAAGAAAACTACCCCCAAATGTGAAGAGTTTATTTTCCATCTGAAAAAAAGAAAAACCATGGGTCTGGAGCTATAGCACAGCAGGTAGGGCATTTGCCTTGCACGTACGCGGCTGACCGGGGTTCGATTCTGAGCATTTCATATGGTCCCTCAGGCACCACCAGGAGTAATTCCTGAGTGCAGAACCAGGAGTAACCCCTGTGCATCACCGGGTGTGACCCAAAAATCAAAAAAAAAAAGGAGAAAAACTATGATAGTTTGGTCAAATTATATTGCTCTTGCAAATATACTTAAAATTTTTATAATGAAACTTAAAGTAATTAATTTAAAATAATTAATATAATGAAAATTACAGCAAATTTTTCTTTTAATCCCTTCCTCCTTATTCCTTGAGAGGAGGGCTTCAGGGATGTAGTGTTTCTTTCCTAGCAGCTACTAAACTTCAAATACAGGTTGCTTAAGAACTTAATGAAACCCAGTTAGCTTGCTGTGATGCATGCTGTACAGTTTGTCCAATACTTTACTCGTTTTCACTGAACAGTATCTTAGGTTATTTCATTTTGAGATCTCACATTTTATTATTTTTTACTGACAACGTGGTTTACAGTAGTGTTAATATTGGCATATGACTCTCACCACAGTGCTCATATTCCTTCGCCATTGTACCTAGCTCCCATCTCTGCCCTCCCCCTCCGTTGGCAATCTCAGTTCCCGGTTCTGTTGGCAATATATCAGAGCTTATCTTCATCGACTGTTGTCTATTCCCTTGTTTTATTTCTTGATATTCCACATTCCTGCAAGATCAGTTTATACTTGACTTTCTCTTTCTGAGCTACTTCATTTAGCAACACATCCTTGAATTCTATCCAGGTTGAAGTGAAATACATGGTGTCATATTTTTTCTTTTAGCTGATTGTGTACAGATACCACAATTTCTTTTCTTATGTTCTTTCTTTTTTTTAATTTTATTGAATCACCGTGAAATAGTTACAAGCTTTCATGTTTGGGTTGCGATCTCACAATGATCAAACACCCATCCCTCCACCAGTGCACATTCCCTACCACCAATATCCCGGGCATACCCCCCCCCTTTTCCACCCTCCCCGTCTCTAAGGCAGGCAATATTCCCCATACTCTCTCTCTACTTTGGGGCATTATGGCTTGCAACACAGACACTGAGAGGTCATCATGTTTGGTCCATCATCTACTTTCGGCATGCATCTCCCATCCCAACTGGTTCCTCCAGTTGTCATTTTCTAGTGATCCCTTCTCTAGTGACCTATTCCATCTGCCTTCTCCCCTCCTCTCATGAAGCATTCTTCTGTACGATGACATTACTTTGTCCTTTCCCTCCTTGCCACAAGTAGCTTGTCCCGGTTTTACCCAGAGTTTAGGCTTACCCCAGTCTCACCCATCGAGGTGTTCCCGACTCTCTCCCATTCCTTTGTTTAGCTATAATCACTTCTCCATGTTCTCTTCCCCAAAACAGTTAATCCGAGGCTTTCCCTTAATCTGACTGCTAATTTGCAAGGTCAGACCTTCCTAGGATACTGAATTTATGTTATGTAAGTTAATATTGCCTTTCTCTTCTTCTTGTGCCTTTTGAATAATTTACTTTAAAGCTATGACTGTTTTGTATAGACACAAGAAGACAATATTATGTTTCTATAACTTGGGAATTAATTGGCCTCGAATATTCCCTCCCGGGCCTCTGCTTTCTCCACTTAAGCCTCAGTTGCCCTCAGTTCCTAGCACCCCAAAGTAGGGTCCCCGACGTGGGACAGGAAGGATCCAGGGCAAGCGGTGAGTTATGTGCTACCCTGGCATCGAGATGGGCCTGGCCAAAGTGCCTAATTCTTAACTATAAGTTAAGAGCTTGATCATAGACAAATGCTATCATGATCCAATAGTAATTATGAGACTGGGACCCTGCCAGGGATAGGAAAGACTGATCTGGCCTGAGCACTGTAGTCTGAGATTGAGATGGCCCCAGGAGAGCAATTCTATAAGCTTTAATGCATCTCTTATTGTGTCCATACAAAATAATTAATATTATGAATTCTTATATGTTTGCTGGCTGAGGAGAAGAGAAACACATTCATGGGACTCCGCCCTTGGGTGGATCCTCCTGCTGAAAGAGAATTAAGTCCTAGGAGAAGCATCCCCTAAGGGAAAGGAACCTTACCCTATTGATGGTGACCACACCTACGTGTATGCCCCAACCCCCTGATGCTGTGGAGATTTAACTAGGCTGTAAGAGTGGGTTGGGGGGCCAGATCCACGGGCCAGATCCACGGGCCAGATCCACGAGCCAGATCCACGAGCCAGATCCACGAGCCAGATCCACGGGCAGATCCACGGGGAGAGACCCAGGAGAGCGGGAGAGAAGCGGAGGGAGAGAATGAAATAAACGGATCGAGCAACCAGTTTGGCCTTCTTCCTTCTTCCTTCCGTCGCCTGCCCTCGACTGACGGCACACACAGCGGTTCTGGGGCACCGGACGCGGGCGGTGAGACAGAGCTGCCCAGAGAGCCCGAGAGTGCACGCGCCCCCTCGGCGTGCTTTAGTTTTTTACATTCTTCCAGCTATGGGGCAATCCTCCTGGCCCTCGCAGATACCACAATTTCTGTTGTGCATAGATATCACAATTTCTATATTTGATTATCTGTATTGGGTTCCTGGTTTATTTTCATATCTTGACTGTTGTAAATAGCATTGCAATGAACATAGCTGTACATTTATATTTATGAATTAATGCTTTTGTTTTCTTAGAAATGTGTCTTCTAGAATTCCTGGGAGGTTTATTTTGAATTCTTTTGAGAAATCTTCAACTGTTCTGATAAAAGCTGAACCAGACACCATTTCATGAATTTGTTCACTGAAAAACCATCAGCTATGATTGTTTTGGAAATTTTTTGATATAGACTATTCTCAATGGTTTAAGGTCATAGCTTATAATTGTTTAAATTTGAATTCTGATTAACAATCTTTGGTAAACATTTTTTTAAAAATATGCTTTTGGCATCTGTCTTCTAAAGAGGTGTTTTTTTACCTTCTATCCCT